>NC_052149.1:204564845-204864845 GCF_902713615.1 Scyliorhinus canicula | reverse complement strand
CGCTTCGGACGATTTTCTTAGTCCTCCAACTTTCCTTTCAGGCTTCCCTTGGTCGCCACCAACCTTTTGAGTTCGGGCTCCAGGGCGACGATTCAATCGTTCTGGTCCATCAATGCTTTTTCCAGTTTCTTTATCGTGCTCCCTTGGGCCTCCAATCTCTTTCCCATATTGTCAAGAGCCACCTGCATGATGGCCAGCACCGCCGCCACCGTAACCTTGACTGCCGCCTTTATTTCAGCCTTAATGTCATCTCTCATCTCCTTCAGTTCCCTGGTGAGGAACGTCGTCCATCCATCACCTGGGGGGTGGGGGGGGCTCACTGGTCTCCCTCGCCTCACGCGTCTGCTGACACGCTTGCTCGCCACTCCTTACCCTAGCCGCAGTTCTTGGGTGTCCCTGCAGCATCTTGAGCTGCTGCTTCCTGGCCTTCTTGCTATATATCTTGTCATTGAGGGTGTGAGGATGTTTTAGTCCGATTTTTGTGGGTTAAATTTGGTCAAAAGTGCCTATTATTCTGTCCCGCAGAGGAGGGCCACCTGATGTGCAACAACTCAGCACATCCCCATCATCGGAAGTCAACAAAAGGGAAATCATAGATTGAGGAGGGGACGTGGGCGGATGCCCTTGAGAGAGTGAATTCCTCCTCTTCCTGTGCGAGGCTTAGCCTAATACAGTTCAAGGTGCTGCATGGCGCCCACATGACTGGGTCGAGGAGGAGTCGGTTTTTCGGGGGCGAGGGCAGGTGTGCTAGGTGCTCGGGGAGTCCAGCTAACCACGCCCATATGTTTTGGGCGTGCCCAGCGTTGGGGGAGTTTTGGAAGGGGGTAGCAAGGACAGTGTCGAGGGTGGTGGGATCCAGGGTCGAGCCAGGCTGGGGACTCGCAATTTTTGGGGTGGCAGTGGAGCCGGGAGTGCAGGAGGCGATAGAGGCCGGGGTTCTGGCCTTTGCGTCCCTAGTAGCCCGGCGGAGGATCTTGCTCCAGTGGAAGGATGCGAGGCCCCCGAGCGTGGAGTCCTGGATCAATGATATGGCGGGGTTCATTAAATTGGAGAGGGTGAAATTTGCCCTGAGGGGATCAGTACAAGGGTTTTTCAGGCGGTGGCAGCCTTTCCTGGACTTCCTGGTGGAACGGTAGGGAAATAGGCCGACAGCAGCAGCAACTGGAATGGGGGGGGGGGGGGGGGGGGGGGGGTGTCTGGAATGGGGGGGGGGGGAGGAAGAACTGTGTACATGGGTCTGTGGGATGTGGCGGGTGCTATCTCTTTCCCTTTTGTTGTTTGGGTGCTTTTTTGTTTTCTTTTCCTTTTTCCTTTTGTTTGAAGTTGCTCTTGAAGTTGGGGTGTATTGTTCTTGGGGTGTTACTGCGGTTGTTTGTTAATAGAGTTAAGATGTTTATATTTTGTAAAAATTTCAATAAAAATTATTTTAAAAAACAAACAAAAGGGAAATCATGCTTGACGAATCTACTAGAATTCTTTGAAGATGCAACTAGTAGAGTGGACCAGGGAGCACCATAGGATGTTTTTTGTTTAGACTTTCAGAAGGCTTTCGACAAGGTCTCATAGCAGATTACTTAAGCACTGCAGTGACGAGTGGGGTACTGAAGGGATCTGCGTTGGGACTCCAACTGTTCACATTAGATTTGGACGAGGGAACTAAATGTATTGTCTTCAAATTTGCAGATGATATAAAGTTGGATAGGAGGATGAGCTGCAAGGACGATGCCGAGATGCTTCAGCAGGATTTGGACAGGCTGAGTGAGTGGGCATATGCAGTATAATGTGGATGAATGTGAGGTTGCCCGCTTTGGTAGCAAAAATAGGAAGGCAGATTATTATTTGAATGTGTGTAAACAGATAGGTGACTACTCAGTGAGACCTTGGTGTCCTCTTGCATCAGTCGCTGAAAGTAAGCTGAAAGTAAGTACAACAGTTAGAAAAGAAGGTAGTGTGTTGGCCTTCATATCGGGAGGATAGGAGTATAGGAATAGGGATGTTTTTCTGCATTGGTATAGGACATTGGTGAGACCACACATCGTGTATTGTGTGCAGTTTTGGTGTCCTTATTGAAGAAGGATGTTCTTGCTGTGGAGGGAGTACAGCGAAGGTTTACCAGGCTGATTCCCGGGATCGCAGACTGTCATATGGGAGAGACTATGTTGGTTAGGATTATATTCATTGGAATTTTGAAGAGTGAGCGGGGATCACATAGAAATTTATACAATTCTAACAGGATTAGACAGGATAGATTCAGAAAGAATGTTCCCAATGGTTTGAGGCCAGATCTAGGGGTCATAGTTTGAGGTTAAGGGGTAAACCTTTAGGACTAAGGTGAAGACAAATTTCTTCACCCAGAGCGTGGTGTATCTGTGGAATTCTTAGGCCAAAATGTTGTGTAATTTCAAGAAGGTATTAGATACAGCTCGTGGGGCTAAAGGAATCAGGGATATGGGGGTGGGGAGGCAAGATCAAGGTATTGAACTTGATGATCAGCCATGATCCTAATGAATTGCGAAGCGCATAGCAGTAATCCTGAGCTTAATTATTACCTTGGAGGTCCTACTTCTTAATTTTCGAGGTCCTGCTTCTTCGAGGGTGGCATGGTAGCACAAGTGGACAGCGCTGTGGCTTCACAGTGCCAGGGTCCCAGGTTCGATTCCCTGCTGGGTCACTGTCTGTGCGGAGTCTGCATGTTCTCCCCGTGTCTGCATGGGTTTCCGCTGGGTGCTCCAGTTTCCTCCCACAGTCCAAAGACGTGCAGGTGAGGTGGATTGGCTATGATAAATTGCCCTTAGTGACCAAAAAGGTTAGGAGGGGTTATTGGGTTAAGGTGGAAGTGAGGGCTTAAGTGGGTCGGTGCAGACCCAATCGGCCTAATGGTTATGTTCTTAATTTTCGAGGTCCTGCTTCGTAATTTTCAAGGTCCTGCTTCGTAATTTTCAAGGTCCTGCTTCTTAATTTTCAAGGTCCTGCTTCTTAATTTAATCACCTAACTCCCTGTATTCGGCTTTCAGGACCTCATCCCCTTTCATAAAGTATGTCATTAATACCAATGACCACTGGCTCTTCACCCTCCCATTCCAAAATGGTCTGAAGCCACTCTGACATCCTGAACCCTAGCACCAGGGAGGCAACATACATCCTGGCACAGGGCTAAATCGCTGGCTTTGCAAGCAGACTAAGCCAGCCAGCAGCACGGTTCAATTCCCGTACCGGCCTCCCCGAACAGGCGCCGGAATGTGGCGACTAGGGGCTTTTCACAGTAACTTCATTGAAGCCTACTTGTGACAATAAGTAATTTTCATTTCATTTCATTTCATTATGTGGTCACAGAAACACTCATCTGTTCCCCTTACTATTGAATCCCCTTTCACTATAGCCCTACCATCGTTTTCCTCCCTGTCTGCACAGTTGAACCACTCATGGTGTTATGGACTTGGCTTTCACTAAATGCCCCTGAGAAGTCATTACCCTGAACAGTATCCAAAGAAGCATATATGTTTGAGGGGTATGGTGTCAGGGGACTCCTGAACTACCTGCATACCTTACTCTGCCTGGCAGTCATCCATTCCCTTTCTGCCTATGCAGACTTAACCTGGGGTGTGACCACCTCTCTAAACATGCTATCCACAAAAATCTCAGCTTTACAGATTCTCCACAGTGACTCCAACCACCACTGCAGCTCCTGTGCACTGATTTATCATAGCTGAAGGCATTTCCTGGTCACTAGAAGTTTCCCTGGTTTCCTGCTTAGTACTCGAAAAGGATTCTATGTGGTCAAGCTGCCCTGCCATGACCTGCCCTTGGGTCACTCACTGTTAATAACACTAAAGTTCTCCTTCTACTCCGGATACTGACTCTGTAACAGACCTGATCTATTGTTATGATCCCAGAAAGGATCCCTGGCTCAAAAGACTAACTTTTACTTTTTTTTAAAATAAAACATGGAGGAACAGAGTCACATGCCCACCTTAACAAGAAAAAAAATACATATATTGAACAAAGTTGGATTATTGTACAATACTCCTTTGCTCTCCCCCTTTGCTTAACAAATATACTCAAATTTAAAGATTAATTGTATGACCGACTGGTAGATAGGGACGACACCGTACTGGACGCAACAAGAAGGAAATGGGAGGACGACCTGGGGATGGAGATAGGGTGGGGACTCTGGAGCGAAGCACTGCATAGGGTCAACTCCACCTCCACGTGCGCAAGGCTCAGCCTGACGCAACTAAAAGTGGTACATAGAGCCCACTTAACAAGAACCCATATGAGTAGGTTCTTCCCGGAGGTGGAAGACAGATGTGAACGGTGCCAAAGAGGCCCGGCCAACCACGCCCACATGTTCTGGTCTTGCCCCAGACTCGTGGAGTACTGGACAGCCTTCTTCGAGGTTATGTCCAAAGTGGTGGGAGTGAGGGTGGAGCCATGCCCGATAGTGGCGGTCTTCAGGGTTTCAGAACAGCCAGATCTATTCCTGGGGAGGAGGGCGGACGCCCTTGCCTTTGCCTCCCTGATCGCCCGCCGTAGAATCCTGTTTGGCTGGCGGTCAGCAGCACCGCCCAGAGCTGCGGACTGACTGTCCGACCTCTCGGAATCTCTCCAAATGGAGAAAATCAAATTTGCCATCCGAGGGTCGGACGACGGCTTCCACAGAACGTGGGAGCCATTCATGCAACTGTTCCGGGACCTATTTGTGGCCAATGTACAAGAGGAAGAATAGTCGGGGGAAGGTAGCGGGAGGGGGGGGGGGCTACAGGTTCGTTACGGGGGTTCGATGGCTAGCTAAGGCCCAAAACCAAACTAAATAAACATGTTGAGGGGGGGGGGGGGGGCGCAGTTACTACTACGAAGATGCTTACCTGTAAATATGTATGTTAATTTTTGCGTGTTTGTTTTTTTTCTTTTTTCTTTCTCCTAACAATTTGTAATTTGTTCAATATAAAATATGAAAACTGAATAAAAACATTTATAAAAAAAAAAAATTTAAAGATTAACATGGATTACAAAGTTAATTTTGAGCTGCAATAGTATCATTAACACAAGTCGTCCCTTTTCAGCACACAAGTGGTTATTGGATGGGCACATGGAGCACACTAGAATGACAGGGAGTGGGATAGCTTGATCTTGGTTTTGGGCAATGCTCGGCACAACATCGAGGGCCGAAGGGCCTGTTCTGTGCTGCACTGTTCTATGTTCTAAGTGATTGTCGACAAATGCACGCACTCTGCTTTGGACCTAAGTTGTTGTCTGTGAATTTCTCCTCCAAATCCTCCCAGATGATGATCAGTTTCCAAACTCGACTGCTAGAACACACTTTAAAACCTTCTCATAATAATGCTTTCCCTTAGTAGTTTGCATTCCGAAATGTAGACTTGTTTTTCCAAATGACACTTCTAAAGAAAGCTTCTGCTCCACTTTTAACAGCGAATTCAATCCAGGATTTCACACCAAACCCTTTAGGATTTCTTTGTCTTGACTGTTGTGCAAACTGCTCTCAATTGCTTTAGCTCTCGATTCCCAGACTGTATTAAAAGTGCATCAGACATTTGATTTACCTTTGAAGGCTGCTGTCAAACTTTACATCAGGTTACTGCAATTGCCTCTAACTCAGAACACTTTGTTTACCCTTCCTTGAATTCTTCTGAACCAAACCTTAGTCTCTGTTCACTTAACTCAACTTCTCTTTATTTCTCCAGTTTCCTTAACTAGCTGCTCTTCAGATCTCTGCAGTTGTTTTCTTAACCATTACTCTATGGTGTGGCTTTTCTTACAGCAAAGCTGAGAAATGTTCTCTCTAGCCACCTAAACCAACTGCTTCTAGCAATTCTCTGAGAAGTGCTTTCTCTCTCACACAACCTATCTTCAACTGCAATCAAATTAGGTAATTAAAATTTAAATGTGTTTCTATCTTACAAGGCCACAGTCGCTAAGCAACACACACATGCTTATGCCTTTTATTTATTCTTCACTGCAGCTTGCTCTAAGCACAATAGAAACACAACTGCAGCTGAGCCAACCCCCCACATATAAACGCTTTTGCCCAGCATGAATCTAACTATAGGTTTTACACTTCCAGGCACAGAAATAATAAATTAAACACACTTAAAACTATACCGTATTGCTAATGTTTACCTCTACAAATCTAATTCCCTTAAAACTACCTTGGTTTTCCTAACACCCAGTATTCTTACTATACTATTAAATGGTAGAAAGATAATCACCAGTTCCTACTTATCGATCAGCAGGTTCTCAGACTGCTTCATGGCACTTTGGATTGAATAACACTCTTCCCAGTCTGCTTCACGGCATTGCTGATTACAGGACACTCTTCCCAGAAAATGTGTGCTCCAAAGATAATTATGAATTCAAATACGATGCAATATTGCAAATTATCTAGTTCTGCTCACAGTTGCCAGGGAGAGTAATGAGGACAGTCAGGAGAAAAAGAAGTAAGCTGTGAGAACTGAAGACAATAGTCCTGTCAATATTTACTCAGAGAAAATTTCTGCCAATCCAGATGGAATATTGAACGAACAGTGCAGCAAATTAGAGACAGTGGAGGGGTCAGAAGTTGAGCTGTACATCCGAGCGTACAAATTAAACTTCATGGTTTGTTTTCGGATTATAATACTGTGAGGCAGTGTGCAGATGAAAAATAGGAGGGGGCCAAGGATTGTTTCATCGGGGAGCCTCCAGGGTGGTGCACAGAATCATAGAATTTATAGTGCAGAAGTAGGCCTTTTGGCCCATCAAGTCTGCACCGGCTGTTTGAAAGAACACCCTCCACCTTATCCCTGTAACCACCCCCAACCTTTTTTTGGACACTAACGGCAATTTAGTATGGCCAATCCACCTAACCTGCACAACGAACAAAGAAAAAAGGAAAGTACAGCACAGGAACAGGCCCTTCGGTCCTCCAAGCCCGTGCCGACCATGCTGCCCGTCTAAACTAAAATCTTCTACACTTCCTGGGTCCGTATCCCCCTGTTCCCATCCTATTCATGTATTTGTCAAGATGCCCCTTAAATGTCACTATCGTCCCTGCTTCCACCACCTCCACTGGCAGCGAGTTCCAGGCACCCACTACCCTTTGTGTAAAAAAACTTGCCTCGCACATCTCCTCTAAACCTTGCCCCTCGCACCTTAAACCTATGGCCCCTAGTAATTGACCCCTCTACCCTGCGGAAAAGCCTCTGACTATCCACTCTGTCTATGCCCCTCAGAATTTTGTAGACCTCTATCAGGTCGCCCCTCAACCTCTGTTGTTCCAGTGAGAACAAACCGAGTTTATTCAACCGCTGCTCATAGCTAATGCCCTCCATACCAGGCAACATCCTGGTAAATCTCTTCTCCACCCTCTCTAAAGCCTCCACATCCTTCTGGTAGTGTGGCGACCAGAACTGAACACTATACTCCAAGTGTGGCCTAACTAAGGTTCTACACAGCTGCAACGTGACTTGCCAATTCTTATACTCAATGCCCCGGCCAATGAAGGCAAGCATGCCGTAGCCTTCTTTACTACCTTCTCCACCTGTGTTGCCCCTTTCAGTGACCTGTGGACCTGTACATCTGGATCTCTCTGACTTTCAATACTGTTAAGGGTTCTACCATTCACTGTATATTCCCTACCTGCATTAGACCTTCCAAAATGCATTACCTCACATTTGTCCGGATTAAACTCCATCTGCCATCTCTCCGCCCAAGTCTCCAAACGATTTAAATCCTGCTGTATCCTCTGACAGTCCTCATCGTTATCCGCAATTCCACCTACCTTTTTTTTGTCTGCAAACTTACTAATCAGACCAGTTACATTTTCCTCCAAATCATTTATATATACTACGAACAGCAACGGTCCCACCACTGATCCCTGCGGAACACCACTAGTCACAGCCCTCCAATTAGAAAAGCACCCTTCCATTGCTACTCTCTGCCTTCTATGTCCTAGCCAGTTCTGTATCCACCTTGCCAGCTCACCCCTGATCCTGTGTGACTTCACCTTTTGTACCAGTCTACCATGAGGTATCTTGTCAAAGGCCTTACTGAAGTCCATATAGACAACATCCACTGTCCTACCTGCATCAATCATCTTTGTGACCTCTTCGAAAAACTCAATCAAGTTAGTGAGACACGACCTCCCCTTCACAAAACCATGCTGCCTCTAATACGTCCATTTGGTTCCAAATGAGAGTAGATCCTGTCTCGATGAATTCTCTCCAGTAATTGCTCTACCACTGACGTAAGGCTCACTGGCCTGTAGTTCCCTGGATTATCCTTGCTACCCTTCTTAAACAAAGGAACAACACTGGCTATTCTCCAGTCCTCCGGGACATCACCTGAAGACAGTGAGGATCCAAAGATTTCTGTCAAGGCCTCAGCAATTTCCTCTCATGCCTCCTTCAGTATTCTGGGATGGATCCCATCCGGCCCTGGGGACTTATCTACCTTAATATTTTTCAAGATGCCCAACACCTCGTCTTTTTGGATCTCAATATGACCCAGGCTATTTACACACCCTTCTCCAGACTCAACATCCACCAATTCCTTCTCTTTGGTGAATACTGATGCACAGTATTCATTTAGTACCTCGCCAATTTCCTCTGGCTCCACACATAGATTTCCTTGCCTATCCTTCAGTGGGCCAACCCTTTCCCTGGCTACCTCTTGCTTTTTATGTACGTGCAAAAAGCCTTGGGATTTTCCTTAACCCTATTTGCCAATGACTTTCCATGACCCCTTCTAGCCCTCCTGACTCCTTGCTTAAGTTCCTTCCTACTTTCCTTATATTCCACACGGGCTTTGTCTGTTCCCAGCCATCTAGCCCTTACAAAAGCCTCCTTTTTTCTTTCTAACGAGGCCTACATATCCCTCGTTATCCAAGGTTACTGAAATTTGCTGTATTTATCCTTCTTCCGCACAGGAACATGCCGGTCCTGTATTCCTTTCAATTGACATTTGAAAGCCTCCCACATGTCAGATGTTGATTTACCCTCAAACATCCTCCCCCAATCTAAGTTCTTCAGTTCCCACCTAATATTGTTATAATTAGCCTTCCCCCAATTTAGCACATTCACCCTACGACCACTGTTATCCTTGTTCACCAGCACTTTAAAACTTGCTGAATTGTGGTCACTGTTCCCGAAATGCTTCCCTACTGAAACTTCTACCACCTGGCAGGGCTCATTTCCCAATACCAGGTCTACTACAGCCCCTTCCCTAGTTGGACTGTCTACATATTGTTTTAAGAAGCCCTCCTGGATGCTCCTTACAAACTCTGCCCATACAGGCCCCTAACACCAAGTGAGTCCCAGTCAATATTGGGGAAGTTGAAGTCTCCCATCACAACAACCCTGTTGTTTTTACTCGTTTCCAAAATCTGTCTTCCTATCTGCTCCTCTATCTCCCGCTGCACATCTTTGGACTGTGGGAGAAAACCGGAGCACCTGGAGAAAACCCACGCAGACTCTGGGAGACCATGCAGATTCGGCACAGGCAGTGTCCCAAGCCGGGAATCGAACCTGGGACCCTGGAGCTGTTAAGCAACTGTGCTAACCACTGCGCTACCGTGCTGCTTCTGTTCTCTCAGCAGAGAAGCCATTGCAGGTGATTCTCTGGCTGTAAGTTGACAAGATAAAAATGGAATCAGGTGACAGCAGTCCCATCCCATCTGATAATGTAAGAAAGTCCAGAATATAAGGAGTTGCGGATTTGAAAGTAGCGAGAGAACTGGAAGAACCCTTTCAAAAATAGGTAGTATGGGATAGGTTTGATTAAAAGCAGGAAGAAGTCAGTGATTCGAGTTATGGGAAGCAGAGAGGTCATTTGGAATAGTGAAGCAACAAAATGTGATAGTGGATGTGAATTAGGGAATTTACGTGAAAGGGAGATTGAATGGGAGTCGGAAAGCAAAGAAGGGTGGGGTACGAGGGTTCAGATGTAGCCAAAAGGCCCTGAGAATGAACGGTTTAGTGCAGAGATTAAAAGAGAAGGACAAGACTTTGGCGAGTAGGAAAGGCAGTTCCTAATACAGTGGAGGTGGGAATTGTTGAGTGTGCTGAGTGGACAAAGACCAAATCAGAATTTGGAGAAAAAAAGCACAACAGCTATGGTGCAATTTAAACAAGCCAACTGCCTGAATTGGTAACTGGGTAGGTGAACTGTAATGCTGGGATTGGCACCCATTGGCCGCAATTCTCCCAAACTGAGACAAACAGCCGACGCCGGAGTGAAGCCACTCCTTGCCCCCTATTCTCCCCCCGCCTGGGGGGCTAGGAGCGGCGGCGCGTGAATTCCATGCGCCGGGCCTTGACGCTTGCGTCAAAGCAGTGCGCTGGGAATGACGCGGCTGGCGGCGCCGAAGTGATGAGTGTCTTCCCCTCTGCTGCCCCGCACATGGCGGCTTGATCTTGCGGGGCGGCGGAGGGAAAAGAGTGCGTCTTTTAGAGACATCTGTTGAGCACGCCCATGGTGCTCGATCCTCCTTCCGCCCCCCACAAGCCCCACACTCACCGGTCGCGCGCTGTTCACGCCGGCAGCGACCAGGTGTGGTTGGCGCCGGCGTGAACCGGTCGGGTTCAGCAGGCCGCTCGGCCCATCCGGGCCGGAGAATTGCCGGTCACCGTGAGAAACGGCGAGCGGCGATTCTCTGAGCGGCCTGTCACAAAACGCGACACGCCATTTGGTGGGAGAATCGCAGGGGGTGCCAGGGCGGCATGGCGTGGTTTGCCCGACACTCCCACGATTCTCCCACCCGGCGTGGGGTGCGGAGAATTGCGCCCATTATCTTTCAACAGATTCACTGGTGATGTGGTCATAATATGAAAAAGGGCTGGAGTGCTGACATGTCTCTCTTGTGGGGACCATGAATTGGATTCAATTTGAATTGTTTTTGGAGCAGTGAAGGAGCTGGATCAGGGGTCTGCCGCTGTCCACATTCTTGAGCTCTCTGGCTTTGTAACTCTGATAAAGTAATAACAAAAACATTTTAAAATACTGTTTTTCGTGACTATGCTGTTTTTGCATGTTGCTGACTCTTTTTTTGTATCGTTGAATTATCAATAAACTAAAATATATTATGAAAAAGGGCTGGATTTTTCAGAATGGTCTGCTGACTGCATATTTGAGTCAACCAATATATTTCTCGATTTGGAGAATAAATCTCTCCTTCCCCAATTCGGAGTTGGAAATATGTCTCCTCTTGATTGCCTGTTAATAGTTGGAAATGATCATCAGCTGGCGGGAACTCCAAAACATCAAGCTCTGGAGATGGTTTCTGGGAATCAACTTGCCAAAGGGGCAGATTCCATTGCGTGTGGACAATCTTTCACGGAAAAGGGAAAAGACTTGGCTAGGTAGGTCCCCAGTCCAGTTACGGACACGTTAATTTAGGAAACAGTAATCCGCTCTTACCTTCGTTCTCGGCCGCACCCGTTTTCACACCGCAAGGTTCCGCCTGTTTTCAAGTACTGGTCAAACAAGAGGTTTGCGAGAGGGGCGGGCCTCTTCCCCATTTACCTCGGGGTGGTGCAATCGGGCATTAATGGAAGTCCAAGTTCGAGAATTTTTATCAAAGAAGCAATCACCGCTCTAGTCGTAAATCCTTCTTCCATCGTGACACCGACGTGCTACATGTGGTGGAAAATGACTTCCATCCCACGGCACGCGGCCACCTCCAACCGAAGGGACCATGCGCCAGTCTCGGGCCGCGCGCGACTAACGGTTGGTGGGAAGTAGCCGCGCGGCAGCACAGCGCGGGGAGGAACTGGCAGAGCCAGTGTGGCTGGAGTGAGGAGCCATTTTACTGCTGAAATCCACCGCGTCCCTATCCATATCTCCACCCTGGAAAGTGCACAGATTTATTTATTTTTGGTAATACGTTTGTTTATCAAGATGAGTGATATGTTGATGGGAGATGTTTTGGACTCTGCCTCGTTCGGTGATTTGCTAATGTAAATGCGCCTAAATTCCTTATCAAGTTTTGTTTGGCTTTTTGAGCCTTTCACCCTCGGCCCATATTCCAACTGTGCTTAGTGGTGTGAAGAATAAATATAGCAGGAACATATAATGGTTGCTTAACAACGGGGAACTTGTTTCAAGGTAGAACGGCTCTTTGAATTGCGTTTTAGCTCAATTTGTTTGCAGTTGGAGAGGGGACACCAGGGTGTGCACACTGCCAGGGAAAGACGAGCTGGACAAGACGGGGGAGCTACAAAGAGACAGACTTCCCAAAGAACAAGATACAGTCCAGATAACCACGAAATTGAGACCATTCTTTAAGAAAACTGAAGTTAAGAGAAAAGAGACCAAGGTATTCAAGGGGAAAATAGACAGTGTTTTGAGTGAAGGAGACAGCTGCAGTAAACAGATATAAGGTGGACTTCAGGGCTAATTCAAAAGTTTAATGCCATTTTATTACATTTGGGGAATCGATAATCAAAACATCGTGAAGACAAAAGTCCTGAAGGAGGAAGGTGTAAAACATGTAAGCAAATACTTGCAGTTGAGTAAAAGCATTGTTTAAAAGATTTCAAATACATCTTAAAGTGGAATTTGAACTTCTGCAGAAGCTGGAGTTCAGTGAGACAAAGTGGCTCATGGTATAAAAATCATCTAGAGGGTTTTTGAGGAGGAATGATAATCTTTATTAGTGTCACAATTAGGCTTGCATTAACACTGCAATGAAGTTATTGTGAAAAGCACCGAGACGCCACACTCTGTCGCCTGTTAGGGAACACTGATGGAGAATTCAGAATGTCCAATTCACCTAACAAGCACTTCTTTCGGGACTTGTATCTACTAGACATTCACTGTGGTTCAGAGAGGCATGTATGTTTTGCAATAGCCGGCGTATGCGTTTAAAGGGACTTTGTCCTATTGAGACCATTGTTGTGGATTCACCGGAGGAAGGAGCAGTGCTCCGAAAGCTAGTGATTTGAAACAAACCTGTTGGACTTTAACCTGGTGTTGTAAGACTACTTGTTGTTTTTCGGGGTATACTTTGTAATCTTAAAATGTGTATATTAAACTAAGGGGGGAGTGAATGTTGTATCATAATCCAACTTTTCTTATTGAATAAATGTTGTTTTTCTTTGTTGTAAAAACTTATTGGTCCTGCAGTTCTGGTCGTCCTCGTTTTTTGAAAAAAATGGTAAAAATTATGGTCTTTTGAGCCAGGGTTCTATTCTGGGATCTTCTCATCCAGGTATAACATCAACTGGGATCGTAACAAAAGGAAAAGTGAATAAGCACATAGGGAATTAAGGAATAAAATAAATGCTTGATAGGGTTAAATAGGATAGATTGAGAACAAATCTTGCAACTTGAGCATCCATGAGAAGCCATGGGTCATCTACAGCAACAGAATTGTCGTGAGCTGCAATCTGTGACCTCAAAGCCTGGCATAGATGTTGCGGGTTACAGCGGGACGTAGATAAGCTGCAGAACTGGGCTGAGAGGTGGCAAATGGAGTTTAATGCAGAAAAGTGGGGTGATTCATTTTGGAAGGAGTAACAGGAATACAGAGTACTGGGCTAATGGTAAGATTCTTGGTAATATGGATGAGCAGATAGATCCCTGAAAGTTGCCACCCAGGTTGATAGGGTTGTTAAGAAGGCGTACAGTATATTAGCTTTTATTGGTAGAGGGATTGAGTTTCGGAGCCATGAGGTCATGTTGCAGCTGTACATAACTCTGGTGCGGCCGCATTTGGAGTATTGCGTGCAGTTCTAGTCGCCGCATTAAAGGAAGGATGTGGAAGCATTGGAAAGGGTGCAGAGGAGATTTACCAGGATGTTGCCTGGTATGGAGGGAAGATCTTATGAGGAAACGTTGAGGGACCTGAGGCTGTTTTCGTTTAGAGAGAAGAAGGTTAAGAGGTGACTTAATTGAGGCATACAAAACGATCCGAGGATTAGATAGGGTGGACAGTGAGCCTTTTTCCTCGGATGGTGATGGCTAGCATGAGGGGACATAGCTTTAAATTGAGGGGAGATAGATATAGGACAGATGTCAAAGGTAGGGTCTTTACTCAGAGTAGTAAGGGCGTGGAATGCCCTGCCTGCAACAGTAGTGGACTCGCCGACATTAAGGGCATTTAAATGGTCATTCGATAAACATATGGATGATAAGGGAATAGTGTAGATGGGCTTTAGATTGGTTTCACAGGGGGGGTCGGCGCAACATGGAGGGCCGAAGGGCCTGTACTGCGCTGTAATGGTCTATGTTCTATCCCTTCTTTTTCCATTACCACCAAGCCAAAGGATCGACCCTGGCTCAATGAAGAATGCATGCTATAAGCAACACCTTTTATAGCTAAGAATGAAGCGGCAGCCAGATGAAGGTACAACAGGGGGCCACTTGTCTGACAAAACAGCAGGAGCAGCCCATACAGCTGGCTGTGCGGTGATCCTGTAACTAGTGGATTAGATCAAAGCTTCAATCCAGCCACATCTCATTTTGAATGATGGACAATTGAACAACAACCAGGAGCTCCACAAATATCCCCAAAATAAATCAAATGATGGGGGAGCCCAGTGCAAAAGATGTAGAGAAGCATTTGCAGCCACCTTCAACAATATGCGCTGACTGGATGATCCATCTTTGACTTCTGAAATCCCCAGAATAGCAGATGCTAGTCTTCGGCCAATTCCGTTCATTCCACATAATATCAAAGAATGGCTAAAAGCACTTGATACTGCAAAGGCCATGACATAACTTGGGAATAGAGCTGAAGACTTGATCTAGCTGGGTCTTCTAGCAAAACTGTTCCATTACAGTCGCAAGACTACCATCTGCCTGACAGTGGAAAATTGCATAAGTATGTCCTATACACACAAGCCAGGACAAATCCAACCTGGCTAATTATTGTCTCAAAAGTGATGGAAGGAGTGGTTGGCAGTACTACCATGCAGCACTTGCACAGCATTAACCTGCTCACTGACACTCAGTTTGGGTCCTGTAGAGCCACTCATTTACCCAAGTGAATGTCTGTCTGTAGATTCCTTCTCAAAATTCCCCCTAGATGATTTCTATACCATGAGCCACCTTCACTGAATTTCTCCAAATCAAAATTGAGTGAAAATGTGTATTTTTTTTCTAAATACAGGAATGTTGAGAGTTTAATATTTCTGGTTTAGAGGAAAGATGAAAAGTAGTTACTCATTTTGCGAGGGAAACTATTCTTGATACTCCTAGTACTTGTTGCATAACATAATATCAATGCTGACAGATTTATAGGAGAAGTTATTCAAACCTTGTGAACATCTGGATTTACACCTTGACTGTTGATCTGTCAATCATGCTGGAGTTGTCAGCGCCATGAAATGGAGCACACTCAGTACAGTTCAAGGAATTGGATTCATTTCAATATTGAAGTCCGAATTGCATCCCAGAGAGGAACAGATGGTTTTAGAAACCTACACGGAAGATAGGATCAGGAGGAGGTCTTTTGGCACTTCGAGCCTGCTCTGCTATTTCTCACAATCATGGCTGATCATCCAACTCGATAGCCTAATCCTGCTTTCTCCCCATGGCCTTTGATCCCATTCGCCCCAAGTGCTATGTATAGCCGCCTCTTGAATATGTTCCTTACCAAATGATTTGTTTCTCTGCAGCATTAGTTTAAGAATATAGGTAAAAGAACTTGCTACCTCTTTGAATAGTGCCTTGAGATCTTTAATCCATTTGAAAGGTAAGCTGAGGCCTTGGTTCAAAGACTATGGGTGGGATTCTCCATTGCCCGAATCGTGAACGGCAATCCTCTGGAGAATGGCACACAACCCTGAAATCGTGCAGGCACGGTTTGACCTCTCAACCCCATGATGCTCTGCCGCCTCAAAGTCGCAACCCCATTGAAATGTCATTAGCGGGACAACCCTCGATGCTCCACCTCCGATGGGCCGGTTTCCAGATGGCACGAGCCATGTGCAGTCTCAGCTTGGCGTGGCGGCTTCGGAGAGAGGGCATTCTGTCAGTGTCCAGCACCGCCACACTCAGCTGAGATCTGTGCCACTGGTCGGGGGGCTTCTGCCTGGGCTAGGGGGAGTGATGGGGGGGGTGACCAGCTGGTGAATGAAATTCTGGTCAAAAACCATGGAACTCGCGAGCTGGCTGCAGTGGCTCAAAAGATGCATCACTCTTCAAGGGTACCAGGCTCACATTCAGTTATGCATGGTGAGAATTTATTTTCTAACATTGCATCTGAAAGTCATTGCCTTCAAAAATTCAGTACTGCAATGCCTGTCTGCATGTTCCATCAGGTCATTGGACTAGGGTTTGAACCTCTGATGAGGCAGAGGTGACACCTCTGAGCCGGAACTGACACTTATGTGGTCTCCTGAATTCTTGTACAAGTAGATGTTCTAATAGGAGCACTATCAACTTCTTGCACATTTACCTCACTAGGTGAAAGCTTCACACAAACCTACAGGTTTTCATTGATCTCGTGCATAACTATAATGAGTAAAGCATATAAGAGTATGGAATGGTAGATGTTAAACTATAAAAGGTGGGAATTCAAAGTGGAAACACACTTGCGTGCTGGAAGCATGACTTCTGAGATTAATTGTGTGGCTGGCAGAGAAGCTGCTCTGTTTTGAAAGCTTCAGAGATTCTACTCTGAGCCAGAAGAAGGCTTCCTAAAATTGATACAAATCACGTTTGGTAAATATTTGCTGGATTTGGATTTGGTTTGTCAAGTTAAACTTTATGGGGTATTGATTTGGGAAAAGGGACATTGAGTTTAGGGAACATAAATGTAGAATTGGGTTAATTCAAATATACTGTCTGGTGTCTACTGTAATTGAAATTTGTATTGTGGCCTAGTGTGTTTTTCAGCTTAATAAATATTTGCTTATTTTTGTTGCAACTAGACTGGACTTTTCTTCACTGAAATGAAAATGAAATGAAAATTGCTTATTGTCACGAGTAGGCTTCAATGAAGTTACTGTGAAAGTCCCTAGTCGCCACATTCCGGCGCCTGTCCGGGGAGGCTGGTACGGGAATCGAACCGTGCTGCTGGCCTGCTTGGTCTGCTTTAAAAGCCAGCGATTTAGCTTGGTGAGCTAAACCAGCCCCTTGGTGAGCTAAACCAGCCACTGCATATCATCCCTCCATTATACCAAATAGCACAGTTTAAGAACCGGCATTTCAAGTCACCCTTCTGTGTTTTGGGTTTCCCTCTTGCCTAACATCAGTGAATTCTTGCCACATGTTCTTCCAAAGATGTCTCCAATCCACTGTAACACATCCTAGTAGGATGAGCACCTACTGACACCGCAGTTGACCTAATTATTCCTGGAATGTTATCCAATCTTTGATTTCTATTCAGCAATACCCTTGTTTTCTGACTTGCATCACAAAAGTTGGGAACATATGCATATGCTCCTATGTATTCTTCTTGTACAATATTTCAAAAGAAAAGCATAAACCTGGAAACTTTTCCCTGACTAAGCATGGGGTTCTGAAGACACTTCTCTGACAAGCTGAAATACGTCCAATGGGGTTGAACCCATATATTTTGGTGATTGCAAGTCTATTTATGAAAAGGAAGAGTAGCTAAAGTCAGTATTGGTCCTCTTTAGAGGGTAAGACTGGAGAATTAATAATGGCAAAGCAAGGAAATGGTGGAAGATTTTGATAAATATGTTGCATTCTCTTTACAGTAGATAGACATGCCAAGAAAAGTAGGTAGACATCCCAAGAAAAGTAGGGAACAAGGAACTTCCTTAAAGGGGAACAAGGGACTTCCTCCAGAGATGATAAGTGGCTACAGAAATGGTGGATGTATTGGTAATCTTTAAGAATGCCTAGATTCTGGAAAGGTCCCTGTCGATTGGGAAACCGCAAAGGTAACCCCATTAGTCAAGGAAGGAGGGAGACAAAGGAAACTATCCACCAGTAGTCCGTTATTGGGGAAAATGCTAAAATCCATTATTGAGAAGGTAGTATAGGATATTTAGAATATCGTAATACAATAATGCCGAGTCAACTGATTTTGGCAAATTTGGTAAGCGTTCTTTTTGAGGATGTAACCAGCATGGTGGATAAAGGGAAGTCAACAAATGTAGTGTATTTGGATTTCCAAAAAGCATTCAGCAAGGTGCACAAAAACGGTTGGTTACTGCGCAAGATAAAACCTCATGCTTTGGGGATGTTGTATTATAGAAGACTGGCTAAGTAACAGAAACCAGTTGGGATGAATGAATCATTTTTGGACTAGCAAAGTAACTGGTGGACAAAGGGTTAACTATTGGATCCAAATTTGCTGATGGTACAAAGGTGGGTAGGAAAGCAATCTGAAAAAGATGCAATACAATAAGGCAGAGTCTTATTGGTTACTGCGCAAGATAAAACCTCATGCTTTTGTGATTATGTTTTATAGGGTGGATGTTTATGGAGCCCACCAGCATCAGAAAAGTGTGCAGGGTGACGTAATTCAGCAGGTTATGAAATTTTAGTTGGCAATAGTGGGTTGAGGTGTAGCCGTTAGTGTCAAAACAGACACTGGTTTATGGCGGGCTCAAGTTGTAATACATTTGCATAACGTGAATAATCTAATATGAAACAGTTTTTAATGAAGTCCGACCCTCTGGATAAAGTCAATGGCTCATGAGAATCTTATGACACCCAATTCATTGTTTAAAAGTGGTGTGCACCAGTAGGCTCTGTGCAGTTGTGACTTAAGTTGCAGTCTGTGACCCAAGGCAGTGGGTGATGCAAGGTTGACGTTTGGCTGACTGGAGGGAAGCAAAGATGGACAGAAAGTGGTGTTGAGGTGCTGTGAAAGGAGGGGTTTAGTGTCCCGGGAGTGGGTAGGTTAAAGCGTGAATTTAAAAAATGGATGAAGGGCCAAAAGGGTGCGGTTCTGAGGGTCAAATTGAGGGTGCTTGGTGGCAGAAGGAACTGCCGGTGAAAGGGGATGTTGTACTCTGTATTGGGGGCAGGTCCAAAGACATGGTTGGGTAACGGTAGGTGGGAGGTTTCAAGGGGTGAGTCAGAACTGAACATACAGGAGGATAACTAGGGTTCAGAATAGAGTGGATTGGGATTGTTGCAGGTGCAGGGGAGAGATGGCATGTGTAACAAAATGGTAGTAGGCTCCAGTGTAACTGGAGGGAGGTTCAAGGGTAAGGGAGTGAAAAGATTGAGTTGGGTGCGAAATGTGAAGCTGATGGGGTCGGTAGAAGATACATGATCTGTGGCCCACTGAAAGTGCGTGTGGTTGCAAAGGTCGCAGAAGGAATTGGGAGAAGAATTGATTTGTGACAGCAAAGGTAATGTTGCCCACAACTGGCCGATTGGGACTTAAATGGATGAGAACCATGGAGCATGCTCTCTCATATTTGTCTGCCACCTCCAGTGTGCAATTACTGCCATTCGGTCTCATTTGCTTGATTTTCCTGCAACCTCGGGAGCAGAAGACAATTCAAAGAAGTGCTCTTACTGTCCAGCAATGGAGATCTCTAGGCCAACAGCAGCACCAGAGAGGGAGGCTGGTCTGGATGCAGACATCCAGGGAAGGCATTGGCGAAGGCGGGCACTGGCGTGTCAATGCATTCAGAGGACAAGGATAAACTACTTCTCGATGTCAAGGAGGCGATGCAAGAGACATCTGAGGATGTCCTGGAAAATGGGCACCAAGGTATATTAGATTGTTAAGACTTAGAGCCATGTAGATTTAGTGGGAACCCCAAGGGAGTGGTTTATGTACAATTGGTGTGTGACCACATGAGAAGAATGCAGCACAGTGGTTAGCCCTGCTGCCTCACAGCACCAAGATCCCAGGTTTGATTTGGGAATTGGGCTACTGTTTGTCTGTGTAGAGTTGCACATTCTCCTGGTGCCTGCATGGGTTTCCTCCCCGTAGTCTAAAATTGTGCAGGTTGGGTAGATTGGCTATGATAAATACACAGGTGGATGGAGGAGTGAGTCTAGGTAGAATGATCTTTCGGAGGGTCGGTGCAGACTTGATGAGCAAAATGGCCTCCTTCTGCATTGTATGGATTCTATGGATAGGTCTGTGCTCATTTCCAAGCGAGCTCTCACAATACATACATCTAGTGTAACTTGAAGTTCCCAGAATTTTTCTTTCAAGCTCCAGGTTGATGGATGAATCCTTGATGATATGGGCTATACCTCAGATACATAGCTGATGACAATCTAGCTAATCCTTCCACCAGAGCAATCATAGAACGCATTATTGGGCTTCTTAAAATGTGCTTCCCCTACCTTGAACAGGCTGGAGAGGTTCTGCAATCCTGAGCCCTACCCCCAGAGATTTACATCAATAGTGGTGGACTGCAGTGCACTGCCAAACCGGATGCTGTAATGTGTGCAGATGTTGCCATGGAGAGACTGGCGAAAGGCGACAGGGTGAGGGTCGATGACGGTGGGTGCCCAAGGGGGGCCTGAAGAGGCACGGGACGCGGGCTGGAGGCTAGCCCAGGAAGGGTTATGGTTGATCGGTGGGGGTGGAATGCCCCCCAACCAGGCTGATCACATGGAATGTGAGAGGGTTGAATGGGCCAGTCAAGAGGGCCCGCTTGTTCGCGCATCTGAAAAGCTTAAAGGCGGCTTGTTCGCGCATCTGAAAAGCTTGAAGGAGGACTTGGCAATGATACAGGAGACACACCTGAGGGTGGTGGATCAGACTAGACTCAGGAAGGGATGGGTAGGGCAGTATTCCATACAGAACAGGTGGGAGGGGTAGATCCATAGTGGTTTGGGCGGCTGAGAACTAAGTTGTTTTCTTTTGGATAGGATTTGTTTATTGTCATGTGTACCGAGATACAGTGAAAAGTATTTTTCTGCGAGCAGCTCAACAGATCATTAAGTACATGGGAAGAAAAGGGAATAAAAGAAAATACATAATAGGGCAACACAAGATATACAATGTAACTACATAAGCACTGGCATTGGATGAAGCATGCTGAGTGTAGTGTTAATGAGGTCAGTCAATAAGGGTCATTTAGGAGTCTGGTGACAGTTGGGAAGAAGCTGTTTTTGAGTCTGTTAGTGGGTGTTCTCAGACTTCTGTATCTCCTGCCCGATGGAAGAAGTTGGAAGAGTGCGTATGACGGGTGGGAGGGATCTTTGATTTTGCTGCCCGCTTTCCCCAGGCAGCGGGAGGTGTAGATGGCGTCAATGGATGGGAGGCAGGTTCGTGTGATGGACTGGGAAGTGTTCACGACTCTCCAGTTTCTTGCGGTCCTGGGCCGAGCAGTTGCCATACCAGGCTGTGATGCAGCCCGATAGGATGCTTTCTATGGTGCATCTGTAAAAGGTGGTAAGGGTTAATGTGGACATGCCGAATTTCCTTAGTTTCCTGAGGAAATATAGGCGTGTTGTGCTTTCTTGGTGGTAGCGTCGACTTGGATGGACCAGGACAAATTTTTGGAGATATGCACCCCTAGGAATTTGAAACTGCTAACCATCTCCACCTCTGCTTCGTTGATGCTGACAGGGGTGTGTACAGTATTTTGGTTCCTGAAGTCAATGACCAGCTCTTAGTTTTGTTGGCATTGAGGGAGAGATCGTTGGCCTTACACCACTCCACTAGGATCTCTATCTCCCTCCTGTATTCTGACTCGTCGTTATTCGAGGGGTGGGGTGGTGTGGGGTGGGGTGGGGTGGTGTGGGGTGGGGTGGTGTGCCGTGTGAATACAGTAGGGGGCTAAGTACGCAGCCTTGCAGGGCCCCGGTATTGAGGACTATTGTGGAGGAGGTGTTGTTGTTCATTCTTACTGATTGTGGCCTGTTGGTCAGAAATTATGGTGTTGAAGGCCGAGCTGTAGTCAATAAATAGGAGTCTGATGTAGGAGTCCTTGTTTTCGAGATGCTCTAGGAATGAGTGTAGGGCTAGGGAAATGGCATCTGATGTGGACCAGTTGCTACGGTATGTGAATTGCAGTGGATCAAGGCGTTCTGGGAGTATGGAGGTGATGCGCTTCATGATGAACCTCTCGAAGCACTTCATTACGATTGAAGTCAGGGCCATCGGACGGTAGTCATTGAGGCACGTTGCCTGGTTCTTCTTTGGTACCGGTATGATGGTGGTCTTCTTGAAGCAGGAGGGGACCTCGGAGTGGAGTAGGGACAGGTTAAAGATGTCTGTGAATACCACTGCCATATGGTCCGCGCAGGCCTGGAGTGCACGACCAGGAATCCCGTCCGGGCCCATCGCCTTCCGACGGTTCACTGTCAGGAAGGCCGATCTGACTTCGGAAGCTGTGATGGTGGGTATGGGTGAATTATGGGCTGCTGGGGCACTCTACAGCGGATTGTTGGTTACCTGCTCGAACCGAGCATAGAATGCATTGAGTTCATCGGGGAGGGGTGCGCTGCTGCCAGAGATACTGCTCGGCTTCTCTTTGTAGCCTGTTATGTTGTTTAGTCCTTGCCACAACCGCCGAGAGTCTGTCTGTGACTCTAGCTTAGGTTGATATTCTCTCTTGGCATCTCGGATGGCTTTGCGGAGGTCGTACCTGGATTTCTTGTATAGGTCAGGGTCGTCTGCCTTGAACGCCTCAGATCGGTCCTTCATTGGGAGTCAATCTCGCGATTGAGCCATTGTTTTCGGTTGGGGAATGTACGTACTGCTTTCTTTGGCACGCAGTCCACACATTTGCTGATGAAGTCTGTGACGGTGGTGGCATACATATTTAAGTTGGTCGCTGAGCTCTTAAATATGGACCAGTCCACTGTCTCTAAGCAGTCACGTAAGAGATCTTCTGTCTCCTCGGACCAGCACTGCACAACCTTCTTAGCTGGATTCTCCTGCTTGAGTTTCTGCTTGTATGCCGGGAGAAGGAGCACTGTCTTATGGTCTGATTTCCCAAAGTGCGGTTGGGGGATGGAACGATGGGCGCCCTTGATTTTTGAGTAGCAGTGGTCAAGAGTGTTTTCGCCCTTTTTTTTCCCCATGTACACAAAGTGTGCTCCCAGATTGACTTTTCCATCATGGATAGGACTTTGTTGGCGGGGATGGTTAATGTTGAGTACTTGGCGATTAATAATGTCTGATCATGCCCTACACTGGCTGGATTTACAAGTGAGCAAGGAGGGGGGTCAGCGACTGCACTGGAGATCAGATGTGGGACTATTAGCGGAGGAGGTGTGTGCATGGGTGAGGGAGGCCATTCGGAGATATGTGGCGATAAACGATACAGGGGAGGTTTCGGCAGCCATTTGTATGGGAGGCGTTGAAGGCAGTGGTGAGAGGGGAGTTTATCTCAATCCGGGCACACAAGAAGAAGGTTGAGGGGGCAGCGATGGATAGACTAGTGAAGGAGATTCTCCAGGTAGACCGGAGGTACTCAGCCCCGGAGGCGGGGTTTTGAAGAAGCAGCAGAAGCTGCAGATGGAGTTTGGGTTGTTATCTACAGGGAACACGAGTGGGACAGTTGAGAAAGGTGAGAGGCGCAGTGTATGAATATGGGGAGAAGGCTAGTAGTATGTTAGCACATCAGCTAAGGAAACTGGAGGCGGCTAGGGAAAGTGGCTAGGGAAAGTGAAGGACTGAGGTGGGGAATAAGATCTTGGTCCTCATGGGGGTGAACAGGTTGTTCAGGGAATTTTATAGTCTGCTGCAAGAGTCCGAAACCCCAGCCGGGGTGGAGGAGATAAGGGGGTCTTTTTGAAGGGACTGGAGTTTCTGAGGGTGGAAGAAGAGCTGGTGGAGGGCCGGGGGCCCCAGTTGGGCTGTTCGAAGTGGTGGAGGGGCTGGAGGCTATTCAGTCGGACAAGGCCCCGGGGCCGGACAGGTAGTCGGAGTTTTCTAAGATGTTTTCAGGAGAGGTGGGGCCCTTGCTAGTACGGGCTGCCATGCGAATGTCGCTTTAGGAGATGTTTGGCTGCTTGTGTCACTGCAGTGTTTTCAGGAGTGCTGGGGCCCTTGCTAGTAAGGGCTGTTATGAGAATGTCACTTTAGGAAATGCTTGGCTCCTCATGTTACTGCTGTGATGTCCGAGTGTGGGTGGAGCTGAGCTCTGGTTCTGCTTTTTAGTTTCACTTTGAGAAAAGCTTGGGTGTGTCTGTCTTTTTGGTTTCGTTTTTCAGTGAGTTGCAGCTGAAGTCAGACAAAGCAGCTGTTCTCTGCCATGAAGGACTATCTCTTAATCATTTGGTGAATTCAGAATTATAAATGTTTCCTGTATTGAATGTAAACCCTGATGTGCTTCTGTTTAGAGGTTTAAGTCTTCTGGGTGTTTGATGCACTATCAATGACCACAGAAGCGAGGTTGTAGTCCGAACTGAAGGCTTTAATAGAGAAGATGTTTCCACCAGCAGTTCGGGTACAGAAAGGAAGCTGTGGGGGATACACGGGCTCTTATACCCCACCTTACTGGGCGGAGCTACCTTACAATTCTAACCAATGGGTGACTTGTGTTCCATACCATCGGGCCAATGAGCAGCGAGCCTTCTCCACCAATGGTATCTCGGCATTGCTAGGTACCGTAGTACCTCTAGTCATACTACCACATTCACCCCCTGTTGGAAAGAAAAAATCAGGCGGGGGGGGGATGGCGGCTTGGTCGCCCAACAATAACTGGCGGTCCGCACGGGTTGAATAGCATAACTAGTTGTATCACTACTCTCGTACTGCGTCTGCCCACTGGCCCATAACTATTAACAAGGACATATACAGTTTTTTGCAATTTCACAATTGACCATGTACCTGTCACATTAAAAGTCTATATACAGTTCATAGTGACTCAATCAGATGGGCGGGGGCGTTGGTTGTCCTTTGTGATCGACGGAGGTTCGGCGGAGACCTCGGTGGAGGTGCAGGCGTCTGTGACTCCGGGAGCGTGGATCCAGTCCCCGTAGTGGCTTCAGCACCCCTAGATGGAGCTGGGGAGGGGGCGTCCAGACCTCTAGATGGTGCTGGTGGGGAGGTTAACTGACCAGGGAAGGGAGCGTCTGTAGAGTGCAGGGGTGTCCAGGCAGGGCCGACGGGAAATCCGGTTGTCCAGGGAAGGGGGCGACAGTGAGGTGGGCCGGGGAGGGTGGGGCTGGTGGCGAGGGCAAGGGAGGGGATCCGCCAGGCGCCAGGTCCCGTAGGGAGACCGTGTTGTCGGCCGTCTGGGTACTCCACGTACGCGTACTGGGGGTTAGCATGGAGTAGATGGACCCTCTCAACCAACGGGTCCGACTTGTGCGCCCGCACATGTTTCCGGAGCAGGATGGGTCCGGGGGCTGCCAGCCAGGTCGGGAGCGAGGTCCCTGAGGAGAGACGTTCGTGACGTGTTTGGTTAGTTGCAGTGCAGAGCAGAGACCGGATGGAGTGGAGGGCGTCTGGGAGGACCTCCTGCCAGTGGGGGACTGGGAGGTTCCTGGACCGTAGGGCCAATAGGACGGTCTTCTCCCCCGTTTCGTTCTCCCCCTCAACTTGTCCCTTACCCCGGGGGTTGTAAATGGTCGTCCTGCTCGAGGCAATGCCCTTGCTAAGCAGGAATTGACTCAGTTCGTCACTCCTAAAGGAGGACCCCCATCACTGTGTATGTAGGCTGGGAATCCGAACAAGAAAAAAATGCTGTGGAGGGCTTTGATGATGGTGGTTGTGTTCATGCCGGGGCAAGGCATGGCGAACGGGAAGTGGGAGTACTCGTCAATCACGTTGAGGAAGTACGTGTTGCGGTTGGTAGAGGGGAGGGGACCTTTTGAAGTACATGCTGAGGCATTCAAAGGGATGGGAAGCCTTTATCAGATGCGCTTTCTCTGGACGGTAGAAGTGCGGCTTGCACTCTGCACAGATGTGGCAATTCCTAGTGACTGTCCTGACCTCTCGATGGAGTAGGGCAGGTTGCGGGTCTTTAAGAAATGGCGTGACCCCGGGTGGCAGAGGTCCTCGTGAAGGACTCTGAGGCGGTCCACTTGTGCGTTGGTACGTGCTGCGGGACCGGGCATCAGGAGGCTCGTTTAGCTTCCCGGGACGATACAGGATCTCTTAGTTATAGGTGGATAATTCAATCCTCCACCGCAAGATCTTATCGTTCTTTATCTTGCCCCGCTGTGCATTGTTGAACATGAAAACTACTACCTTCTGCCGTCTAGGTAATGCCTCCAATGTCGCACAGCTTCTACTATGGCCTGTGCTTCCTTCTCGACCGAGGAGTGGCGGATTTCGGAAGCATGGTGGGTACGCGAGAAGGCGGCCACGGGTCTGCCTGTTTGGTTGAGGGTGGCCGCCAGAGCTACGTCGGACCCGTCGCTCTCGACTTGGAAGGGGAGGGACTCGTCGGCGCGCATCGTGGCCGTTGCGATATCCGCTTTGATGTGGCTGAAGGTCTGGCGGGCCTCAGTCGACAGGGGGAAAGTAGTTGTTTGGATAAGAGGACGGGCTTTGTCGGCGTAGTTGGGGACCCACTGAGCGTAATAAGAGAAGAACCCGAGGCAGTGCTTCAGGGCCTTTGAGCAGTGAGGGAGGGGGAACTCCATAAGGGGGCGCATGCGTTCCGGGTCGTGGCCTATCACTCCATTTCTCACTAGGTAGCCGAGGATGGCTAGGCGGTCGGTGCTAAACACTCATTTATCCTTGTTATACGTTGGGTTCAGGAGATTTGTGGTCTGGAGGAATTTGCGGAGGTTGGTGTTGTGGTCCTGCTGGTCGTGGCCACAGATGGTGATATTATCGAGATATGGGAATGTTGCTTGCAAACCGTATTGGTCAACCATTCAGTCCATCTCTCACTGAAAGACCGAGACCCCGTTTGTGACACCGAAGGGAAGCCTTAAAAAGTGGTAGAGTTGCCCATCCGCCTCGAACGCAGTGTACTTGCGATCACTCGCGCGGATGGGGAGCTTGTGGTAGGCGGACTTTAGGTCTACCGTGGAGAAGACCTTGTACTGCACGATCCTGTTGACCAGGTCGGATATACGGGATAGGGGGTATGCATCCAGTTGCATAAACCTGTTGATGGTCTGGCTGTAATCGATGACCATCCCGGTCTTTATCACCACAACTTGAGCTTCCATGACCCCTTCCCTCAGAAGCCGTTGGACCTCGGACCTGATGAACGTCCGGTCCTGGGCACTGTACCGTCTGCTCCTGTGGCGACTGGTTTGCAAGCCAGGGTGAGGTTTGCAAACGGGGAGGGGGGCGCGGTCGACCTTGAGGGTCACGAGGCTGCAGACAGTGAGAGGGGGTATCGGGCCGCAGAATTTAAACGTGAGACTCTGAAGATTACACTGAAAATCTAGACCTAGGAGTATGGCCGTGCAGAGGTGGGGGAGGACATAGAGCCTGTAATTCTTGAACTCCCTTCCCTGGACAGTGAGGTTCGCTACACAATACCCTTTTATTTCAACTGAATGGGAGCCAGAGGCCAGGAGATTTTTTGATTGACGGGGTTGACAGGAAGAGAACAGCGCCTTACCGTATTGGGGTGTATAAAGCTCTCCGTGTTCCCAGAGTCGAGCAGACAGGACGTCTCGTGCCCGTTGATCAATACCATCGTCGTCGCTGTGGAAAGAGGGCGGGGTCGAGACTGGGTCCAGGGTCACCGATGCTAACCATGGCAGGAGTTCAGAATCATCATCGGGCGGTATGTGGTCACCCACGCTGAGGTCCTTGGAGCCGGTCCAAGATGGCATCGCCCACTGGTCGCACATGGCAGAGGGTGGACAAAATGGCAGCGCCCATCCCCTGCATGTGGCATCGGCAGAGCAAGATGGCGGTGCCCGGAGGCCCGACGTGGCGCTGGGGGAGGAAGATGGCGATGTTCGTGGGCTGCGCGGGATCTGTGGATAGGGTTGGAGCGGCGATGCGCACTCGCTGCCCGGGACCGCAGCGACCGCTCAGGTCTGGCAGACCGCCATGAAATGGCCCTTTTTGCCGCACCCCTTGCACGTTGCCGAACGGGCTGGGCAGCGCTGTCGGGGGTGTTTCGCCTGCCCGCAGAAATAACAACGGGGCCCAGCGGGGTTGCCGGGGCATCTCGCAGCGCAGGCCTGAGGCGATTCCGAGTCCGCTGAGGGAGAATTCCACGCTGGCCAGGGGGTCGCCGCACGGTTGGGGGCATAGGCGCGGGCGTTTCGGGAGGCGACGTCCAGCGAGTCGGCGAGGGCTCGTGCCTCCTTGAGGCTCAGAGTTTCTTTCTCAAGCAGTCTCTGGCGGATTTGTGGGGACTACATACCCGCAACAAAAAGCGTCCCGGATCAATAGTTCTGTATGTTCGTTAGCTGAAACTTGTGGGCAGCTGCAGTGCCTCCCTAGCACGAGGAGTGCACGCTAGAACTCGTCTAGTGACTCACCAGGGCTCTGCCGCCTTGTTGCCAGTAGATGCCGGGCGTAGACTTGGTTTACTGGGCGGATATAATGTCCTCTAAGTAGTTCCATTGCGGAATCGTAGTCAGTAGCATCCTCTGAGCGTGTAGATGTCTGGGCCCACTCTCTAGTGCAAGATCTGCAGTTTCTGCTCCCTCGTAGGTGTGCTTTCTGCCGTGCCAAGGTAGCCATTGAAACATGCTAACCAGTGCTTAAAGGTTGCTGCTGCGTTAGCTGCGTGAGGGCTGAGTTGTAAACACTGCGGCTTGATGCGGAGCTCCATCCTTTAAAATCTTGTCTATTAAATTGATGCACTATCAATGACCACAGAAGCAAGGTTGTAGTCCAAACTAAAAGCTTTAATAGACTTTTCCCCCAGCAGCTCGGGTACAGAAAGGAAGCTGTGGGGGATACACGGGCTCTTATCCCTGCCTTACTGGCCGGAGCTACCTTACAATTCTAACCAATGGGTGACTAGTGTTACATACCATCGGGCCAATGAGCAGCGAGCCTTCCCCACCAATGGTGTCTTGGCATTGCTAGGTACCGTAGTACCTCTAGTCATACTACCATAGTGTTAAAAGGACAGCATACAGATTACTTAGTGTTGTATTCTTTGGGGGGTGTATTTGAATTAATGGTTGCTAAGATATTTACTGTTTGTTTTAAAAAGGCTAACTTGAGTTCATAGAATAAACATTGTTTTGTTTTTTAAAATACTGATACATTTTTGCTGTACCATACCTGTAGAGTGAGCTATGTGCTCCCCATACCACAATCTATTAAAAGTTGTGGGTCAAGTGAACTCCATGATACACCTTTTGGATTCTCTAAACCCTAACCCATAACAGGGTGTTTAATGAGGCTAGGGAGAGAGGAGTACCCCTTTGGATTCTCTAAACCCTAACCCATAACAGGGTGTTTAATGAGGCTAGGGAGAGAGGAGTACCCCGCCCCTCCCCAAACAATGTCACAGGCCTTGATCTCTCTTATCCGGAAGCAGGATAAGGACCCGGAACGATGGGGACCATACCATGCAGGCCAATCTCCCTTCTAAATGTAATCACCAAGCTGCTGGCCAAGATCATGGCCTTGAGAATAGAATGGAATAGAACAGTACAGCACAGAACAGGCCCTTCGGCCCTCTATGTTGTGCCGAGCAATGATCACCCTACTTAAACCCACATAACCCGTATACCCGTAACCCAACAATCCCCCCCATTAACCTTACACTACGGGCAATTTAGCATGGCCAATCCACCTAACCCGCACATCTTTGGACTGTGGGAGGAAACCGGAGCACCTGGAGGAAACCCACGCACACACGGGGAGGACGTGCAGACTCCACACAGACAGTGACCCAGCCGGGAATCGAACCTGGGACCCTGGAGCTGTGAAGCATTGATGCTAACCACCATGCTACCGTGAGGCCCCCGTAGATTGTGTGTGCCGGGGTGATGGGGGAGGACCAGACTGTGTTTGTGAAAGGGAGGCAGCTAATGGCCAACGTTAGAAGGCTGCTAAACGTGATTATGATGTCCTCTGAGGTAAGGGAGGTGGAGGTGGTGGGCGCCATGGATGCGGAGAAGGCCTTCGCTTGGGTGGAGTGGGAGGTCCTGGGGTGGTTTGAGTTTGGGCAGGGTTTTGTGGACTGGGTCCGGCTGCTGCACCAGGCGACGAACTGAGTGAGCTCAGATAATTTTTGGCTGCATTGGGGGCCGAGGCAGGGTTGTCCACTCTCCCTACTATTGTTTGCCATGTATATTGAGCCACTGGCGGTGGTGCTGAGAGCGTCAAAGGACTGGCAGGGGACAGTGCGGGGCGGGAGGTGGGGTGGGGGGGGGGGGGGGGGGGGGATGGTGGAGCACAGTCTCATTATATGCGGATGATCTACTCTTGTATATTTCTGACCCGCTGGAGGGGGATTGGAGAGATTATGGGGTTCCTCGGGGAATTTGGCCGGTTTTCGGGTATAAATTAAATATGGGCAAAAGCAATGTCTTTGCGATTCAGGCAAGGGGGCAGGAGAGGATATTGGGGGGGGATGCCGTTCAAGGTGGTGGGAGTTTTCGGTATTTGGGAATCCAGGTGGCACGGGAGTGGGAGCAGTTAGACAAGTTGAATTTGGCTCGGTTAGTGGAGCAGATGAAGGAGGACTAGAAGGTGAGATATGCTCGCAATGTCACTGTGGGGGGGGGGGGGGGGGGGCAGGCAGGGTGCAGGCGGTAAGGATGATGGTTTTCCTGAGGTTTTTGTTTGTATTTCGGTGCCTGCCTATTTTTATTCCGAAGGCTTTTTGTAAGAGGGTGAAAACAGTGATCTCTGGGTTCGCATGGGCGGGTATGACCCGCGGATAAAGAAGGTGCTGCTGGAGCAGGGCCAAAAGAGCTCATGGAATAGGAGGGTACCCCAATAACGGAGGTAAAGCGAAAATGGGAGGAAGAGTGGGGCAAGGAATTAGAGGTGGGAAGGTGCCTTGAGTAAGGCTCGCACGTCCTCGTCGTGTGCCAGGCTCAGTCTGATACAATTCAAGGTGGTCCACAGGGTGCATGTGACTGTGGCCCGTATGAGCAGATTATTTGAAGGGGTGGAGGATAGGTGTGTGCAGGAGGGCCCACGAGTCATGTCCACATGTTTTGGTCATGTCCAAGGCTTAAGGGATCCTGGCAAGGATTTGCCAATGTCAGGTCCACACGGTATTGACGGTGCGGATGGTTCCGAGTCCAGAGGTGGCGATGTTTGGTGCGTCGGAAGACCCAGGGGGCGAGAGAGGCTGATGTTTTGGCCTTTGCCTCCCTGGTTACCCGGAGATGGATCTTATTGGCATCGAGAAACATAGAACTTAGTGCAGAAGGAGGCAATTCGGCCCATCGAGTCTGTATCGACCCACTTGAGCCCTAATGTCCACCCTATCCCCGTAACCCAATAACTACTCCGAACCTTTTTGTACATTGAGGGCAATTTAACATGGCCAATCCACCTAATCTGCATGCCTTTGACTGTGGGAGGAAACCGGAGCACCAGGAGGAAACCCACGTAGACATGGGGAGAACGTGCAGACTCCACGCAGACAGTGTCACAGCGGGGAATCAAACTTGGGAACCTGGGCGCTGTGAAGCCACAGTGCTAGCCCACTGTGCTACCGTGCTGCCCCAACTCTGAACTCGGATGGGTTAGTGACATGGCCGGGTTTCTCAGGCTTGAGAAGATCGGGTTCGCCAGGAGAGGATCGACGTTAGGGTTCACCCAGAAGTGGCAGCTGTTTGTCGACTTCTTTTGGGTACAATTAAGCTGTCAGCAGATGCAAAAAAAGGGTGGATTTAGGGAGGTGGGGTGGGGGGATAGTTGAGGCAGGATTAGTTAGTGGGGGAGGGGAACTGAGGAACTGCATGTAAGCCAAGTTGGCTGGGTGTCGTTAGTTGGGTGGGTGTTATTTACTTTGTTGTTTTTCCTCTTGAAATTGTTAAAATTTATAAATGCCTCAATAAAATATTTTCAAAAAAGAACAATGCTTCTGCATGGGCATCACTCCATAGCCTTTGTAAGGTTGACCCAGGCCCTAATCCTTTGCCGAGTTGCATCCTCTACCACCTGGAATAGAACGGGATGCAGAGCTTTGTCTTCCACAAATCACTAGTGAATTCTGGTACTAGGAACATCATGGGAGTACCCAATTATTCTGATCTGACACCATTGTTCAAGTGCTTTGAATAGAACTGCACCTGTCTCACTTACAGCCACCGAGTTAAGTGAACCAATATCCTCAAGAGCAAAGATGGGGTTCCAGTTGTGCCTGCATTTAAAGCCATGTTACATAGAATGATTTATCATAGAAGTAACAATTCACATGAATATTCAAAAGCACAACTCACCTCGGGAAGAATGCGTGTCCCCATCACCCTGTAGTCATTACACTGAAAAGTATGGATAAGGCCCCAACAAGTCTCAATTATGAACTAATTACAGAACAAAGCATATTGTGTGTACTTTAATGGGATAGACATCGGCCAAGTTTAAAAAAAAAAATCTCTTTGCATACTCTTATCCTTTTCACAGCTTGCTTTCGTAGCTACCTCCTTGGTGTCTGACATCAGCAAATGGGGTTCCAGTTGTGCCTGCATTTAAAGCCACGATCCATAGAAAGATTATCACAGAAGTAACAGTTCACATGAACATTAAATAAATATTCAAAAACACAGCACACCTCAAGAAGAATGTCTGTCTGTCTCCCATTTCCCCTGTAGTCATCACATTGAGAAAAATGGATAAGACCACAAAATGTCTTTTGTGCATATTTTAACAAGTGATGGACACCTACCTAGTTCTTATCCCTTTTATATTCTTTTCACAGCTTGCTTTCATAACTACCTTGGTGTCTGACATCAACAAATGTTAGCTGCTGTACATGGGCGGCATGGTAGCACAGTGGTTATCTTCACCGCTTCAGGGACCCGAGTTTGATTCCTGGTTTGGGTCTGTGTGGAGTCGACAAGTTCTCCCCGTGTCTGCATGGGTTTCCTCCAGGTGCTCTGGTTTCCTTCCACAAGTCCCAAAAGTCATGCTTGGCTGTATTGGACATTCTGAATTCTCCTTCAGTGTCCCAGAATAGGTGACGGAGTGTTGCGACGAGGGGATTTTCACAGTAACGTCATTACTGTGTTAATGTAAGCCTACTTGTGACACTAATAAAGATATTAGTTGGTCCCTTCATTCCTCAAGCCCCTTGGCTTTGCTGGCTGGAGCTGTTGGGTCAATGATGGGGATGAGAAGACACCACTAACCTGTGGCTGTCCTGAGATGAAGGCTCTGGGCAGCTGGCATGTGTTCCTCCTCCATCTGTATGCATTATGCCACTTTTCTATCTCTGAGGTGAAAGGAGCTCCTGGGATGAGGTCCAGATGCCTCATTCGCCTCTTTAGCCCCTGATGCAGTGAGGCCATGGCTAGAATATTGGTCAGAGTGCCTATGGACTAATTGCTTAACCTGACTCTTCATGCCAATAGCCATCCTGTTCTTGGATTGGATTGAATTGAATTGAATTGATTTATTATTGTCACATGTATTAATATACAGTGAAAAGTATTGTAAACAATGCATACCGTACATAGGGAAGGAAGGAGAGACTGCAGAATATAATGTTAGTTATAGCAAGGTGTAGAGAAAAGATCAACTTAATACGAAGTAGGTCCATTCAAAAGTCTGATGGCAGTGGGGAAGGAGCTGTTCTTGAGTCGGTTGGTACGTGACCTCAAATTTTGGTATCTTTTTCCTGACTGAAGAAGGTGGAAGAGAGTATGTCTGGGGTGCTGGCTGCCTTTCTGAGCAGCGGGAATTATAGATAGTCAATAGATGGGATACTGGTTGTGTGATGGACTGGGCTACATTTACAACCTTTCGTAGTTTCCTGCTGTCTTGGACAGAGCAGGCTCCATACCAAGCTGTGATACAACCAGAAAGAATGCTTTCTATGGTGCATCTGTAGAAGTTGGTGAGGGTCGTAGCTGACTTGCCAAATTTCCTTAGTCTTCTGAGAAAGTAGAGTCGTTGGTGGGCTTTCTTAACTATAGTGTCGGCATGGGAGACCAGGACAGGCTGTTGGTGATCTGTACACCTAAAAACTTGAAGCTCTCGACCCTTTCTACTTCGTTCCCATTGATGTAGACAGGGGCATGTTCTCCACTATGCTTCCTGAAGTCGATAATAATCTCTTTCGTTTTGTTGACATTGAGGGAGAGATTATTGTCGTCGCACCAGTTCACCAGATTCTCTATCTCATTCCTATACTCTGTCTCATAATTATTTGAAATCCAACCCACCACGGTGGTGTCATCAGCAAATTTGAAAATCGAGTTGGAAGGGAATTTGACCACACAGTCATAGGTAGATAAGGAGTATAATAGGGGGCTGAGGACACAGCCTTGGATAAAACCAAGCACTAAATGCCTGGGACATAGCAGAATTCTTGGCTAACGTTGACTCCTCCAAAGCTGCATATAATCCCTGTCATTTTCGCCATATTTTCCCCCTAGTCTCTGCTGCATGTCCAAATTGCTTCTTGTGGCTGTGAACAGAAACCCAATGTGGAGTTCTGCGGGCACCTAATTCTCTAGCGCAAGTCATTGTCTGGGGACCAGGCTGTCGCATCCTCCTTTGTCTGCTTTGACCTGCCTGTAGTGTGCTCACCAGATTGTGTTCCCAAATCTACATGCGAACCCTTTGCAGACAGTAGGTGAAATGATGCTGGTGGAGTTGGGTGATGAAGTAGATGACAAAGCGTCCTCTAGGTTGCTTTGTCCCCAAAAGTGAAGTCTTCTGGCTCTTTTGGCGGCAGCCTTGGGTGATGATGACCTGTGTTGCAGAACAAAAGGAATCCGATTTTAAACATCATTGTAGTTTGAGCCTTTTGCATTTAATCGCATCCATTCTAATGTGCCCCCATGCCACCAGATAAATGGTTGCCTCCCCCCCCTTACTCCTGGCTGGTCCAGCCTTGCCGTATGCTGCGCTCATGCTCCCTCCTTGCCAGTGACCTCCATTGCTGCCACCTTGGTTGTGAGGCGCCTCGGGGCCTGGAATTCCTCCTCTGCGTCATCTCGTGCGAATTGAGAATTTGCTCGTGCCATAAGACAGGTGCAAAGTTAGTGATGAGTTGGGCAACACCCTAACCCTCTGCATGCATCCCAATCACATACATACTGGCCTGTCATTTGCATGCTTCATCCAAGCTAGCACAAAAAGCAAATTTCAAGATGCTATGGCCTCAATCGCTATGTGGCACTAAGGGTGATCGCGCACATACTTGCATACAATTGATGACCACAGGCTCCTGTTAAAGATGTGACACTACCCTTACCCTTGAAGATTGGAGCAGGTTGCTGATCCTACACTGGGCCCAGGTTCAGCAGGTGACCCCCATGGATGCTAATCTTCTCTGCAACCTACATCCAGCTGCCATGGTTGAGTGGGAGAGCCTTGCATCATCTTTGAGAGAACAGATTTTGCTTTTCCTGAACATGCAGAATGGCATCACTGAATCATGGGGCGGCCTGCGTCAGCAGTCTCTTATCGGCATTAAAATATGGTATACTCAAGCAGTGGATCATTCTGGCACCAATGCACGTCCCTGTTTTGAGCAGGAGGATCTTGGCCACTAATTGATGCAGCATTGTCAGCTGACTGGTTTCACGAATGAAAAGCTTCCTCACTGCACAAACATATGTGTTTTCCATGCATGCTGCTGGCAATTCACATGAGTAAAGGCATAAAGAGAAAACTGAAATGGCCCTTGGTTCCAGTTGTGACATCAGGAATGGCACACGTTCGACAAAATCCTGGAGTCTCCAAAGGGGCATAGATGGGTTAAGTGAGTGGGCCAGACTTTTGTAGATGGAGTAAAATTTGGGAAAATATGATGGCCATTTTGGCAGGAAGAATAGAAAAACAAAAATTATTTAAATGGAGAGAGATTGCAGAATGCTTTAATATAGCAGGACCTAGGTTTCCTTGCACGTGAATCACAGTCTGTGTGCAGATACAGCAAGTAATGCGGAAGTCAAATTGAATGTGACAGTCTTGCTACAACTGTACAGGGCATTGCTGAGATCACACCTGGAGGACTAAGAAGAGTTTTGTTCATCTTTAAGGAGGGATATACTTGCATTTGAGGCAGTTCAGAGAAGGTTCACTGGACTGATTTCTGCGATGAAGAGTTTGTCTTGAGGAAGGTTTTTGAGCAAGTTGGATCTATACTCACTGGAGTTTAGAAGAATAGGATAGAAACCTAGGGACTTGATAGGGTAAATGGAGGACGACCCTCCCTCCCCATGAGGGAATCTCGAACTGGGAGCAGCTTTTATACTCCAGGGTCCCTCACTTAAGATAAGTTAGGAGGAATTTTTTTTCTCAAGAGGGTTGGTTGTTAGTGTTTTGAATTCTCTTCTCCAGCTGTAGCCATATCAGATGGCCACCTGCAAAGGACTGTGGGAATTATGGCCAACCCACTCGGAGCTTGTGTGAATATTTGCAACCCAGGTAGCTAGACGCGATCGAAACCCCGCTCGTTTGCATTCTAATGGCCCATTTCCCCAGAACAAAAGGACTGTACTCGGGTAACCGATACAGATGCTGACTAACCGGCGCCACTCCCTTTGCTAAGAACGCCTAAACATCCAAGGTCAATGACCGCTCAGGACACGCCCATCCATCAAGGCACCCGCCCCTTTATTGGCTAAAATCGAAGGCAGTGATCGAAGCCTGTCGAATTATTGGGTCCAAAGCAAAGGACCGCCCCAAAGAGCGCAAAATCCCAGAGGGATAAAAAGAGACACAGCCATGTGCTTGGTCTCTCTTGGCCCCGGCCTACGCCTAAAACCAAGTGTAGCATTCCGACAGAAGACCAGTTCAAGACCAACGATCGCTACCAGATGGAAGAGTCCAGACATGCAAGATCCGAACAAAGGCCTTGTTCATCTGCAAAGAGCCGGTTACCCTGAAGTTAAGTATAGGTTATTGTAGTTGTTGGGTGTAGTTTAACTTGTAGTGTTTTATATTGCATGTTACTCTTGTGTGTAAATAAACTATCTTTGAACTTGAACTGACTAACTGGTTGTTTGGTCTTTGATCGATTATCCGGTAAAGCCTTGTAGTGGTATCATTTGATACCTGGTGACTCTGAAAAGCAATATTATCATTAATAACTGCCATATCTAGTTAATTTGGCAACATTATTGGTGCCGATTTGTGGGATAGTATTCCACTCATTAAAAAGAGCAACATTATTGGTGATTCCGGTGCCGATTGGCAACACAGCGAACAATGGAGGATGGTTCATTGAATATATTCAAAGGCTAAATTAGATTTTTAGTTGACAAGTGAGTTGGGATTATTGGGGACAGGCAAGGAAAGTGGAGTCGAGGCCACAATCCTGGTCTTATTGAATGTCAGGGAAGGCACAAGGGGCCAAATGGCCTATTTCTCTTCTGTAAGTCTGATCTGATTGCTGAACCGGTCCTCAAGCTCTTAGAACAGATTGAGAGGGGACTACCTGTTGTAACCTGGGGCAGCGTGGTGGCACAGTGGTTAGCACTGTTGCCTCACAGTACCGTGAACCCGGGTTCAATTCGGGCCTTGGATGACTGTATGTGCGAAGTTTGTTCATTCTCCCCATGTCTTTGCGTTTCCTTCGGGTAATCTGGTTTCCTCCCATTGTCCAAAGATGTGCAGGTTAGGTGGATTGGTCATGATCGATTTCCCCTCTATGTCCATCGATGTGCAGGTTAGGTTACGGATGTCGGACGGAGTGGATCAGTGCAGAGTCGATGGGCTGAATGGCCCTCTTCTGCACTGTAGGGAATAATGATTCTAAGTAACGCTAATAAGCTGCATTGCAAAAGAAAACCTGATTTCTAATGTATTTAATTAACCATGCATCAAATATCCAGAACTGAAATTGTATTTACAAAAACATTTCTGAAGTAACAAAGTTAGAGAGAAAAAAAATGTCAAAAGGTCAGAAAGAAAGAGCCTTAAATGTGACAGCTTTACTTCTGTGATTTTTTTTTTTGCAGCAAACGTTTCAACATAATTTTGGCATCTCTGGTGGAGGCGGTGGCATAGTGCTATTGTCACTGGACTAATAATCCAGAGACCCAGGTTCGAATCCCACCACGGTAGGTGATGGAATTTAAACTCATTAAAATACCTGGAATTATGTCTAATGATGACATTAAACCATTGTCGATTGTCAGAAAAAAACGGCATCTGGTTCATTAATGGTCTGGCCTACATGTGACTCCAGACCCACAGTTCTCTGAAAATGGCCTAGCTACAGAAATACCGAAAAGGAATGAAACTGGACGGACCACCCGGCATCGAACCAGGCACAGGAAACAACAACTGCAAACCCAGCCCTGTCGCCCCTGCAAAGTCCCCCTTATGAACATCTTGGGGCTTGTGCCAAAGTTGGGAGAGCTCTCTCACAGACTACTGGAGACTGACATAGCCATTCTCACAGAATCATAAATTACAGACAACACTGTCACCATTCCTGGATATGTCCTGTCTTACCGGCAGAGCAGACCCAGCAGAGGTGGTGACGCAGTGGTATACAGTCGGGAGGGAGTTGCCCTGTGAGTCCTCAACATCAACTCAGGACCCCATGAAGTCTCATGGCTTCAGGTTAAAAATGGACAAGGAAACCTCCTGCCGATTACCACGTACCGCCCACCATCAGCTGATGAATCAGTCCTCCATGTTGAACACCACTTTGAGGTAGCACGGAGGGTGATAAGGGTGCAGAATATGCTCTGGGTGTAGGACTTTAATGTCCATCACCAAGAGTGGTACAAATAGTACCACCAAGCTTGCTGGGTCCTAAAGGGCATAGCTGCTAGACTGAGACTGAAGCAGGTGGTAAGGGATCCAACAAGAAAGGAAAATATACTTGACCTCATCCTCTCCAATCTGCCTGCTACAGATGCACCTGTCCATGACAGTATTGATAGAAGTAACCACCGCACAGTCCTTGTGCAGACCAAGTCCTGTCTTCACATTGAGGACAGCCTCCATCATGTGTGGCACTATTACCGTGCTAAATCAAAAGACTTCAAACAGATTTAGCAACTCCATGGAGCGCTGTGGACTATCGGCAGCAGAATTTTATTCAACCTCGTGGCCTGGCACATCCCGCTCTCGGCCATTACCACTAAGCCAGGGATCGCCCCTAGTTCAATGAACAGTGCAGGAGGGCATGCCAGGAGCAACATTAGGCATATTGAAAATGAGCTGTCATCCTGGTGAAGCTACAATGCAGGACTAGTGTGCCAAACAAAAGCAGCAAGTAATACACAGAGCTAAGCAATTCCTCAATGAACACATCAGATCTAAGCTCTGCAGTCCTGCCACATCTAGCCATGAATGGTGGTGGGCAACTAAACAACTCACTGGAGGAGGAGGCTCCACAAATATCCCCATCCTCAATGATGGAGGAGCCCAACACGTGCAGAAGACGAGGCTGAGGCATTCACAAAATATCTTCAGCCAGAATTGCTGAGTGGATCCATCTCAGTCTCCTCCAGAGGTCTCCAGCATGAAAGAAGTCAGTCTTCAGCCAATATGATTCACTCCACCTGATAACGAGAAACGGCTGAAGGTACTGGATACTGCAAAGGCTATGGGCCCTGACAATATTACAGCAATAGTACTGAAGACGTGTGCCCCAGAACTTGCCGCAGCCCTAGCCAAGCTGTTCCAGTGGCCTCTACCTGGCAATATTGAAAATTGTCCAGGTGTATCCTGTATACAGAAAACAGGATGGTTGGGTTAGATTTGTCCTATCGGTCTACTCTCCATCAGCAAAGTGATGGAAGGAGGCATTAGCACTGCTTTAAAGTGACACTTGCATAGCAATAACTTGCTCACAGACACAGTTTGGATTCTGCCAGGGTCAGTCAGCTCCTAACCTCATTACAGCCTTGTTCAAACATGGACAACAGAGCTGAATGCCAGAGGTGAGGTGAGAGTGACTGTCCTTGACATCAAGGGAGCATTTGACAGAGTATGGCATCAAGGAGCCTTAGATAACGGGAGTCAATGGGAATCGGGGAAAACTCTCTGGTTGGAGTCAGTGGACTCTCTGGTTGGAGCACAAAGGAAGATAGTGGTTGGAGGTCAATCACATCAGCTCCAGGACATCACTACAGCAGTTTCTCAGGGTAGTGTCCCAGGCCCAGCCATCTTCAGTTGCTTCAACAATAACCTCCCTTCAAATGTTCAGCACCATTCGCGATTCCCCAGAAAATGAAGTCGTCCATGTCCAAACGCAGCAAGATCTGGACAATACCCAGGCTGGGCTGACAAGTGGGAAGTTACATTTGTGCCACACAAGTGCCAGGCAATGACCATCAAGAAGAGAGGATCTAATCACTGCCCCTTGACATTGAATGGCATTACCATTGCTGAATCCACCAAAATCAACATCCTGAGGGTTACCATTGATCAGAAACTGAACTGGACTAGCCATATTGATACTGTGGCTACCAAGGCAGGTCAAAGGCAAGGAATCCTTTGGCGAGTAACTCACCTCCTGACCTCCATCCCAAAGCCTGTCAGTGATCTGCAAGGCACAATGCAGGGATGTAATGGATGCTCTCTACTCACCTGGATGAATGCAACTCCAACAATACAAGAATCTTGACACCATTCAGGACAAAGCACCCCGCTTGATTTGCTCCCCCTTCCACAAGCATTCAAATCCTCCAGCACCAACGAATAGTGGCAGCCACGTGTACCATCGACAAGATGCACTGCAGTAACTCGCCTAGGTTCCTTAGACAGCACCTTCCAAACCAAGACCACTACCGTCTAGAAGGACAAGAGCAGTAGATAACCAGGGAGCCCCACCACCTGGAGGTTCTTCTCCAAATCACTCACCACCCCGACTTGGAAAGATATCGCCATTCCTTTTACTTGCTGAGGCAACATCCTGGAACTCCCTCCCTAACAGAACAGTGGTATACTTACAAGGACTGCAGCGGTTCAAGAAGGCAACTCACCACCTTCTGAAGGGCAACTAGAGATGGGCAATAAATGCTGGCCTAACAAATGACGCCCACTTCCCGTAAATTAATTTTTAAAGAATTGTGCATTCTTCTGGAATTTTGTCCTGTTCCCCAATCATGCACATGATACAGTGATCCTTGTACTGACGCTGGGGAGCACCACTGCCTTCCATCATTCTTTCTCAAAAAAACAACCATTTACCACAACTCACTTGTTTTCTCTCCTTGAGCCAATTATTTTGGATCAAAGCTGACACTAACCCTCCTATTTCATAGTCTCTGTTTTCTTAACTAGACTTTGATGTGGTACATTGCCAAAGGGATTCTTCAAATCCTATAGTAAGAAGTCTTACAACACCAGGTTAAAGTCCAACAGGTTTGTTTCAAACACGAGCTTTCGGAGCGCAGCTCCTTCCTCAGGTGTATGGAGAGTTCTCCATTCTCCATTCACCTGAGGAAAGAGCTGCATTCCGAAAGCTCGTGTTTGAAACAAACCTGTTGGACTTTAACCTGGTGTTGTAAGACTTCTTACTGTGCTCACTCCAGTCCAACGCCGGCATTTCAACATCATAAAACCCTATAGACAACATCCAGTGCATTCCCTGATCAATCTTTGTTTTTTTTTTATCAAAAATTCAATTGGATTAGTATACATTTGTGTCTTTTACAAATCTGTGCTGATTCACCATTCCAAGTGCCTGTTAAATATTTCCCAGATTCCCCCCAATGATAAATGACTAGCCTGCTGTTACTAGGAATGTCCTTGGACCCTTGACTAGAAGTGGCACATTTGCCACTTTCAATCTTATTTTCTGTTCCCAGGAAAGATTGCAATGCTATGGCAAGCCCTGCCGCACCATCCAACCCCACCTTCATTTCAGTGATTAAATTGACTGATCAGGTTGCTGAGATTAGCCAGTTTTTCCAGTATAACCTGACTAGCAATTTTAATCCCATCCATTAACTCTACCATATCCACTTCAACCTCCTTTTTTTCAGCATCCTCTGCCACAGTAAATACAGATACAAAGTACTTATTAAGCCTTGCCGTGTGCTTCTAAGCATATATCGCCCTCCCTGTCCCTGATAGGCCCCACCCCATGCTGGTCAAGGATTTTTGGGTTCCTTTTCATGTTAACTGCCATTTTTTTCAGGCTTATTTTCCTATTCCACCCCCCTCTCAAACTGTTTTATTTGGCCTGGTCTTGCATGAAGAAGTGACATACATCATAAACCTTTTTTTTTGTTCCATCGTAATCTCTATCTCCATAATGATTCTCCTACTTTTCACCATTGTTGGAAGATACTTAGCATGTATCTGAAACATCATGTTCTGTTAGATTTTTCCTCTGCCTTTGCTTTGAATTTTAACTTGGCTAGATTACCCCTCATTGCTTTCAAATGAGCACCGTTCTAATTTAGATATTCTACTTAGATTGTTGCTTACTCTTCTTCATTACTAATCTAAATCCGTTGATGCAATAATCACTTACACAACTGTTTCCCCCCCCCCCCCCCCCCCCCCTGCCTTACTGGGACTTGGTCCATCTCATTCTGCATATCCAGCACATTCTGCATATCCAGCAATGCCTTTTTCCTATTTGGACCGAGAACCTATTGGTCAAGGAAGTTCCCCTGAGCATATTTTGGAAATTCCTTCCACTCCTTGCCTTTACTCTATCCAAATACTGATTGAAATAATGTTAAATAAGTCCCCAATATTGCTGCTCTTTCGTTCTTGCACATCTGACTTCCTGGCAAATTTGTTCCTTCCCCTCTCTCGATTTGGAGGCTGTTGTGCCCTGATAATGTCATCCTTTTTCTTCTCGATTTGTTACCAAATGGATTCTGTCCTTGCCTCCTCATTCACATCCTCTCTTTTCAACACGGCAATAATTTTCTTAATTTCACAGTCCAAAGATATTAGGTGGACTGACCATGCTAAATTGCCCCATTTAACTTCTTACTAATTCATGAAAATCTGATCATGGGTCTTGATTTTTGGCAACCTAAGGAATTCCGCAAAATCGCTCACCCACATCCCTGGCATTGGCGCCCTTAGTCCCTCCACTCCAACATAATCTGTCTCCGGGCCACCAGGGAGGCAAAGGCCAAAATGTCGGCCTCACTCATCCCTTGGACTCCCGGGTCTTCCGGCACTCCAAAACCTGCCGCTTCTGGACTTGGAGCAACCTTCACTTTCAGTACCTTGGGCATTACGTCTGTGAACCCCTGCCAGAACCTCTTGAGCTTTAGACAAGCCGAAAACATGTGGATATGGTTCGCGGGCCTCCTCGCGCACCGCCCACACCTGTTGCCCACCCCCTCAAAGAACCTGCTCATTCTGGCCACTATCGTATGTGCCCGATGGACTGCTTTGAATTGAATAAGACTAAGCCTAGCACACTAAGAGAATGCATTCACTCTTCTAAAGAGCATCCACTAACCCAGACTCTATTTTCCTCCCCCTCTCCTCCTCCCACTTTCATTTAACTTCTCCTATCCGGGCTCCTGCCCAATCCATTAACTTCTTACAGATCTCCGACACCCCACCCTCACCAACTCCTGTTTTCAACACCACCTTGTCCTGCAACCCTAGGGGCGGCAGGTCGGGAAAGGAAACCACATGCTTCCTAACAATCTCGCACTTGTAAGTACCGGAACCCATTCCCGCTGGGCAGCTCGTAATCCTCTTCCAACTCCTCTAGACTCAAAAGCTGCCACCCCGGGAACCCTGCGTCCCCGTTCCAACAGCACCTTTACCCGTGGGGATTTCCTCGCCCACAAAATCCCCAAGATCAAAGTGTTAATTTTCCTGAAAAAGACCTTTGGAATAAAGATCGGAAGGTTTTAGAAAACAAATAAGAACCTCAGAATGTTCTCATCCCTGAGCCACCTGGATGTCCACATACTGAAAGTTCATTTCCCCCCACCCCCCCCCCCACTTTAAACAGCCGCTCGCCCAACCTCCTCTCCTGCCCCCTTGCCTGGAAAAAGCTCACTCTTCCCCGTGTTTAACTTGTATCCGGAAAATCAGCCGAATTCGTCCACGTTGTTCTTATTCCCCCCCCCCCCCGCCCAATACCTCTCAGTGGGTCTGATATGTAAAGCAGCAGATCTTCCACATAAAGCGAGACCCTGCACTCCAATCCCCGCCCCATCCCCACACTATCCCTTTCCTATCCCTTTCCAACTTCTTGACGCTCTAAGTGCCGTGGCTCAAACGCAGAGGCAAAAGCACCGGGGAGAGTGAGCATCCCTGTCTTTTCCCCGGTGTATTCCGAAACGCACCAAACTCGCCCGATTGTCCTTGCACTTGCAACCGGCGCCCTACACAACAACCGGATCCAATCCACAATCACCTTCCCGAACCCGAACTGTCCCATTATTTCACACTGATATTCCCATTCTACCCGATCAAAGTCCTTCTCTGAGCCCATATCGACTGCCACCTCCCCGTTTTCTCCCTCCAGAGGCATCTCTATCACATTTCAGTAAGCACCTAACGTTCGCCGACAGATGCCTTCCCTTTACAAACCCCACCTGATCTTCCCCTTGTTGGAACCAACAATTCTACGGACACGTGCTTGTAGGATTAGAATAGCGGTTTTAATATACTCACAACAGAGCCAGCCTATTAGCCATTGAACTTTCGGTGAACTGGCCGGCTGACCATGTGGCACTGATCTTTTATACAGCAGCTTCCGGGGGAGGAGTCCTGGGCAGAGCCAAGGGAGAAGCCCCGTACAACTCGAGCATTCCCAGAGCTACTCCCCCTGGAGGACAGGTAGTGCAACTGCACTTACAATACAGACACCTGTATATACAGATTATAATCCGGTGTGAATCACATTCACCACACCCCTATCACCCCCGGCACACAGTCCTCAATCCACGAGGTCAAGATCTTTTCCAACAGCTTGGTATCCACATTTAGCAGCGATATCAGGCGGTGTCCGGGTCCAGACCCTTTTTCAAAATTAAGGATATTGAAGCCTGCGATGATGTAGGGAGAAGCTCCCCTTTCTCTCTTGCATCATTGTATGCCCTTACCAGCAGGGGCCCCCAAATATTTATAATATTCTACAGGGACTGCATCACTTCCATCACCTCCACCAGTCCAATGGGTGCCCCAGCCGCTCTACCATGTTCTCATCCTCCTTGGGGAACTCCAACCCGTCCGGAAATCACCTCATTCCCCCTCCCCCTGGCCGGGAGCTCCGATTCATATAACCTCTTGTAGAATTCGTCAAAACCCAATTACCCCACCAGGTCCAAAACCACTCTTCCCCTACTACCCTTCACCTTTACGATCTCCTTCGCCGCCTCCTGCTTCCTAAATGGCGAGTCAGCATTCTACTCGCCTTTACCCCATATTCCATACACTGCCCTCCGGCCCTCCGTAAATGCCTCACTGCCTTCCCAGTAGACACCAACCCGAACTCCACTTGGAGCTCCTGCCACTCCTTCAACAACCGAGCGAAATGAGCCGGTGTCCGCTCCCTCGATGCCCTCTGGCATCCCAACAATTCTCAAATTTTGCTTTCAGGAACGGTTTTCCAAATCCTCCACTTTCTCCTTGAACCGCTTCTGGGTCTCCCTCAACATTCCAATTTTGGTCATCAATGAGTTAAGCTGCTCCTCGTGTCCTCCCACCACCGCTTCCACCTTCTGAATCTGGGTCTCCAGCCTCAGCTCGACCCATTCGAGGACTTTCAGCAGGTCTACCACCTTCAGCAGGATGCCAGGGCCTCCTGAGCATCCCTCCTTTGCTGACTGAAAGACCACGAACTGCTCCAGCGACCATTGGGCTGGTAGGGCCGACCCCTTGCTCTCTGCCATCTCTCTCGTGTGTCAAAGAACAATGCAGTACAGGAACAGGCCCTTCGGCCCTCCAAGCCTGCGCCGACCATGGCCTAACTAAGTCCGTCTGCACTTAGGAGTCCATATCCTTCCATTCCCACCCTATTCATATATTTGTAGATGCCCCTTAAATGCTGTTATCGTACCTGCTCCCATCACCTCCCCAGGCAGCACGTTCCATATATTTACACCCTCTGTGTGTAAAAAAAAAAAAAAAAAATGTGCTTTGCACATCTGTTCAAAACTTTTCCCCATTCACTTCAACCTGTGTCCCCAGTACGTGACTCTCCTACCATAGGAAAGAGCATCTGACTATCCACCCTGTCCATGCCACTCCATAATCTGTATGTAATCTTGTAGACCTCTTATCGGGTCACCTCACAACCTCAGTCGTTCCAGTGAGAACAGTCCGAGTTCATTTAACCTTTCCTCATAGCTAATGCCCTCCATACCAGGCAATATCCTAGTAAACTGCTTCTGTATGCTCTCCAAAGCATCCACATCCTTCTGGTAGTGTGGCGACCAGAATTGTACACAATATTCCAAATGTGACCGAACTAAGGTCCTGTACAGCTGCAACATGACTTGCCAATTTTTATATTAAGTGCCGCGACCGATGAAGGCCAGTATGCCTTCTTGACGACCTTATCCACATGTGTTGCCACGTTGTGATTGGTGGGCATGCACGCCCAGATCTCTCTGCCTGTCAGTATTTGCAAGAGTGCTATCATTTACTGTGTCATTCCTACATGCAATGCACTTTCCAAAATGCATTACCTCACACTTGTCTGGATTAAACTCCATCTGCCATTTCTCCACCCAAGACTCCAACCAGTTTATATTTTGTTGTATCCTCTGACAATCCTCTTCAGTATTGCAACTACACCAATTTTTGTGTCGTCTGCGATCTTACTAATCAGACCAGCTACATTTTCTTCCAAATCATTAATATACACCACAAACAACAAAGGCCCCGGAACTGATCCCTGTGGAACGCCGCTAGTCACAACCTTCCATTCATAAATGCACCCTTCTACTGCTACCCTCTGTTTTCCGTGCCCAAGCCAGTTCTGAATCCAACTTGCCAGCTCCCCATTGATCCCATATGATTTCACCTTTTGTACCAGTCTACCATGTTGTACCTTGTCAAAGGTTTTCCTGAAGTCCATGTATACAACATCTATTTGATTTTATTTATTGTCACATGTTCCGAAGTACAGTGAAAAGTATTTTTCTGCGGCCGAGGGAACGTGCACAGTACGTACATAGTAGACAAAAGAATAATTAACAGAGAACATTGTTGACAAATGGTACATCAACAAACAGTGATTGGTTACAGTGCAGAACAAGGGGCCAAACAAAGCAAATACATGAGCAAGATCAGCATAGGGCGTCGTGAATAGTGTTCTTGCAGGGAACAGATCAGTCCGAGGGGGAGTCGTTGAGGCATCTTGTAGCTGTGGGGAAGAAGCTGTTCATATGTCTGGATGTGCGAGTCTTCAGACTTCTGTACTATCTGCCTGATGGAAGTGCCTGGGTGGGAGGGGTCTCTGATAATGCTGTCTGCCTTCCTGAGGCAGCGGGAGGTGTATGCAGAATCAATGTGGGGGTGACGAGCTTGTGTGATGCGTTGGGCTGAGTTCACCACACTCTGCAGTTTCTTGCAGTTTTGGACCGAGCAGTTGCCATACCAGGCTGTGATGCAGCCGGATAGGGTGCTCTCTATCGCACATCTGTAGAAGTTTGAGGGTCGATGTAGGCATGCCAACTTTCTTTAGCTTCCGTAGGAAGTAGAGAAGTACTGCCTTTCCTTCATCTTTCATCTTTGTCACTTCCTCTAAAAACTCGATCAAACTAGTGAGGCATGACCTCCCCTTCACAAAACCATACTGTTTATCACTAATAAGTCCACTTGTTTCCAAATGTGAATAAATCCTATCTCTAGCAATCTTTTCCAATAGTTTCCCTAGCACTGACTTAAGGCTCACCGGCCTATAATTTCCTGGATTATCCCTGCAGCCCTTCTTAAACAATGGAACAACATTGGCTACTCTCCAGTCCTCTGGAACTTTACCTTTAGCCAATGAGGATGCGAAGATTACTGTCAAGGAACATAGAACATTACAGCGCAGTACGGGCCCTTCAGCCCTCGATGTTGCGCCGACCTGTGAAACCATCTGAAGCCATCTGACCTACACTATTCCATTTTCATCCATGTCTATCCAGTGACCACTTAAATGCCCTTAAAGTTGGCGAGTCTACTACTGTTGCAGGCAGGGCGTTCCACACCCCTACTATCTGAGTAAAGAAACTGTCTCTGACATCTGTCCTATATCTACCACCCCTCAATTTAAAGCTATGTCCCCTCGTGTTGGTCATCACCATCTGAGGAAAGAGACTCTCACTTTCCACCCTATCTAACCCTCTGGCTATCTTATAATGTCTCTATTAAGTCACCTCTCAGCCTTCTCCTCTCTAACGAAAACAACCTCAAGTCCCTGAGCCTTTCCTCGTAAGACCTTCCCTCCATACCAGGCAACATCCTAGTAAATCTCCTCTGAACCCTTTCCAAAGCTTCCACATCCTTTCTATAATGTGGTGACCAGAACTGCACGCAGTACTCCAGGAGTGGCCGCACCAGAGTTATGTACAGCTGCAGCATGACCTTGTGGCTCCGAAACTCAATCCCCCTACTGATAAAGGACCCTGCAATTTCCTCCCTTTCACTATTCATTAATTGTTCACGGTGTCCAGTATTGTACATGCTGCTCTCCAGGACATGTCTGAACCTCCAGACTCAGCTGGCCCTCCCTTCTATTCATTCTGCAGACATTGTCTGAGATCGTTGTCAGCAGGGATAATTAAAATGTTTCGGGTGAATGCAAAGTCCTACTAGCACTTCAGGGGTACGTGATGGCAAAATGGTCATGTCACTGCACTAATAACCCAGAGGTCCAGACTAATACTGTAAGGACATGGGCTCAAATTCTACCAGGGCAGCTGGTGGAATTTAAATTCGATTACTAGATCTGGAATTACAAGTTTGTCTCTGTAATTGAATTTTTCAAAAGCCCATCTGGTTCGCGAACATCCTTTTTGGGGAAAGAAATCTGTTGTCCTCGTCTGGTCTAGCCTAGCTCTGACTCCATAGCCACAGCAATTTAAATGATTTTTAAATCGCCTTGCAAAGTGCAAATTCAAGGGAATCAGGATGAGAAGCCAAAACTGACTTGTCAGTGAATCTCGCATCTAATGAAGGAAAAAAATAAATGAAACTTTTGACAGCCAACACCCCTGAGATGGACCTGCATTTAGACAGGACTGACACTGCCTTTAGGCCCCTCATAACTTAATTGACTGACTGTCCTCCCTTGGATCCCCATTCTACTCCTCAGTACCCCTGACGCCTCTCCACCATCCGACACCACTGACTCACCGCCCTGCCCAGTTCTTCCTCCCACTTGCGCTTCTCCTCCCCTATCAGGGCTCCCTCCCAATACATGACCTCTTTATAAATTTCCGATATCTTCCCTTTCACCACTACTGTTTTTGACACTACCTTGTCCTGTACTCCCTGGGGCGACAGGTGCGGAAAGATTGAAACCTGCCTCCGCACAAAATCCCTCCCCTGCAAGTAGCGGAACCCATTCCCACCAGGCAGCTCAAACTCCTCCAAACACAGCCCCCATCTATAAACGAATCCGCAAACCGCTCGATCCCAGCCCGCTGCCACCCCCAAAATCCCTCATGTAGCCCCCCCCGTCGCAAACTGGTGGTTGCCACAAATTGGTGCCTCCACCCCCATATGCTTCCGCCATGTAATCTTTTCCAGCACAATTATCCACCATTCCCAATCTCCCATTAATCTAAACAGAAGACTACTAATGGCTGTTGACTGTGCCTTCTGCTAAGGTACATGCTCTCGCATTGTCTTCCTACTTGCTCCACTTTTTAATAACACTCACCTCTTTGACCAAGGTTTTGGACCCTTTCTTTGGCTGAACATCCACATTTTATCGGTTGGTGCTATATAGATGCAAGTTGGCCTCGTTATTTGTGGCTTTGGAAGGAAGGCGTAGAAAATGTTCCCGTTTCCAATTTTGAATGGCTCATGATAATGAGATTTATGAAATGGGGTTCTAAAGGAATCCAAGTTTCTGTGAACCTATTCTCCAGCACGAGTCACCAACTTGGGGAAAATAAAATAATTCTATGATTATATTATTAACCTTTGAAATCTGCAAACTCGTTTTATATTTGTTCTTGCAGGAGATTTAATGGCTCACATTAAAAGCCAATCAAATTGGAAACCAATGCGTGCAAAAACCCAGCTGAACAAGTGCTCCTCCCTAGCTCATGGAAAGAGAAGTAATGTAACCGATTCTATATAATTATTGACTGTATTTGTAGATCTCTGTATTTTTTTCTCCCTCAATATAGATTTTTTCAGGCACCAGCTGATTGTGAGATGTAGTTTAATGGACCCTCAAATGAGCCTAAACAAGTGTTGAACTAATACTTCATGATGAACGCTGCTGCCTAAGCAGTTCCATCTATAAATGTAATTCCAGGAAACGAACCTCCTTTTATTTTTACTCCCATGTCAAACATCGTGGAGGTAATTTGGTGGGATTCTCCGGCATACCAGCCACGTGTTTCTTGCTGGCAGGAGGCAGTACGCCGTTTGCTGATGGAAGAATTCTCTGCTCCCTCCACTTTCAATGGAATGGAATTCCCATTGAAGCCACCCCATGCCACCAGGCAACCTGTGGTAGGGGTGCGCTGCCGTTGGGACAGAGAATCACTCCACCAGCGAACAGCTGGAGAATTCCGGGCAATGCTGTCATTTGTAACAAATTCACTGCTATTTAGCCTGAATGGTGTTCTCAATTTTCTCTATTTCGTACCCATTGATTCAATAAGAATTGTTTTCATTAAAATTACGTCACGTGTGGATTTATAGGTTTCTTTATACCCCCAACATGCCAAATCATTCCTAGTTGCCAATGTCCTAGAATGATCTATGACAAGAATGTCAGTGGACATTCTTCCCGTGTCTGCATGGGTCTCACCCCCACAACCCAAAGATGTGCAGGGTAGCTGGATTGGCCACGCTAAATTGGCCCTTAATTGCAAATCGGCGGATCACTCACCATTGGTGTAAGTTTGCTTGGTCAATTTTTGTAGAAAATTTGAACTTGCAGTTTAATTTTTGCTGTTGCTTTAGAATAATACAACATGTTTGGGTGTCGGTGAATCTGTCTGAGGTAAAAGTTACCTTTGGCAGCGGCCAAAAGAAAGTGATAGCTAAATTGTCCTCCCATGCTCAGGCAATTCTCCTTCCCATTGACACCAATGAAAAGGAAAGTTCTGATGATGTGAATAAAAAGCAACTAATGTTGCACCCCTTGCAGAAGTTGATTTATACACCAATACCTTGTTTTTATGTTTGTTAAAATGTTAGCTGCATATATGGTATTATTCCTCTCTAACTGGGCCAATTTTGGTTTTTTTCTTTATAACTAATCACGACAGATGCAAAACCAAGTTCGAAGTTGAAGAAATTGTCATTCATCAAAGAGGAAACTGATTCCCAATTAGGTCCCACTAATAGACTGGCTTCTGGTGCCCATGGGTTAGTATCATTGAGATATGTGGTTTCTTCCAAATACATGCATAAAATTTATGTTTTACGAGAGAAACCTTTAGTGGGAAGATGGGGCTGCTGTGTAATTATCTAATGGCCTCTGCTAATACTTTATGAAACTGCTTCAGATCCCACTGCTGCAACTGATGGTATTTAGCTTCAATTAATAAATTTAGTTAATTAATATTTGGAAAATAGTCTCACTAATGGTGCCATGAAGCTATCATCGATTGTTGTAAAAACATATCTGGTTCACTAATGTTTTTTAGGGAAGTAAATCTGCAGTCCTTACTTGATCTGGCCTAGAACCACAGCAATGTGGTTGACCCTTAACTGCCCTCCCATTGTACGAAACCATTGCAGAATGGACCACAGCAATTCAAGAAGGTAGATCACCCCCATCTTCTCAAGAGGTAGTAAGGAATGGGCAACAAATGCTGGCCTTGCCAGTGACACCAAAAGCTCATGAAAGAATCAAAAAGGATTGGTAAGGATAGACTAATTTGGCAATGTTGACTATTGTGTAGCAAAAAAAGATTTTCCTGACCAGGTTTTAAAAATCTTTTGTAAGTCTATCAATTCTTTATTTCAGAATCATAAAGACATGAGGATTTATCTGTGTGCCCATCCTGTCTACCCTACTTCCAGACTTTCTGGCACAATTTTTATTTCAGCTACTTCCTGTTATTTCCAGATGTTTGCATGGGAGAGCCAGAGCAGTTTTGTGAATGTGTGCATATTTTAAGGGTGGGGGTAGGTGCCGTTTGTGCGGGTAAGTGTATTGAGAAAGTGCACAGGCAGGATTTTTGGCGAGAAGTATGAATTTGTACATAATATGGTCACAACATACTATTGGTAGAAGGAATAAGAGATATGGGGTGAGCATTTCCTCAGTCGGAATTGAGACCTTCCACCAAAAATTTGGTTTTGCCATTACCAATTTAATATCCTGTCAATCTAATTAGCATATGCCAGAAAATCAAATGGCTCAAAACCTTGGGGCCTGTGGGAAATGTTGAACACACATATTCAAACACTCAAATAACCATAACAAATAAATATCTAACACCACCATCCTGTTACTCGCTCCACAACTCCCCGACCTCCTTTTTAACCCCCCCCCCCTTGCTGGCATCGGGGGCGGGATTCTCTGACCCCGTGTGTGTGGGGGGGGGGGGCGCGAGGCCGCTACGACGCCGGTCCGCCAATTCTCCGGTGCCATTGGCGCCGGTGCGGCGGCGGTCGGGAGCCGCTCAATGCGCGCACCCCCCCCCCCCCCCCCCAGTGATTCTCCCAGCGTGATGGGCAGAGTACCCCCGGAGTTGGCCGAGTCCCGTCGACGGCGTTCTCACATGGTCCGACCCAGCGGGACCTCGGCCCTCATGTTGCAGGGGGCGGCCTGGTGGGGGGGCCTCCACGGTGGTCTGGCTTGCGATCGGGGCCCACCGATCGGCACGCGGGCTTATTCTGGTTGGGGGGGGGGGGGGGGGGGCTGCTATGTTCCTCCACGCCGGGCCCCTGTAGCGCTCCTCCATGTTGCGTCGGGACCGGTGCGGAGAAGGCAAGACCCACGCATGCACGAACATGTGCCGCGTGTATACGCGGCCACGCGGCACCCGTTCTGACGCCCGGATTGGCAGCTGGAGCTGCGTGAAGCTCTCCAGTGTCGTATTGGCCTGCTGTGCGGCGGAGGATCGCTGCTCCTAGGCGCCTATTGACGCAGTCGTAAAACACTCCGGCGTTTACGACAGCGTCAACACTTGGCCCCAGGATCAGAGAATCCCGCCCCTTAACTGTTGTCAAAGAAGTCGATGAACGGCTGCCATCTCTGGGCAAATCCCTCCACAGACCTTCTCAAGGCGAACTTTTATCTACAGCCTGAGGAATCTGCAAGGTCACTCACCCAAACCCCCGGTTTCGGCGGTCCTGAGTCCGACCATTGCAATAAGATCCGTCACCGGGCTACCAGGAAGGCAAAGGCCACGACATTGGCCTCTCCTGCCCCCTGGACTCCTGGATCTTCTGACACGCCAAAGATCACCACTTCTGGACCTTCACCCTCAATATCTCTGACATAATGTCGGTGAACCCCTGCCAGAATCCCTCGAGCTTTGGACAGACCCGCGCACTGCCCACACCTATCTTCCACCCCTTCAAAACACCTGCTCATCCTGGCCAAAGTCATATGTGCCCTGTAAACCACTTTGAACTGAAGAAGGCTAAGCCCAGCACATGAAGAGGATGCGTTCACTTTCCTCAAAACCTCCTCCCACAACCCAGCCTCCACCTCCCTGCCTAATTCTTCCTCCCACTTGCACTTCTACCCCTATCGGGGCTCCCTCCCAATCCATTAACTATTTTTATAGATTACCGACACTCAGGCTCTTGTCCTGTAGCCCCGGGGATAGGTCAGCTACTGCTCCTAACAAAATCCCTCACGTGCAAATACTGGAACCCATCCCCGCTGGGCAGCTCAAATTCAGCCACTAACCCCACCAAGCTCGAAAAGCTGCCCCCAACGAATAGATCCCCAAACCACTCGATCCATTCCCGTCCCGTTGTCCCCGAGCCCCCCGAAACAAACCTATGATTCCCGTAGATTGGTGCCCAAACCTGGTCCCCTCCAGCCTCGGGTGCTGCCGCTGTCTTCACACCCTTGGGGCCGCCATCACTACCAGGCTTGTGGAGTACCTGGCCGACAAGAATGACAGAGGTGTCGTCAACAGTGCCCTTAAACCAGAGACCTTACAAGAAGCTGCCTCAATCTGCTCCCAGACTGACCCCTCCCCCACAACCACTTCCCTAACCATAGCTGTATTTGCCGGCCAATAATAATTCTTCATGTTTGGAAGAGACAAACCCCCCCCCAACACTGCTCCAGCAGCATCCTCCTAACCCGCGGGGCTTTACCCACCCACACAAACCCCTATATCAGTGCATTAACCATCCTTGAAAAAATCCTTCGAGATAAAGATCAGGAGATTCTGGAACACAAATAAAAACCTCGGGAGAACTATCATCTTCACCGATTGCTCCCACCAGCGACAGCGGGAGCACATCCCACCTCCTCAAATCCACCTTCATTTGCTCCACCAGCCGAGCCAGTTTCAGCTAGTGCAGCTGCTCCCACCCCCGTGCCACCTGAATGCCAAAATACCTAAAGCTCGCCCCGCTAGTCTAAACAGCTACCCCCCAACCTCCTCTCCTGCCCCCTTGCTTGAACCGACTTGCTCTGCCCACAAGGAGCCGTATAAATATGCGTGTCCTCCTTCTGATCAGTCATTTCGCCAGCTGCAGTAGGAGGCCACGCATCTGACTGTAATAAAGCCACAGTTGTACCAATCTGAGTCTTTCGTGCAATTGATTGTGCATCGATTTATTAAAGTCAGATTTACTAAGAGATGGATATCAGAATCAAAACAGATCGCCTGCAGCTGGATCCGCCCTCACCCGACGCCAGAAAGGACATTAATCACTGGCTAGCTTGTTTTGAGGCCTACATCAACGCTGTAAACCCCACGCCGACGAAAGCTCAGAAGATTCAGGTCTTCTACTCGAGGTTGAGCTCCAACGTGTTCCTGTTGATCCAAGACGCCCCAATTTACGCGGAAGCGATGGCGCTCCTAAAAGAGAACTACGCACAGAAAGCAAACACGCTCTTCGCCAGGCACGTACTCGGCACTCGCGCTCAACTCCCTGGTGAGTCTATCGAAGACTTCTGGCGGGCTCTAATCCCACTCGGACGGGACTGTAACTGTCAGGCTGTTACGGCCACTGAACATTCCAATCTCCTCATGCGCGACGCATTCGTAACGGGGATTACGTCGGACCCCATCCGACAACGACTGCTGGAAGGGGCCACACTTGACCTAACGGAGACGAAAGCTTTAGTGCTCTCCATGACGGTCGCATCTCAAAACGTCCAGGCTACCCCGCTCGCCGCGCGGCCCACCCGTCCTACCCCTCCTGGACCCCGCAAACGACCCCCCTCCCCCCCTCCCCCCCCCCCCCCCCCCCCCCCGGCTAGAGCCCTGCCGACTCAATATGCCTGCGCCGCCCGCCAATCCGCGCACCCTGGGGGTCCCCGCTGCTACTTCTGCAGCCCGCAATCACCCCCTCCCCCCTGCCAAATGCACAATGGGCGCCGCCATCTTCTCCTCCCAGGGCCAGGTGCGGCCAGTGGGCACCACCATCTTCTCCTCCCAGGGCCAGGTGCGGCCAGTGGACGCCACCATCTCTTTCTTCCCCCCCCCCCCCCCCCTCACTCCACGGGTGGCACCATCTTGCCCCGCCCCCGCAACGTGCGCTCCATGGGCGCCGCCATTTTGTTCCCTACAGGACTCCCAGAAGCCGCTATTTTGTCTCCCCCACGGGGCTGGAACGGCAGATCTGGGTCGCCGACACTCTACATCTGAAACTTCGGACGACCACCCGCAGCCCGCCTCGATGACACTGGACCAGTCTTGTCCTCACAACCTGGCCACCGCTTCGACGACGGTGAAACCCAACGGCCACGTGACCTCTTGCCTGCTGGACTCTGGGAGCACCAAAAGCTTCATACACCCAGACACGGTAAGGCGCTGCTCCCTTGCGGTCCACCCCGCCAACCAACGGATCTCCCTGGCCTCCGGATCCCACTCTGTCCCGATCCGAGGGTTCTGCGTGGTCAATCTCACTGTCCAGGGTGTAGAATACAGCGGTTTCCGCCTCTACATCGTCCCCAACCTCTGTGCTGCACTATTGCTGGGCCTGGATTTTCAGTGCAACCTCCAGAGCATCACCCTCAAATTCGGCGGGCCCCTACCTCCACTCACCGTCTACGGCCTCGCGACCTTCAAGGTTGACCCCCCCTCCCTCTTTGCAAATCGAACTGCGGATTGCAAGCCCATCGCCACGAGGAGCAGACGGTACAACACCCAGGACAAGACCTTCATCAGGTCCGAAGTCCAGCGGCTGCTTCGGGAGGTCCGAAGTCCAGCGGCTGCTTCGGCAGGTCCGAAGTCCAGCGGCTGCTTCGGCAGGTCCGAAGTCCAGCGGCTGCTTTGGCAGGTCCGAAGTCCAGCGGCTGCTTTGGCAGGTCCGAAGTCCAGCGGCTGCTTTGGCAGGTCCGAAGTCCAGCGGCTGCTTTGGCAGGTCCGAAGTCCAGCGGCTGCTTTGGCAGGTCCGAAGTCCAGCGGCTGCTTCGGCAGGTCCGAAGTCCAGCGGCTGCTTCGGCAGGTCCGAAGTCCAGCGGCTGCTTCGGCAGGTCCGAAGTCCAGCGGCTGCTTCGGCAGGTCCGAAGTCCAGCGGCTGCTTCGGCAGGTCCGAAGTCCAGCGGCTGCTTCGGCAGGTCCGAAGTCCAGCGGCTGCTTCGGCAGGTCCGAAGTCCAGCGGCTGCTTCGGCAGGTCCGAAGTCCAGCGGCTGCTTCGGCAGGTCCGAAGTCCAGCGGCTGCTTCGGCAGGTCCGAAGTCCAGCGGCTGCTTCGGCAGGTCATCATCGAGGCCAGCAACAGCCCCTGGAGAGTTCAAGGAGTAGTAGTAAAAACGGGGGAGAAACACAGAATGGTCGTGGACTACAGCCAGACCATCAATCGGTACACGCAGCTCGACGCGTATCTGAGATGGTCAACCAGATTGCGCAGTACCGGGTCTTCTCAACAATTGACCTGAACCACCAGCTCCCCATTCGTAAATCGGACCGTCCATACACTGCCTTCGAGGCGGACGGTCGGCTCTATCAATTCCTTAGGGTTCCCTTCGGCGTCGCTTAACGGGGTCTCGGTCTTCCAAAGGGAGATGGACCGAATGGTCGACCGGTACGGTTTGTGGGCCACGTTTCCGTACCTAGACAATGTCACCATCTGCAGCCATGACCAATAGGACCACGACGCCAACCTCGCTAAATTCCTCCACACCGCCCCTCTCCTCAACCTTGCGTACAACAAGGAGAAGTGTGTGTTCCACACGACCCGCGTAGCCATCCTTGGCTATGTAGTCCAGAACGGACTTCTTGGGCCCGATCCCGACCGCATGCGCCCCTCATGGAGCTTCCGCTCCCCTACTGCCACAAGGCCCTGAAACGCTGCCAAGGGTTCTTCTCCTACTACGCCCAGTGGGTCCCAAACTATGCGGACAAGGCCCGCCCACTCATACAGTCCACTCAATTCCCCCTTGCGGCCTAGGCACAACACGCCTTCGCCCAGATCAGAGCAGACATAGCCAAGGCCGGGATGCATGCAGTAGACGAGGCACTCTCCTTTCAAGTTGAAAGCGATGCCTCGCCGCCACTCTAAACCAGGCAGGCAGACCCATGGCATTTTTTTCCCGCACCCTGCATGACTCTGAAATTCGGCACTCATCCGTCAGAAAAGAGGCCCAAGCTATCGTTGAAGCTGTGAGGCATTGGAGGTATTACCTGGCCGGCAGGAGATTCACTCTCCTCACTGACCAACGGTCGGTAGCCTTCATGTTCAACAACACGCAGCGGGGCAAGATCAAAAATGATAAAATATTGCAGTGGAAAATCAAGTTCTCCACCTATAATTACGAAATTTTGTATCGCCCCGGCAAACTCAACGAGCCCCCCTTTCCCGAGGTACATGTGCCAACGCACAAGTACACCGACTCCGGGCCCTGCATGACAGCCTTTGTCACCCGGGGGGTCACAAGACTGTGCCACCTAGTCAAAGCTCGCAATCTGCCCTACTCCGTCGAGGAAGTACGGGCAGTCACCAGAGACTGCCAGGTCTGTGCTGAGTGCAAGCCGCACTTCTACCGGCCAGAACGCGCACGCCTGGTGAAAGCCTCCCGTCACTTTGAACGCCTCAGTGTGGATTTTAAAGGGCCCCTCCCCTCCACTGACCGCAACACACATATCCTCAGTGTGGTTGATGAATACTCCAGGTTCCCCTTCGCCATCCCATGCCTCGATACGACGTCTGCCACCGTCATCAAGGCCCTCAACTCAATCTTCGCTCTGTTCGGAGTCCCCGCCTACATCCACAGTGACAGGGGATCCTTATCATGAGTGATGAGCTGTGTCAGTTCCTGCTCAGCAGGGGTATCACCTCCAGCAGAACGACCAGCTACAACCCCCGGGGAAACGGTCAGGTAGAGAGGGAAAACGGGACAGTATGGAGGGCCGTCCAACTGGCCCTACGGTCCAGAAACCTCCCAGCCTCTCGCTGGCAGGAGGTCCTCCCTGATGCACTACACTCCATAGGGTCACTACTGTGCACCACCACAAATAATACACCCCATGAACGTGTTTTTACTTTCCCTAGGAAGTCCACATCCGGGGTGTCGCTCCCGACTTGGCTCCAGGACCGCTCCTTCTACGTAGGCACGTCCAACTCCACAAGGAGGACCCCTTGGACAGGGTACACTTGCTCCATGCCAACCCCCAGTATGCCTACGTGGAGTTCCCCGACGGCCGCCAAGATACTGTCTCCCTCAGGGACCTGGCTCCCTCAGGTTCCACTCCAACTCACCCCCCCCCCACCGACCCGCCACCCTCCCCTCCCCCGGCGCTCCCAACATTAGCCCCACCAGGTCCATCCCTCCTTCCCCTGCCCACGCAAGAGGACGAGGAAGATTTTGGCAAGCTCCCGGAGTCATCCGGCTACTGGCCAGCACCAACACCGTCCGCACCGACGTCGGCGACACCAGCACCCACATTGCCGCCATTGTTACGTCACTCCCAGTGAACCGTCAAAGCACCGGATCGACTTGACCTCTGATGGGCACCGGACTATCAAAATGGACATTTATTTTTTCCCTCCCTACTGTAAATTATTTGCAAAACTGTATATAGTTCCACACCACCCCCGCCGGACTCATTTTTAACGGGGTGATTGTGGTGAACCACTGTGTGCACCTGTATTAGGGGATGTAAGGTAGGGCCTGCCCTACAGGTTCGCCGGTAGCCGCTGCCAGCTAGCTCCGCCCACAAGGAGCCGTATAAATATGCGTGTCCTCCTCCTGATCAGCCATTTCGCCAGCTGCAGTAGGAGGCCACGCATCTGACTAATAAAGCCACAGTTGTACCAATCTGAGTCTTTCGTGCAATTGATCGTGCATCAGAGACCCTATGCTCCAACCCCCCCTCACTATCCCCTGTCAATCCCTTGACGCTCTGAACGCCATTGCCAATGGCTCCATCACCAAGACAAAGAGAGTAGGCATTCCTACCTCGTCCCATGGTGCAACCTGAAATACTCCGAGCTCACCCGCTTTGTCCGCACACTCGCTGTCGGCATCCGATATATCAGCCGGACCCAATCTACAAATCGCCCCACACCTCCCATAAATAGTCCCACTCCACCCGGTCGAAGGCCTCCTCTACATCCATGGTGACCACCACCTCCACACTTCGTCCCTCCGGGGCCATCATTACGTTTAACAAATGTCTAATATTATCCGACAGATGCCTCCTTTACAAACCTGGTCTGATCCTCCCCTATCACCCCCGGCACACAGTCCTCATTCCGTGAGACCAGGATCTTGGCCGGGAACTTAGCTTCCATATTAAGCAATGAAATTGGCCGGTAAGACCCACACTGCTCCGGGTCCTTTTCCATTTTTAAAATTAGGAAATCAATGTCTGCAATAAAGTGGGGGGAATCCCCCCTGCTACCTCGCCACATTGAAAGTCCTTACCAGCAGGGTCCCCAGGAAACCCAAAAACGTTTGATAAAATTCCATCGGGAACTCATCCAGATGCGGGACCTTCCCCGACTGCATCACCCCCATACCCTGCAACATCTCCACCAGCCCAATGGGGGTTCCCAGCTCCCTCCACCAGATCCTCCTTCACCTTGGGGAACTCCAACCCATCCAAATCATATAGCCTCTTGTAAAAGTCCTCAAACGGACTTCAAATGGCGACCACAGAGTGAGTGGTCGCACATTTGGTGGCTCCCGCTTGTGGTGTTTTTCTTCGGACTTTATCCCTGGTTAACAGGTGGATGTGAGGTGGAATATAGGTGCAGGAGAGTGAGGAGAAGAGATTGACCCTCTAGTGCTCGGAACTGACGGCCAGAACAGGTTGATAAAGTGTGAATCCGTCTGTTAGAGCTGAAAAAGTGTGAATCCGTCTGCACGCGCCTGCAACGCACGTGGAGATGGCGGAGGGGTATATAGCAGCCCTGCCGGCTCAGTAGTTAACGGACCAACTGGTGAACTTCTTAAATGAAAAGTCCACCCAGCAACGGAAGGAGAGTCTGGAGGACCTGGCTTGGGCAGTGGATTCAATCAGGGTGGTGGTCAACCTCATGGAAAAGAAGCTGGCGGCCCAGGGTCAGGCAATCCAGAAGATAGAGGAGGTGGCAGGGGAACATGAGGAGTAGTTTGCCTCGATGGCAGCGGAGATGAGGTTGATGCGCGATCAACAGAAGGGGCTTCAGGAGAAGGTCGGGGACCGCGAGAACCGGTCATGCAGGCAGAATATAAGGATCGTGGACCTGCCAGAGGGAAGGGAAGGAGCCGATGCTGGTGCATATGTGGGGAGGATGTTGGAAAAGCTGCTTAGAGAGAATGTGTTTGCACGACTGTTGGAGGTGGATCGAGCACACGGCACTAATGAGGAAACCTCAGGAGAATGAGTTGCCGCGGGCAATGGTGGTGTGGTTGCATCGGTTCTTGGACAAGGAGCAAGTTGTGAGGTGGGCCAGGCAGATGAGTTGCTGTACCTGGGAGGCGATGAAATCAAAGTGTACCAGGACCTGGGTGCAGAATTGGCCAAGAAGAGAGCGAGCTTCAACAGGGTCGAGGCTGCCCTCTATAAGAAGGGGGTGACGTTTGGGCTACTGCATCCATCACGTCTGCAGGTGACCTACGAAGGCCAGGAATTGGATCAGCGGAGGAGGTGGTTGAATTTGTCAGAGACAATGGACTGGCAGGAGAAGGTGGACTTTGGACTTGGAGAAGCTGTTATAACGTTATGTTTAATTTATGTTTGGGGACATTTCTTTTTTTTCGTCTTCAGGTTTTTTGTTCTTTTTTGTCCTTGAGATGGGGGGCTTGATCTCTTGGTTTGTGGATGGGGTTCTGCACTAATGTTCGAGCGGGGGGAGGGGAATCAGCGGGTGGGAGGATGCTAGGTGCCATGGTGGGGCCGCCAGGCAAGCTCAGCGGGCTAGTTCACAGAAGCGCAAGGGGGGGGTGAGTGGAAGGTCAGTGGGGGGGATGGGGGCAGGGGCTGTTGCTGGGAGATCTGGGAGGGGAGGGGGAGTACTGCTGACAGGGGAAGGGTATTTAAAGTGTAAGGGGAGGAAGATTGATGACGGTGAGCGCCCAAAGTCGGGCCTGGGGAGATGCGGGACACGGGCCAGAGGCTTGTCCAAGAGGGTCTATGCCCCCCCGACCATGCTGGTCACGTGGAACGTGTGAGGATTGAATGGGCCAGTCAACACTTGAAGCGATTTGAAGGCAAATGTGGCCATGCTACAAGAGATGCACCTGAAGGTGGGGGACTAGATTAAGCTGAGGAAGGGGTGGGTGTGGCAAGTGTTTCATTCTGGACTGGATTTTAAAACAAAAAGGGTAGTGATTTTGGTCAACAGTGGTGTTTGAGGTTTGAAATATAGCGGCGGAGTCTGGGTGTACGTACGTTATGATAAACGGGAAATTGGAGGGATGCCGGTGGTGTTGGTCAACATCTATGCCCCGAACTAGGACAATGTGGAATTTGAGTCGGCCCGCAATGGAGGGTGGATGTTGGACTGTTTGCAGAGGAAGAGGTGTGTGGGCGGGTGAGGAACCCCATCCAGGGATATGTTGTTGTGCATGACACGGGGGAGGTTTCGGCAGGTTTGGGTGGCACTGAAAGCAGTGGTCAGGTGGGGAGTTTATTTCCAGTCTGGCACACTGAGAAGGCGGAGCGGTTTGAAACCGAAAGGCTAGTGGAAATCCTGCAGGTGGACAGGAAATATGCAGAGGTCCCGGAAGAAGGGTTGTTAAAGGAATGCCAGAGGCTGCAAATTGAATTTGGGGTGTTAACCACGGGTAAGGCGATTTGGGCAGTTGGGAAGAGTGAGAGGGGCGGCATACGAGTATGAGGAGAAAGCGAACAGGATGTTAGCACACCAGTTGAGGAAGCAGGAGGCGACGAGACAAATTGGGAGAGTGAAGGACACAGGAGGGAACACAGTCTTGGATCCGGCAGGGGTGAATGGAGTGTTTCGGGAGTTTTATAGCAAATTGTATAAGTTGGAACCCCCAGCTGGCAAAGAGGAGATGAGGAGGTTTCTGGGTGTGCTGGAGTTCCCAAAGGTTTATGGGGAGTTGGTGGAGGGCTTGGGGACCCCAATTGGGCTTGGAAAAATGGTAAAGCGGTTGGAGGCGATTCAAGCGAGTAAGGCCCCGGGACCAGACAGGTACCCGGTGGAATTCTATAAGAAGTTCTCTGGGGTTCTGGGACTGCTGCTGGCAAGGGCCTTCAATGAAGCAAAGGAGTTGGGCGTGCTCCCCCGACATTGCCACAGGGGTTGATTTGCCTCGTCTTAAAACGGGATAAGGTTCCGAAAGATTGGGGGTCGTATAGGCTGATCTCCCTGTCAAATGGGGATGCTAAACTATTGGCGAAGATCCTGGCCACAAGGATCGATGACTGTGTCCCAGGGGTAATAGGGGAAGACCAGATGGGGTTTGCTAAGGGGCAGCACTTGGAGACCAACATTAGGAGGTTGCTTAAATGTATTATGCCTCCAGAATGGCCCAAGTTGAGGTGCTGGTGGCCATGGACGCAGAGAAGGCCTTTGAACGGGTGAAGTGGGAATACTTATGGGCGGTACTATGGCGATTTGGGTTTGGGCACGGATTTGTGGATTGGGTTCGGTCGCTATACCAGGCACCGGTGGCGAGGGTGCGGACGATTCAGGTGAGATCGGACTACTTTGGGTTGTACCGGGGGACAAGGCAGGGATGTCCACTTTCCCCACTGTTGTTTGCCTTGGCTATAGAGCCATTGGCATTGAGGGTGTCGAGGGTCTTGCGGGGGTGGGGGGGGGGGGGGTGAAACACAGGGTCTCGCTCTACACGGATGATCTCCTCCACATATCAGACCCGCTGGAGGGAATTTGAGGGATTATGGGGATATTAGAGGAATTCAGTCGGTTTTCGGGATACAAATTGAATATGGGTACGAGTGAGGACTTTGCGATCCAGGCGAGGGGACAGGAGAAGATACTAGGAGGGATGCCGTTCATGATGGGGGGGAAAAAGCTTTTGATATTTGGGTATCTAGGTGGCGCAGGAGTGGGAGCAGCTGCATAAACTAAATTTGGGTCTGTTGGCAGATCAGTTGAGGGGGGACATTCGGAGGTGGGACGCGTTCCCATTGTCATTGGCGGGATGGGTTCAGACGGTTAAAATGACGGTCCTCCCGAGGTTTCTGTTTGTTTTCCAGAGCCTCCCATTTTTATTCCCAAGGCATTCTTCAAAAAGGTGAATGCAGAGATCTCGGGATTTGTTTGGGCGGGAATAACCCCACGGGTGAAAAAGGTATTGCTGGAGTGGGGGGTGGGGGAGGTGGCTGGCTCTCCTGAATTTTATTAACTACGACTGGGCGCTGAATATTGAGATGGTCAGGAAGTGGATAGTGGGGCAGGGGTCAATATGGGAGCAGGTGGAGGAGCCCTCAGTTTGGGGCAACTGTTAACGGCCCCTCTGCCGTTCTTGCCGACTTAGTACTCCACAAGCCCGGTAATGGTGGCAGACCTGAGGGCTTGGGGACAGTGGAGGCAACACATGGGGTTAGAGGGGGGTTTGGTGTGGGCGCCGATATGTGATAACCACCGGTTCGCTCCGGGGGGGCTGGACGTGGGGTTTTGGAGATGGCAGCGGGTGGAGATTGAGAGATTTGGGGATCTATTTATTGATGAGGGTTTCCCGAGCCTGGAGGAGTTTGAGTTGCCGGGGGGAATGGGTTCCGGTATCTGCAGGTGAGGGATTTTGTGCGGAGGCTGGTTTCAACCTCCCCGCACCTGCCGCCTGATGTACCATCAATTGGACGCGAGACACAATGAAGATCCAAACTGTGGCTTTAATCAGCTAGTTGTTAGCCCGGTGGTCGACTACAGAGAAAGGCCGACTGCCGGGAAACCTGGGTACTTAAACCCCGCCTCTGAGGTGGGGTCTACTTGCCTCTCGACCAATTGGTGAGCAGTCACATTACTAGTCCCAGCCAATCAGACAAGAGGCACATGACCAGCCAGAGCCAATGGGAAACCAATGCTCTGCACCAATGGCAGTGCTCCCACTCCTATCACCACATTCACCCCTTGTGGAGAAAGAAGGCTGGGGTGTGTGTGTGAGGGGAAGAGAGAGGGTGGGGGAGGGTCTGAGGACTGGTGATATGAGTAGAGATAATCGAAGATATGGGCTGCCCACTGGCTCATGGCAAAAATAAACAATAGTACATACCACATACTACATTAGGATGCAAAATCAATTACAATAAGAGTCCAATAAAGACCCATGGTTGCATCAGATGGTCACGATCAGCCTGTCGGGTGCCCGTGATGTTCTGGTGGACCATCGCAGTGGAACTGGTGACGTCGGGCCGATGGTCGTCCTTGCCTCCGGGAGCGTCAGTCGTAGATGTGTCTCTGTACCCCGGGCCGGTGGTGGAGACGCTGTAATCTGGGAAGGGGGGTATATGCGCTGGGTCGTGGGGGCGCTGGGGGGAATTGGGGTTGGGGGGGGGAGGGGTGTTGATGGAAGAGGAGAGGCGAGACCGTATCCTGCCGACCGTCGGGATACTCCACGTACGCATACTGCGGGTTTGCGTGGAGTAATTGGACTCGCTCAACCAACGGGTCGGACTTGTGCACCCGCACATGCTTCCAGAGCAAGATGGGCCCGGGAGTGGCCAGCCAGGTCGGCAGAGGGGATCCTGACGACGACTTTCTAGGGAAAACAAGAAGTCGTTCATGAGGTGTTTGATTAGTGGTAGTACAGAGGAGAGACTGGATTGAGTGAAGGGCGTCGGGGATGGCCTCTTGCCAACGGGGGATAGGGAGATCTCTGGACCGTAGGGCCAGCAGGATGGTCTTCCAAATGGTGCCATTCTCCCGCTCGACCTGACCGTTACCCCAGGGGTTATAACTGGTCGTCCTGCTAGAGGCTATGCCCCTACTGAGCAGGAATTGATGCAGTTCGTCACTCATAAAGGAGGACCCCCGGTCGCTGTGGATGTACGCGGGGTAACCGAACATGGAGAAGATGGATAGGAGGGCCTTTATGTCGGTTGTTGTGGTCATGTCGGGACAGGGAATGGCGAAAGGGAAGCGGGAGTACTCGTCGATAACACTCAAGACATATGTGTTACGGTTGTTGGAGGGGAGGGAACCCTTGAAGTCTATACTGAGACGTTCAAAGGGGCAGGATGCCTTGATCAGACGCGCTCGTTCGGGGCGGTAGAAGTGCGGTTTGCACTCGGTGCAGATGTGGTAGTCCCTGGTGACGGTCCTGACTTCCTCAACTGAGTAAGGCAGGTTGCGGGTCTTAATAAAATGGTAAAAACGAGTGACCCCTGGATGGCAGAGGTCCATGGAGGGAGCGGAGGCGGTCAATCTGCGCGCTGGCGCAGGTACCGCGGGATAGGGCATCGGAAGGCTCGTTGAGCTTCCCAGGACGATACAAGATATCGTAGTTGTACGTGGACAACTCGATCCGCCACCGCACGATCTTGTCGTTCTTAATCTTGCCCCTCTGTGCATTATCGAACATGAAAGCTACTGACTGTTGGTCTGTGAGGAGGGTAAACCTCCTGCCGGCCAGATAGTGCCTCCAATATCGCACAGCTTCGACTATGGCCTGTGCCTCCTTTTCCACCAAGGAGTGGCGGATTTCGGAAGCGTGGAGGGTTCATGAGAAGAAGGCCACGGGTCTGCCCGCTTGGTTCAGGGTGGCCGCCAGAGCTACATCAGACGCGTCGCTCTCGACCTGGAATGGGAGGGACTCGTCGATAGCACGCACCGTGTCCTTTGCGATATCCGCTTTGATGCGGCTAAAGGCCTGGCGGGTCTCCATCGACAGGGGGAAAGAGGTGGACTGGATGAGGGGGTGGGCTTTGTCGGCGTAATTGGGGACCCACTGGGCGTAATAGGAGAAGAAGCCCAGGCAGCGTTTGAGGGAGTTGGGGAGAGGGAGTTCCATCAGGGGGTGCATGCGTTCGGGATCGGGGCCTATCACTCCGTTACGCACTACGTAGCCGAGGATGGCTAGACGGTCGGTGCTAAACACGCACTTATCCTTATTGTAGGTTAAATTAAGGAGTTTCGTGGTTCGGAGGAATTTTTGAAGGTTGATGTCATGGTCCTGCTGATAGTGGCCGCAGGTGGTGACGTTATTGAGGTACGGGAAGGTAGCCCGTAACCCATGCTTGTTGACCATTCGGTCCATCTCCCGTTGGAAGACCGAGACCCCATTTGTGACACCGAATGGAACCCTAAGGAAGTGGTAGAGGCGCCCATCTGCCTCAAACGCGGTGTACTTGCGGTCACTCGCGCGGATGGGGAGCTGGTGGTAGGCGGACTTAAGGTCCACCATGGAAAAGACTTTGTATTTCGCGATCCTGTTAACCAGGTAGGAAATACGGGGGAGAGGGTACGCATCCAGCTGCGTAAACCTGTTGATGGTCTGACTGTAATCAATGACCATCCAGTTTTTCTTCCCAGTCCGAACTACCAGCACTTGAGCTCGCCAGGGACTGTTGCTGGCCTCTAACTCCTTCCTTAAGGAGCCTCTGGACCTCGGACCCGATGAAGGTCCAGTCCTGGGCACTGTATCGTCTGCTCCGAGTGGCGACAGGTTTACAATCTGGGGTGAGATTAGCAAACCAGGAAGGTGGGTCCACTTTGAGGGACGCGAGGCTGCAGACAGTAAGGGGGGGAATCGGACCGCCTAATTGGAAGGTTAAGCTCTGCAGGTTGCACTCGAAATCCAGGCCCAAGACTGCTGGAGCGCATAGATGGGGAGAATGAGGAGTTTGAAGTTTTTGAAAGCCCTCCCCTGGATCGTGAGGTCCGCTATGCAGCACCCGGTGATTTGGATGGAGTGCGAACCTGAGGCCAATTTGATTTTATGCTTAACTGGGTGAATGGGGAGCGCGCAGCGTCTTACCGTGTCGGGGTGGACGAAACTTTTCGTGCTCCCGGAGTCCAGTAGGCATTTCGTCTTGTGTCCGTTGAGCTGGAACTTTGTCGTAGTCTTGGCGAGCGAGCGTGGTCGCGACTGGTCGAGAGTGATGGAAGCAAGAGAGTTCCAGGTCATCATCGCTGGCAGGGCCTTCCGTGTTGGCCCAAGATGGCGGCGCTCAGGACCCACACGTGGCGTCCGGGGTCCAAGATGGCGGCGCCCGTGGGGACCTCTTGGCAGCTGGGGGCAGTGTCAGTGGCGTCTGCGGGCCAGTCGGGGCAGCTGGGAGCGGAGGTCGGGAGGTCCGTGGGCCTGTTGCGGGGGCCGGAGAGGTCGGTGCGCGGTGGGGGGGGCCTGGGGGGGCGATCAGCGGTCACTGCGCGGAACAGCAGTGACCGACTTGGTCTGGCAGACCATCGTGTAGTGGCCCTTCTTCCCGCAGCTCTTACACAGAGCGGAGCGGGCCGGGCAGCGCAGGCGGGGGTGCTTGGAGAGGCCACAAAAATAGCAGCGGGGCCCCGATAGTTTGTCGGAGCGTCCCGCAACGCAGGCCTGGGGGAGGGTCGGCGTCAGCGGAGGACGGGGGTGGAGCGTGCCACGATGTCCAGGGGGTTGCTGCGCGGCCGGGGGCGTATGCGCGGGCGTTCAGTTCAGCGACCTCCAGGGAGTTTGCAAGGGTCCGTGCCTCAGCTAGGCTTAGGGTGTTCTTCTCCAGCAAACGTTGGTGGATAGAGGAGGATTGCATGCCGGCAACATAAGCGTTTCTAATTAAAAGTTCCATGTGCTCGGTCGCCGAAACTTGGGGACATGCGCACATTCTCCCTAGAGCTGTGAGGGCCTGGTAGAATTCGTCGAGTGACTCACCAGGGAACTGCTATCTAGTCGTCAGGAGATGCTGTGCGTATACTTTGGTGACCGGCCGGAGAAAGTGTCCTTTCAGGATATCCATGGCCGCATCATAATCGCTTTCGTCCTCAATCATTGAATATACCGCCGTGCCCACGCACGAGTGGAGGATGTGGAGTTTCTGCTCCTTGGAGGGTTTGCTGGCTGCAGTTGTCAGGTAACTGTTGAAGCACGCCTGCCAATATCTAAAGATTGCAGGCGCATTTGAGGCATGCGGGCTGGTGCGGAGGCAGTCAGGCTTGATGCGTAGCTCCATTCCAAAATTCTAGCTGATTAAATTGATGTATCATCAATTGGACGCAAGACACGATGAAGATCCAAACTGTGGCTTTAATCAGCTAGTTGTTAGCCCAGTGGTCGACTACAAAGAAAGGCCGACCGCCGGGAAACCTGAGTACCGAGGCGGGGTCTACTTGCCTCTCGATCAATTGGTGAGCAGTCACATGACTAGTCCCAGCCAATCCGACGAGAGGCACATGACCAGCCAGAGCCAATGGGAAACCAATGCTCTGCGCCAATGGCAGTGCTCCCACTCATATCACCACACTGCCCGGGGCTACAGGATAAGGTGGGAGAAGGGAAGTTCCCGGAGATCTCTAAGGAGTGGAAGGGGCCTCTGATAGGGGAGGTGAAGAGAAAGTGGGAAAAGAGCTGGGTAGGGAGTTGGAGGCCGGGTTATGGGAGGAGGCCCTGAGGAGAGTTCATACATCCTCGCCGTGCGTCAGACTCAGCCTGATGCAGTTTAAGGCCGTCCACAGGACACACAAGACTGTGGCGCGGACGTGCAGGTTCTTGAGGAGGTGAAGGATAGGTGTGGGATGCTGTGTGGCGGGGGGGGGGGGGGGGGGGGGGGTGCTCCTGCGAATCAAGTCCATATGTTTGGGATGTGTTCGAGGCTGGGGGTTTCTGGGAAAAATTTGCTGACGTCATGTCAGAGGTCTTACAAATGAGGGTGGTGCCGAGTCCAGAGGTGGTGATCTTTGGTGTGTCGGAAGACCTGGGAGCCCAGGGGTGAGAGAGGCCGATGCTATGGCCTTTGCCTCCCTCGTGGCCCGGAGGTGGATCTTACTAGGGTGGAGGGACTCTGATCCCCCGAAGTCGGGGGCGTGGGATAGCGACAGGGTGGGGTTTCTCAGACTCGAGAAAATTAAATTCACCTTGAGGGGCTCATTGCAGGGGTTTGCTCAAAGGTGGCAGCCGTTCATCGTTTTCATTGAGAAGAATTAAGCCGTCAGCGGCGGCAGGGGGTGGGGGGCGAGGCATGAGAGAGACGAGTAAGGGCAGGAGAACCAATGGAGGGGTGGTTGGGGAAGGAATTCCTGCCAGAAACCCCCAGCCTCGAACACGCTCGAATACAAAATGATCAGAGGGTTAGATAGGGTGGACAGCGAGAGCCTTCTCCCGCGGATGGAGGTGGCTAGCACGAGGGGACATAGCCTTAAATTGAGGGATAATAGATATAGGACAGAGGTCAGAGGTGGGTTTTTTACGCAAAGAGTGGTGAGGCCGTGGAATGCCCTACCTGCAACAGTAGTGAACATGCCAACATTGAGGGCATTTAAAAATTTATTGGATAAGCATATGGATGATAAGGGCATAGTGTAGGTTAGATGGCCTTTAGATTTTTTTCCATGTCGGTGCAACATCGAGGGCCGAAGGGCCTGTACTGCGCTGTATCGTTCTATGTTCTATGTTCTATATGGACTTGATTCGCAGGACCCCAAACATATGGATTTGATTCGCAAGAGCCCCCCCCCCCCAGCACAGCACCCACACCTATCCCCCACCTCCTCAAAGAACCTGCTCGTCCGCGCCACAGTCATGTGTGTCCTGTGGACCACCTTAAACTGCATCAGGCTGAGCCTGACGCACGGCGAGGATGTATAACTCCTCGGGGCTTGTTTGTGTAAGCCATGTTGGCTGGGGTTTTGTGCTCGGAAGGTTTGTTGGTTATATTGTTGCGTTTGTCTTTTTGTTGAAAATTTGTTGTGTAAAATTGTTAAAATTCTAAATGCCTCAATAAAATATTTTCTAAAAAAAAAAATAAAAGTCCTCAAGCACCTCATTCACCCCCACCGGGTCCTATCATTCACCTTTTCGATCTCCCTCACCGCCTCCTGCTTCCTCAGTTGGTTGCCAACATCCTACTCGCCTTTTCCCCATATTCTTAGACCGCCGCCTTATCCCTCTCAACTGCCCTACTGCCTCACACGTAGATATCAGTCCAAAATCCATCTGGAGCTTCTGCCGCTCTGGGGCTTCCGAAAACCACCTATCCACCTGCAAGATCTCACCCACTAATCTTGCCATCTCCACCCGCTCTGTCTTCTCTCTATGTGCCCGTATTGATATAAACTCCCGCACCACTGCCTTCAACACCTCCCATAGCGTGGCAGCCAAAACCTCCCACGTATCCCCAAATAACAGCCCTCAGCCACTCACCAACCACCTCAAATGCTAATAGTCCCACATCTAACCTCCACTGCGGGCACCCCCCCCCCCCCCCCCCAACCCACCTGCCAGTCCAACCCATGCAACATGTGGTCTGGAACCACAATTGTAGAGTACTCCGAACAGGACCCCCCCCCCATCCACCTGCCAGTCCAACCCATGCAACGCGTGGTCTGGAACCACAATTGTAGAGTACTCCGAACCGGCCCCCTCCCCCCACCGCCAACAACGTCCTTTCCATCTTAAAATAGTTGATTCGGCAGTACACCCTATGTACATGGGAGAAAAATGAAAATTCCTTCGCCTCAGCCTGCTAAATCTCCATGGGTCAACTCCACCCATCAGGTCCATAAACCCTTTCAACTTGCTCACCACCAGTGATACCCTCCCCAACCTTGGACTCACTGTGTTAAAAGTGTGTTGCCCCCCCCCCACCCCATTATCAGCTGTGCGAGTCCAGGTCCAGGATCTTCTCAGGAACCGGCCTCATAAACTTCACATCGTCCCAGTTTGAGGCGTAACCTTTTGGAACTTAAAAATACTTGTAATTTTAAGAAATGGGATTGCAATTTAGCATGCTATTTTAAAAAAAAAAACTTACGAAGAGGTTAAAAGTAAAATGTTAAAAGGAAGGAGAAGACAGCACAGTTGTTAGTTGTGAGGCGAGGGGAATGTTAAATTTATTTGTTCGAGGAGAAATAAATTCACGTCTTTGTTCTTCAGGAGCTTGCATTTGTTCCGAATGAAAAGAACTGTACAAAGAAACATTTTGAAGACAAAAAAAGGAATTGAGCCTTTTCGTAACAGAAGTCCTAGTCTTCAGCAGTGGAAGGTGTGTTTACTGTTGTAAATCATAAAAATGTACTTTTATTTTTTATTACAGTGGTGACTTTAGGTGAAAATTATCAGGTTTTTTGCCATTTTCCTCAGTTTGTGAACTAATTGTATATGGTTTAAGTTTTTTCGGTCATTTAAATACATAGTTCTAGGATTCTATAAAGGTTTAATAATAATCTTTATTAGTGTCACAAGTAAGGGCAGCATGGTAGCGCAGTGGGTTAGCCCTGCTGTCTCACGGCACTGAGGTCCCAGGTTTGACCCCGGCTCTGGGTCACTGCCCGTGTGGAGTTTGCACATTCTCCCTGTGTTTGCGTGGGTTTCGCCCCCACAACCTGAAAATGTGCAAGCTGGGTGCATTGGCCACGCTAAATTGCCCCTTAATTGGAAAACATGAATTGGGTACTCTAAATTTATTTATTTTTTAAATAAAAAAATTAGTGTCACAAGTAGGCTTACATTAACATGCAGTGAAGTTACTGTGAAAATCCCCTAGTCGCCATACTCTGGCACCTGGTCGGGTGCACTGAGGGAGAATTCAGAATGTCCAATTCGCCTAACAAGCATGTCTTTCGGGGCTTGTGGGAGGAAACCGGAGCACCTGGAAGAAACCCACGCACACACAGGGAAAATGCGTAAACTCCTCACAAACAGTGACCCTAGCCGGGAATCGAACCTGAGACCCTGGAGCTGTGACGCAGTTGTGCGAACCACTGTGCTACCGTGCTGTCCACTTGATCTTGAACAAGTATTGGAAGGCGTTTAAAGCTCCCCACTGATTGTACTGCTCAATCAGCACGAATCTAACCTGCGCTGTGAAGCAACAGTGCTAACCACTGTGCTACCATGGTTTTGAATGTTACTTAGATTTTGGACAAAGTATCTGTTTTAACTCAATGTGTCAGAAAGCCAACTTCGACTCTGCCCCTTTTAGGTTACCTGCATTCTGTATCCAGATCCAGGTGAAATAATGGTTCTAAAAACATAAGTAATCATAGTTCCAAAGACATAAGTAACAAAAAAGTAACTTTTCACCACATTTTCCTCACCACAGTCTATTTGGATAATAATTATCAAAAATTCAACTCGTGTTATTTGTATAACATCCTTCACAGTAATCATTGGTTTGGCAACAATCATATCAAAATGTCACAGTCGTGAAAGACCCTCGGTCTTGGGTTTCTGGAGGAGGCACTCATGAATTGGATACAATGTCAGCCTTTGATGAGAAGTGTTTCCTAGATTGGGGAAATGTTCCACGCTTGGTAGGGTTTCTCTATTGAGCTTGATTGGGGAAGAGACCGATCTTGCACTGGGACGGGTTGGTGAAGGGCTTGAGTCTTGTTGAGGCTGAGACCGATTCTTTGGTATGCTTCTGCGAAGGTGTCGAGTATGGCTTGGAGATTCTCTACTGAGAGAATTGGGATAGTGATGTCAGTCGCATACTCAGCGATGTCCGTGTCGTTTTCTTGGATTTCAACGACTTGAGATTGCAAAGTTTTCATTCCATTCTGCAGATGATGTCTACTCCAATGGAAAGCTTGTTCTTGACAAGGTGAAGAATGGTGGTGATGAAGATGGAGAAAAGGGTGGGAGCGATGACACATCCCTGCTTAACTCCAGTCTTGACTTTGGCGAGGACCGCTGGTAAGGACTGTCGGGGACATCTTGCCATGGAGGAGTCAGAGGATATTGATGATTACCTGGACAGCTCACTCTTGCGACTTTTCTATTCTTCCTGGGTTTAATGGCAGCTTTGACTTCATCCACGCTTGGTGAGAGTCCAAGCTTATCTTTGACGGGGAGTTGGGGGATTTCTTCATACGTCTTCATCTATTGATTGTACATGGTTCAGGAGTTCTTTGAAGTGTCCTCTCCCTCAAAGGCCAATGTTTTCTCTTGTCAAGAGGGTTCCACCCTTACTCCGCACCAGTTTGAGGCCTCCGGTCCAAATATTGCCTTGGTGACACTAAAGCCCTGAGTGTCATCATAGATCATAGAATTTACAGTGCAGAAGGAGGCCACTCGGTCCATCGAGTCTGCACCGGCTCTTGGAAAGAGCACCCTACCCGAGGTCAACACCTCCACCCTATCCCCATAACCCAGTAATCCCACCCAACACAAAGGGCAATTTTGGACACTGAGGACAATTTATCATGGCCAATCCACCTAACCTGCACATCTTTGGACTGTGGGAGGAAACCGGAGTACCCGGTGGAAACCCATGCACACACGGAGAGGATGTGCAGACTCCGCACAGACGGTGACCCAAGCCGGAATCGAACCTGGGACCCTGGAACTGTGAAGCAATTGTGTTATCCACAATGCTACCGTGCTGCCCAGTCATACTTGCTGGTGAAGAGTTGCAGCACCTTAACTTTCTCCCCATTGGTTCTCTGTTTCCCTAGTTCTTCTTTGTACCTGTGCCTTGGCTGATTAATGAACTCTCTTCCTTGCTTTGCTGGCTGTCATTTTGCCAGGTGCCTGAGAGCTTTCCTCTTGTTGATGCGGTGTTGGTTGGTGTGGTTCTTTTTCATCAAACCAGTCTTGGTACCTCTTGTTCTTTGAGCAATGGTTTCTTCACAATGATGGCTGCCTTTTGCCCTCTTCCCTGTTTTCCTCCAATCATCCATCAGAATAGACATTTCGGAGAAGACGTCACATTTTTATTGGACGTTCACTTGCATGCTTGGTTGTTAAGCTGCTCAACATTGATTTTTTTTTCTGAGCTGTTTCTTCATCCTTTGGTGGAGTTTGGACATGGAGGAACAGATCAGCTGGTGGTATGTCCAGCAGTCATCTACACTGGTCATCGCTTTGGTGATGAAGGCATTCTTTTGGTCTCTGGATTGGACCTGACCAAGTCAATCTTGGATGTTTCCAGGAAGTCTTGAACTTGTCTTTTTGTTGGAACAGTGTGTTAGTTATAACCAGATGGTTTTGTGTGCATTTGGTGCGCAGGAGAACCCCATTGGAGTTGCAATTCCCGACCACTCCTTTTCTGATTGTTCCTTTTTCCAGAGTACCTTTTTCCTCCATTTGGAAAAACAAAAATTAAAATTTCTTGACGACCTGCAAAAGTGAATACCTGTGCTTCTTGCTTCGGATGTAAATCTGTACCAGGAGATGTGCCACTTTTTATTCAACTTCGCCTAGATGTCCGCAATGTTTTCATCAAACACATGTGGGTTAATGCGGCCAAGTCCCTGTGCCATTCTTCCAACTCCTGGCACCATGTAGAAGTGTTCGGTTCCAATGACTGGCAACCAAATACTTACAACAAGTTAAATACTCTTGAGCAGCTCTTGCATTCTGTAGCACAGCCCACACTTCATGGAGAACTCTTGATCTACCTACACATCTCTTGAGTAACCGTGTCATCACTGCATCCACGTGACCATTCAGTCTACCAATATTATAGGCCAAAATCTAGTTGGCATCTATTGGAGGCCTATTTATAGTCAAATAGAGTCTTTGTCAGTGGTTCCCAAAATGGAAGTGACTAAGTCCCCCAAATATCTATCTTAGTAAACCGCTTTATATACCCATAAATTTAAATACTTGATTAGATCAGAACATCCAATGCTCTTCTGGCAGGAGCAAAGTGAATTGGCATTGATATCTTGGTACGTTAATTAGAAACTTACAGCTGCAAGGCAAGGATGTGTTTGTACACCAATTGTATTGCAGTGTTTTCCATGTCATGTCAGTCTTGTTATTAAAACAAATGACAAGTTTGCTAATTTTCCAACACTTAGATGTGCGAGAGCAGACCGAGAAGTACAGCAAACCTTTTTGAGATTTTCTCGTTGAGTCTGAGATAGGGTAGCCACTGGAGCTGGTGTCATTTAATTTGATTACAAGAACACCCTGTAAGGTTTATAACCTAAATGTATTGATTTCCGCACTGTTATTCCACCTTGAAAAATACAATAACAGATGAATTTAATGCTTTTTTTTAATGAAGCATTTCTAATTTTAACATTTAAACATTCTAAACAACAGTGATCCGCCACACGCAACAACACCACAATAACATATCCAACTCTTCCTCCTGACTGCCCGTATATTAGATTTCCTATCCTTTATTGTGCAATGCCATGCCCCCCCCCCCCCCCCCCCCCCCCCCACTTCTGCTGACGGTCAGCTTTCCTTAAAGAAGTCGATGGCCGACTGCCACCTCCGAGCAAACGTTTTTAGGCGAACTTAATCTTCTCCAGCCTGAGAAACCCTGCCATGTCACTGACCCACACCCCTGATTTTGGAGGCTCCGAGTCCCTCCATCCCAGCAAAATCCGTCTCCGGGCCACCAGAGAGGCAAAGGCCAAAATGTCAGCCTCTCTCCCCTCCTGTGCCCCCGGATCCTCCGACACTCCAAATATTGCCATCTCTGGACTCTGAGTAACCCTCCCTTCTAGGACCCCTGCCAGAATCCCCTCGGCTTCAGACACACCCAAAACATGTGTACATGATTCACTGGGCTTCCCCCACACCGCCCACATGTCCTCCACCTCCTCAAAAAACCTACTTATCCGGGCCATAGTTATATGAGCCCTATGGACCACCTTGAACTGGGTCAGGTTAAGCCTGGCACACGACAAGGATGAATTGACTCCCCTCAAGGCCTTTTCCTATAGTCTGACCTCCAACTCTTCCTCCCACTTCCTCTTCACCTCCCAATTGGGACTCCTTCCATCAATTCCTTATATATTTCCAAGACCCTCTCTTCCCACTCCTGCTTTTGACATCAAATTATCCTGCAGTCCCCTTGGAGGGAGGCGAGGGAAGCTTGGAACCTGCCTCTGACAAAGTCCCGAACCTGTAGGTACCGAAATCCGTTCCCACCCGGCAACTCAAAACTCCTCCTCTAATCTCTCCAGGCTTGGGAAACCTTCTTCGATGAAGAGATCGCCAAATCTCTCAAACCCTGCCCACTGCGACTTCCTAAAGCCCCTTTCCAGCCCTTCCAGAACAAAATGGTGGTTGTCACAGATCGGTGACTACATCAATGCCCCCTCCAGTCTCATGTGCTGCCTCCATTGCCCCCACACCCTCAGGGCTGCAACTGCCGCTGGGCTTGTGAAGTACCGAGCTGGCAAGAACATCAAAGGTGCCGTTAACAAAGCCTCCAAACTCGTACCCTTACAGGATGCCAGCTCCACTTGCTCGCACACCGACCCCTCCCCCACTACCCACTTCCCAACCATCTATATATTCGCCACCCAGTAATAATTAATAAAATTCGGAAGGTCCAGGACCCCCATCCCGCGCCCCCATTCCAAAAAGACCTTCCTCACCCTCAGGGGGCCTTACCAGCCCATACAAAACCCGAGATCACCGCGTTCATCTTCCTGAAAAATGCCTTAGCGATTAAAATTGGAAAACAGAAATAGCAATCTCGGGAGGACTGTCATCTTCATACTCTGCATCCTCCCAGCCAGTGACAGCGGGAGCTTGTCCCACCTGCGGAAGTCCTTTTTCATTTGCTCAACCGCCCTGCCCAAATTTAACTTATGGAGCTGACCCCAGTCCCTTGCCACCTGAATCCCCACAAATTTAAACGGTAACTCCCTCAGTCTCCTCTCCTGACCCAGTGCCTGGATCGCGAACACCTCACTCTTACTCATGCTCAATTTGTAGCCTGAGAACCAACTAAATCCCTCCAATATCTCCATAATCCCAGCCACCCCCCCCCCCCCCCCCCCCCCCCCCAAAAAACGGGTCTGTTATATAAAGGAGCAAGTCGTCCACATAGAGTGAAACCCTATGCTTCACCAGCCCCCCCTCACTATCCCCCGGCAGATTTTCGATGACATAAGAGCCATTGCCATGGGCTCTATGACCAGGGCAAACAGTAGTGGGGAGAGTGGACACCCCTGTCTTGTCCCTCTACACAAACTAAAATATTCTGACCAGACCCAGTTGGTCCTTGCATTCACCGGTGCCTCGTATAACAGCCGGACCCAGTCAACAGATCCCTGCCCGAACTCAAACCCTCCCAGGATATCCCACAGGTACTTCCACTCTACCCGATCAAAGGCCTATTCTGCATCCATGGTTACCACCACCTTGACCTCGTGCCCCTCCGCTGGTATCATTATCACATTTAAGAGCCGTCTAATGTTGGACGTCAGTTGACGTCCCTTCACAAACCCTGTCTGGTCCTCTTCTATCACCTCCAGGACACAATCCTTTATGTGCATGGGCAAGATCTTTGCCAGCAATTCCGCATCCATATTTAAATGGAGATCTGCCTATACGATCCACGGTTCTCTGGATCCTTATCCCGCTTCTGAACAAGGGAAATCGATGCCTGCACTCCCAGCTCCTTGCACTCATTAAAAGCCTTTACCAGGAGCAGCCCCAGCAGCCTGGAAAACTTTTTGTAGAACTCGACCGGTTATCCATCTGGTCTCGGAGCCTTCCCGATTGCATCGCCCCCAATCCATCTATAATCTCCCCAAACCCGATTGGGCCTCCCAAGCCTTCCACCAACTCGGAGCCTTCCCGATTGCATCGCCCCCAATCCATCTATAATCTCCCCAAACCCGATTGGGCCTCCCAAGCCGTCCACCAACTCCTTATCTATCCTAAGGAACCCCCCCATGATGAATCAACCCCCCGGGTCCACCTCTATCTTCCCACCTCGAATGCCCCCCTTTTATTGACCAGGATTGCCACCCCCCTTGTTTTTAAAGTCCAATCCCGAATGGAACACCTGTCCGGCCAATCCCTTCCTCAACCTAACCTGATCCCCCACCTTCAAGTGCGTCCTCTTCAACATGGCCACGTCCGCCTCAAGTGTGCGAACACACGGGTCCTTGTGACTGGCCCATTTAGCCCGCGAACGTTCCACGTGACCAGCCTAGTCCTGGGGCACCCCACACCCCCTCCCCTGCCTATGTCTTGCACCTCACCTGGCCCGCCCCCAAGGCAGCTACCGCCATCAACTCTCCTCCTCCACCATCTTAAAGTCCGCACCCCCCCCCCCCCCCCCCCCACATTGGTCTTCAACTCACTCCCCCACTTTGCTTCCGTGAACTAGCCTTCCCAGCTAGCCCCTGCCCCTGGCACCTGTAGTGATCCTTCCTTGAGTGTGTACAGAAGGGGCTGATGGGTAATAGAAAGACCACCAGGGGGCAGCGCGTGCATGTATAAAAGTGACACCAACGGCCCTCCCCCTAACTTTGGCTGATGTGACTGTGAGGGGAACAGGAACGGGAATTTAGCTCAGGGCTGCTAGTGTGGTCAGGCCTAGTTGCAGAGCATAGAAAAGTTGTAACCTCATTTACAAGTGCAGTTCTTTAAGTAAGCTAACGCAGTTATTTAAGTTGTGTTGCTCAATAAACCTACCATCAAACTTCTGGACGACTTCTAGCCTTCTTTTCAGAGTGTCTACTGTAACTGAGTTACCATCTCTACAGGTAACAAAACAGCACCTTGCCCCCCCACTGGTTCCCCTCCCCCAAGCTCTTAGTGCAAACAGTCAAAACAATGGCAAGAAGCAAAAACAAACAGTCCCTCCCAAGGTCTAAGTACATAGGCCCACTCCTCCTCCCTTATCAAACAGAACCGTAAGAAAAATGGAACAAATATATACAGAACCTCCAAAGTCAGTCTGAACATCGCAAGTAAAAGTTTTACAAAACATGGCTCAGCTCCCCACAGTCAAGGTCTTCCTTCTATCATCAGTTTATTTCTTTCATAAAGTCCACTGCGTCCTCTGCCGAGCCAAAGTACAGTTCCCTACCCTCATAGGTCACCCACAGGCGGGCCGGGTACAGCAGTCCAAACTTTATTTCCTTTTCATACAGGGCTGACTTGACCTTGTTAAAACTCGCCCTCCTCTTTGCGAGTTCTGCTCCCAGGCCCTGGTACACCCGGATCTCAGCATCTTCCCACGTTCATCGTCTCGTCTGCCTGGCCCACGTCATAATGCATTCCTTGTCCGGGAACAGATGCAATCGTACCACCATCGCCCTCGGGGGGGCTTACCCCCCTGGGGCTTATGCATAAGCACCCTGTGGGTCCGGTCCATCTCCAGCGGCTTGTCGAACACACCTTCTCCCAGCAGCTTCTCCAACACCGTCCCCACATATGCACCAGCATCGATCCTTCTTTCCCTCCAGCAGACCCACGATCCGGGTGTTCTGCCTCATAAAGCAGTTCTCCAGGTCCCCCACTTTCTCCAGCAGTTGCTTCTGCTGGTCTTGCAGCATCCCTATCTCTGCTGCCATCAAGGTGGACTGCTCCTTATGCTACCCCGCCAGCTCCTCCAGCTTCTGGATCGCCTGTCCCTGGGTCGTCAGTCTCGTCGCCATGAGGTCAACCACAGCCCTGATCGAGTCCACTGCCCGGGCCAGGTCCTCCTCACACTCCTTAGGTTGTTGAGTGAACTTCTCATTTTGGCAGCTCACCAACTGGTCCGTCGACCACTGAGCTGACGGGATCGGACCCAGCACATCTGCCATTTCCACACTCGATATCTGGTCCTCACTCGCCACCAACTCCTGATTCCTCCTTTTCCGATTATTTTTTTCTGGGCCGCAGCTCCCATAAGCTGGAGGTTCCCGCTTCTACACCTTTATTTTACAAAATTCCTGCAACAATCCGGTGTAAAAGCCACAGAAAGACCACCATGAGCGGGAGCTGCCAAATGTGCGACCAAATGGCTGTCACCAGAAGTCAATTTTATACTTCTTGAGTGAATAAGTTCCCAAATATCCACAAGGCGGCATATAAAATTCTTGCTTTGTTTGTCTCCACCCATGCATGCAAAAAAACATTTTAACTGCTGAAATGCAACACCTCCTGCGACAGGTCCTGGTTACCTGATCAGAATCTCAGCACCTAATTATGGATTTTCACAACAAGAATTACACTGGACTTTGCCAGCCTGCAAATGTGTCTTTGCACCTATAGTAAATCATTGATTTGGTTCCTCAAATAGGGATGTGAAGGCCAACCCAGTTTATCTGACTTTATCAATTGTCCTTATCAAAAACCTTAGCTGAATTTTAATGACCAGACATTAATATTAGCTCATGAATTTTGTGTAGTTCCATTGTATTGATAGGATTGACGTCTATTTTGTTAAAAGTAGTGGCCATTTTGAATTTATACTCAAAAAATCAATATTGCCTGAATGTGACAAAGTCCATATACTAGGTCTTTGGTCTGCTGATCTTCATACCCTTGCCTTCAAGTGATGTTTAGTTCTTCCGCTACTTGGTCAAGTTGTCATCATCTCCTCTACATTGCCCATTATCATCTGCAAGCATCATTGGTAATTCTGTGCTTAATGAAAGTGAAATTACTGTTTCTTATCAAGACTAATTGTTAATGATGAATAGGATAAATCTGTTTGTTGCTAGTAGTGTGAACATTGTTTTGTCTGTGAATGATTTAAGCTGGTAAAAGGTTAAAGGAGGCATTTGTCTGTGTTAAAGGAGATTACTTGACTGGAATAGTTGAGGGGAAAAAAGTAGAGGTGCTAAATGCATGCACTTGCTATGGTTAAGTGGTTGTATAAGTAAATAAGAGAAAAAGTACCAGGTAAACTAATGGGACTAAAGACCAATAGGTCCCCTGGACCTTATGGGTTGCATCCTAGATATTAAAGGAAGATAGCGGGTGCACTGGTAATCATCTTCCAAGAATCCTTAAATTCTGGAAAAGTGCAAGAGTCCCTCCACTCCAACAAAATCCGTCTCCAGACTTCCAGTGAAGCAAAGGCCAAAACGTCGGCCTCTCTTGCCCCCTGGACTCCAGGTCTTCCGACACTCCGAAAATCACCACTTCTGGACTCGGGGCCACCTTCACCATCAACACCTCGGACATTATGTCGTGAACCCTTCAGCTTCGGATGCCCAAAACATGTGGACATAGTTTGCGGGCCCCCGTGCACCATCCACACTTGACCTCCACTCCCTTAAAGAACCTGCTCATTCTGGCCGCTGTCATATGCGCACTATGGGCTACTTTGAATCAGCCGAGCACACGAAAAGGATTCATTCGCTCTCCTCAGAATCTCCTCCCACACCCCATCTCCATTTTCCTCCCCAGCTCCTCCTCCCACTTCCGTTTAACTTTCGGGGCACCCTTCCAATCCATTAACTCCTTACAGATCTCTGACACTCTACCTTTGCCAACTCCTGTTTTCGACACTACCTTGTTGCGGGGGCGGCAGATTCAGAGAGGACGGCACCTGCCTCCTGATATTGTCCCGCAAGTACCGTAAGTACCGGAACCTATATCCACTGGGCAGTTCATACTCCTCTTCCAATTCCTCTAGACTCAAAAAGGTGCCCTCCACTAACAGGTCCCCGGAACCCCGCATCCAACCCACCTGAAGCAAATCTATGGTTCCCACAAGTCTATGCCCAGACGGAGGCACCCTCCAACCTCGGATGCTGCTGACTAGGCCCCACAATCTCGGGGCCACCACCACCACCGGGCTCATGGAGTACCTGGCCGGCGAGAACAACAGAGGTGCCATCAACAATGCCCCTAAACGTGTGCCCTTGTATGAGGCTGCCTCCATCCGCTCCCCCACCGACCCCAACCCCCACTTCCATGGCTATATTCGTTGACCAGTAGTAGTTCATGATATCTGGCAAAGCCACTCCATCTCTTTCCCCCTCGCACCCCTGTTCTGAAAGCACCTTTAGCCGTGGGGATTTCCCACCCACAAACCCAGAGATCAAAGCGTTAATTTTCCTCAGAAAGTGCCTTTGGAATAAAGATCGGAAGGTTCTGGAAAATAAATATGAACCTCAGGAATACCATCATCTTTACGGTCTGGTCTGCATCCGCCTTTAAGTCCCCCTTCATTTGCTCAACCCACTGCGTCAAATTCAATTTGTGTAGTTGTTCCCATCCCTGTGCCACCTGGATGCCCAGATAACTGAAACTTGCCCCCCACCTTCTCCCCCTTCTCCCTCGTCTCATTGTATGCCCTTACCATCAGGGACCCCAGATCTCCCGAAAACCTTTTGTAAAATTCTACGGGGAACTCATCTGAGCCTGGCGCCTTCCCCGCCATCGCCTCCATACCCTCCATCACCTCCACCAGTCCAATGGATGCCCCAGCCCTTTTACCAGGTCCTCCCCAACCTTGGGAACTCCAACTCATCCAGAAATTGCCACATTCCCTCTCTCCCGATCAGGTGTTCTGCTTCATATACCGGCTTGCAGAATTCCTCAAACCCCCATTTACCCCCACCGGGTTGAAACTTCCCCTTCCATCCTTCACCTTTACGATGTCCCTCCCCGCCTCCTGCTTCCGGACTTGTTGAGCCAACGTCTTTTTCCCCATATTCGTACACTGCCCCCCTGGCCCTCCTCAATGCTCCACTGCCTTCCCCGTAGACGCCAACCCGAACTCCATCTGGCGAATCTGCCACCCCTTGAACAACACAGCCTCCAGGGCTCCGATTACCTCCTATCGACCTGCAGAATCTCGTCCACCAGCCTAGCCATCTCTGCTTGCTCCATTCTATCCCTGTGTGCCTGGATCAAAGTAAACTGCCCCCTCACCCAATAATCATCCAGTGCGAGTTCAGGTCTGGGATTTTACCCAACACCTGCTTCATAAATCGACATCATCCCATTTTGGAACATAAACGTTCACCAAGACCAATGGCATCCTCTTCTGCCCCCTGTCAATTTCTCACTCACCATCACAAACCTTCTCCCCGAATCTGCCACTATATTCCCCTGGTTTAGCTCACAGCTAAATCGCTGGCTTTTAAAGCAGACCAAGCGGGCCAGCAGCACGGTTCAATTCCCGTACCAGCCTCCCCGGACAGGCGCCGGAATGTGGCGACTAGGGGCTTTTCACAGTAACTTCATTGAAGCCTACTCGTGACAATAAGCGATTTTCATTTCATTTCATTTCACCTCGCACGCTACCCGCTTCTTTATCAACACTGCCACTCCCCGTGTCTTTGCATCTCACCCTGAATGGAAAACTTGCCCTGCCCACCTTTCCTTAGTCTGATCTAGTCCCCGATCTTCAAATGCGTTTCCTGTAAAAATGCCACATCCGCCTTTAAACTCCTCAGGTGCGCAAACACAAGCGACCGCTTGACTGGCCCATTCAGCCCTCTCACATTCCATGTGACCGGCCTGGTCGGTTGGTGGCACCACTCCCCTGCCAATCAGCCATAGCCCTTCTTGGGCCAGCCCCCAGCAACTCTTCAGGCCGATCTGCGCGACAGTCTCCATCTGTCCAACGTTCTGAATTTTTTTCCTGCAAAATTTTATCAAATAAACCCCCCCCCCCCCCGAACTTGTAAACAAAATAAAATAAAATAAATGAAAAAAATGAACAAACCCCCCCCGAACTTGTAAAAAACAAGGTAAGAGAAAATGGTGGTTGCGCCGGCTGACCTGCGCGACCCGCGCCGGCTGACCTGCGCGACCCCGTCGGCCAACCTGCGTGACTACCATTTTCTCTTACCTTGTTTGCTGCTGACAAAAATGGAGAAAAATGATTTTGGGTCCCTTTGGCCCTCGTACGCTCCTCCAATGGAACCTGTTGGATGAAGGTGAAGTCTTCTGGTGTCGGAAAGTATGGAATCTCCATCTGTCCAAAGTTCTGAATTTTTTTCCTGTAAAATGTGATCAAATAAAACCCCCCCCGAACTTGTAAAAAAAAATGAATAAAATAAATGAAAGAAATGAACAAAACCCCCCCTAAAGTTGTAAAAAAAATTAAATGAAAAAAATTAAAATTAAATTAATTGAATAAATGAATAAAAACCACTACAGAACTTGTAAAAAAGCTGCAACCGTTTAAAATAGCGGCTGCACTGTGCATGCGTGCCCGATTTGCGCATGTGCACCGATCATCATGCCACACTGATGGAAGTAAACACTAGAGCAGCCATATCAGTGATGGGGAAACAGTATTCAATAAAATTCGCGCTGGACTCCAACCCTTATTCCTAACCAGGACCTCAGCAAAACTGAGGACATATACAGGGGAACCACTGAGAGTGTTGGGCACAACGCATGTAACTGTGGCTTATGGAGAGCAACTGGTTAGGCTGCCTTTAGTGGTAGTGAAAGGTGTGGGGCCAAGCTTATTTGGGACAAAACTGGTTAAAAGAGATCCAGCTGGATTGGGTAAATATTTTCCAACTGGAAAATGGCCGCCTGTGCAAATACTCAGAGGTTTTCTGAGAAGGGCTCCGAACGATAAAGGGAGCAAAGGTGACATTGCATGTAGATCCAAAGATGTCCCAAAATTCTACAAGGCCCGACCAGTACCCTTCGTATTAAGGCAGAAAGTCGATATGGAAATAAAACGATTGGAGGGTGAGGGAACCATAAAACCGCTCCAGTTTGCACCCATGGTGCCTATCCTTAAGCCAGACGGCTCGATCCGCCTTTGTGGAGATTTCAAACAAACGATTAATCGCTACTCACAACTGGACAAATACCCAATTCCCCGGATTGAGGATTTGTATGCAAAGCTGGCTGGAGGACTCCTACTTTCAAAGCTGGATATAAGCCACACATATCTACAGCTGAAGCTGGACGAAGAGTCCCAAAAATTCTCAACGATAAACACCCTGAAGGACCTTTTTCAGTATACAAGATTACCCTTTGGGGTATCGTCAGCTTGTGCGATATTCCAGAGGACAATGGAGAATATATTGCAAGGGCTACCAGAAGTTGGCATTTACCGGGACAACGTCCTCATTACAGGTAAAACAAAGGCAGAACACCTGCAAAACCTGGAGGAAGTCCTTGGGAGGTTTTCAGCAGCAGGTGTGCGCCTAAAGAGGGAGAAATGTGTTTTCCTAGCACCTCAAGTAACCTAGGTTGACAAATCAGGGCCACACCCTTTGGAGGATCGGGTGAGGGCGATTAAAGATGCCCCGGCCCCCACCACAATCCAGGAGCTCAGGTCTTTTTTAGGACTGGTGACATATTATTGAATGTTCATACAGAACAGAACTTCCTTCTTGGAGGACCCCCTACACCAATTATTAAAAAAGGGGCAAGCCTGGGAGTGGTCCGCCCGCCAAGACAGGGCTTTCAAGAAGATAAAAGAACAGCTTTCCTCAGTGAACGTCTTGGCACACTACGATCCCAGGAAAGGAGTTGGTGCTCACGTGCGATGCGTCTCCAAATAGCGTTGATGAAGTTTTGGCACACAGGGCAAAACGGTCAGGAACGACCTATAGCGTTTGCTTCCAGGACTCTGGCAGCAGCAGAATGAAAGTATGCCCAAATTGAAAAGGAAGGACTGGCTGTGATCTTCGCGGTGAAGAAACTTCATCAGTACTTGTACGGATGGAAATTCACTATAATTACAGACCACAAGCCATTGCTGGGTTTGTTAAAAGAAGACAAAGCAATACCACCAATAGCTTTGGCCCGGATCCAACGCTGGGCCCTACTACTGGCGGCGTACCAGTATGAACTGGAGCATCAGCAAGGGTGGCAAACGCCGATGCACTAAGCCGGCTGCCATTACCAGATTCCCAGCCATTGGTACCCAAAATAGAGGAAATGGTAATGACGTTACATTTTCGAGACACCCTTCCAGTGGCTGCACAAAACCTTTGTTTATGGAGCCAAAAGGACCCGGCTTTATCAAAAATAAAACACATGGTGCTAACTGGCGAGATGGAAAGACTGGTTGAGGCGGAATTCCACCCTTACTGGAGCAGAAGCGAGCAGATCACAGTGGAAGACGGGATCCTGCTATGGGGGGTTCGAGAAATGGTTCCAAGCCAAGGCTGTCGAGCCATACAGGCTGAACTACATCATGGGCACCCTGGAGTCTCAAATGAAGATACTGGTCAGAAGCTATGTCTGGTAGCCGGGCCTGGACACCGGCATTGTGGCATTGGTAGGTCGGTGCCAAGAATGCCAACAAGAGCAAAAGGTGCCACTGGCAGCCCCGCTGCACCCATGGGAATGGCCAGGTAGACCATGGTCGCAACTTCATGTGATTTTGCAGGCCGATTTATGGGTTCCATGTTTTTTATAATAATAGACGCCCATTCCAAATGGCTGGACGTCTACAAAATGAACGCTGCAAATTCAACAACTACCATTGGAAAAACTCCGCATGGATCTAGTGGCACTTGCAAACACTAAAACTCAGTAGAAATTTAAGTTAACACTTCTTGGGTGCAAATAAGAATTGTTTATTGTCTTCTATATGATCACAATTGAGAATAACTTAAATCTTATTCTCTAATAAGTCCGGCGTGCAAAAGGACTCAGAGAAGTAATTTGTAAACAATTTAACTTTCAAATGATACAGAAATGATTTTCTTGCTCATGGCAAACAGCTTGCATTTACTTCAAGAGTTAGAGTGGAAAAGTGAAAATATAGAGATAGAGAATAGTTTAGATCAAAGTATAGAATGACCCTGGAAAAAGATGGCATTATGGACTATCACGGTTATACTAAATCATATCAGTCTTTAGCCATCTATCTACACCCCTATGTAATCCTAATTGGTTTGGGTTAAAATCAAATGAGTTTGATTTGACGGTTAGCTGTCAGTCTTGAAATGTTTCATAAATGAATTCTTGTATGTGTTATGGAATGCGATTCTATACTGTTATCGCGACCGGCTTGAACTGAGTTTTTGCTGACTTAGCTGTTATCAACATTGAGAACAATGGTGCCTTGATATTATGTCGTTGCTATGCTGTTGCCATAGAGCTTGCCCTGTCCTTGGACACTGTCTGGTCAAAGTGTTTGTTTTAATCTATCAGGTTCTTTTGTGTTTCTGTTGAATTATGTGTTTTTATGTTGTAGAATTTGTGCTCTGTTCATGCTGTTTTGTAAGCTGTATGTTTTGAGATGACCTGAGGTTATGAGTGAATTTTAAATGGGTATTTTGTAAGACAGGGCCTTAATATTTAGCTATCTTTTACCTATTGGTGTGTTAGAAAACAGTTGGCTTCTACAATCCTGGAGGTGTTAGTTTCAGATAATGGATCGGTCTTCACCAACCACACGAAATTTATGAATTTGAATGGCATTCGGCACATAAGGACGGCACCATAGCACCCGGCATCGAATGGTTTGGTTTGGGAGAGAGAGCCGTCCAGACCTTAAAAGTCGGGTTGAAGAAACAGTCAACAGCATCGTTGGACACCAAACTGTCACGCTGGCTATTTGATTACAGAACAACCACACATGCCACAACGGGAATAGCACCAGAGGAGCTACTCATGGGCAGACGACTCTGAGCCATGCTGAGTTTACTATTCCCAAATTTAGGTGGCAGAATAGAGCGATACTAAGAGGCCCAATGCAGGGGCCACGACACAGACCTAGCGGTGAAAGGCAGTTCAACACGGGTGAAAATGTATGTGTCCGAAATTATGCAAATTGCCCCACATGGGTAGCAGGAACAGTCGAGGCCAGGACAGGATCAGTGTCATGAGATGCGTGTGGGAAAACATGTAATAAAGAAACACCTGGACCAGGTGCGGGCCTCAAATTTGTTTCCTCCTCCGGAGCTGACTCAGACCAGCATGCCAAGGATCATGGAGAGTCCTCCCTGGCAATCTATTCACGCTCCTCCGACACCACTGGTGAGTACATCAGGCTCTGATATGGACACCGTGGATGATGCCGCAGCTGTATCCCTGCCACCGGAGGAAAGGGGCAATCCGCCCCTCAGGTGCTCACATCGGAAAAGACGGGGGCGCCTAGCTGTTATAACCGCCCCCCCCCCCACGTTGGGAGGCCGAAGTGGAGGATTCGGACCCGGCGTAAAAACGAAGCTGGAGACCCATGAGTCACGAGGACCATGGGCCTCGGACTTTGGGGGGAGGGGTGTAATGATTTAGGCCAGGCTTTTGAGATTGGCCAATTACAATAAGAGTTCCCTAATTTGTGACCCAATCAGGGAACCCCTTTCTGTGTATACAACAGGGAGTGTCAGATCCTCTGCACTCCCGGTGTAGACAGCAGACTGGTCATGGTTGTTCAGCTGTTGGGTTTGTAAATAAAGGGAATTCTGCCTCCGTGGACTTATTACAGGAGGGTACCCTGTTTCTCCAACACAAAATTAGTGTTTGTACCGTTGGCCTTGTGTATATTTTCACTGTTTTAATAAAAAGATATGTCAAGGAAGTTTGACTGCCAGCAGAGACTTGTCAACTCTGCAGCCCTTGTGACCTCGGAGAATGACTGTGCCCTTTAGAGATATGCTAGTCAAATTAATTGAATGCTTCACTCGAATCAGCTGTGCCTCCTCTGCCATGAGGCAGCCATTTTCCTGATATGCTACCTTGCCATTCCTTGACTGGTCAATTGTGCAAATGAAATCTGCAAAGCTAAACATCAGTGCCACTGATTTGAGCCAATTTCTTGACTGATAGGAAGCATTGATCCTAAGCATTGAACTGCAATGCTCATACAAACATCAACACACAGGCGGCATTAATGTGTACCACTGTGCAATGGTGATGTCTCTCGTCACACTCGCCCCATTCAAGGTCATGATGAGGGACGTTTTTGAGGTCCCTTCAATGTATAATTCTGGAAAATCACAGAGCAAGTTGAGTTGGCTATTCTACTCTGAGATCGAGCAGCAGCAGAGACATCAATGTGTTTCTGCACGTGGCCAGGATCAGTGCCCTACTGAGGTGGGAGGGGAGGCTGGGACCGTAGCTTTTCTGAGATCAGCACCACAGATGGTGGAGCTCGTAGAAGACACTACCAGCAAAGTGTCTTCAGACGTCGGACATCCACCTACAGATGCTGGAATGTCAGTACGGGGAAGACTGTGTGTCAATCCCATGGGATGGTGGACCACCTTTTACAAGGTCCTGCAAGATCTGGCACCACATGATGACACCCCATGGTCGTGACACTTAAAAGTTACTATTACCCTGAACTTTATATATACAAGCGGCATGTTTCAGGGCAGCACCAGTGATCTGAGTGATATCGCACAGTGAGCTACACAGAAGGGAGGTGACAGATGTTCTTTATGAGAGGGCAGACATGTATATAAACTTGAACGAGGACCCCAGGCTTCACCTTAGCAGGCATGCCCCAGGTGCAAGGTGTGATAAACTGATGAGCGTGTACCCACATTACCCTGCAATCTCCAAGACATCATGCGGCACCATTCATGAACCGCAAGGGATTCCACTCCCTCAATGTTCAGTTCGTTTGTGACCACACATCACGCATAATGCAGATGTGTGCCTGTTTCCAGGGGACAGTGTCCATGGAAGTTTGTTTTTTTGAAAACGCATTTTATCACCAACTTGTATCAAAGTAGGTTACAGCAAATAAACACCCCGGGAAACATACTTCCCAACAATCAGCTATACAGTTTGTACAGATTTTTCTCCTTTTTCACCCACCTCTCTCCCGATCATCCACCCTTACTGCGACAAACAGCTCCTCAAACATGGGCACAAACATCCCCCACCTTTTCTCAAACTCCCCTGCTGAGCCCCTTAACTCTACTTTCTCTTTTCTAACCGCAGGAAGTCTTACAGGTCACCCAACCATGCTACTAACCCCGGTGGTGATGCCGACTGCCACTCCAGCAAAATTCGTCGTCGTGCAATCAGAGCGGCAAAGGCCATGACATCGGCCTTCCTCCTCTCCATGAGCTCCGGCTTCTCTGAAGCCCCAAATGTCGCCACCAAAGGGTCCGGGTCCACCTCCTCCTCCACTATCCTGGCTAAGACCGCAAACACTCCCGCCCAGAATCTCCCCAATTTTTCACAACCCCAAAACATGTGCACGTGATTTGCTGGCCATCGCCCACCCCTCTCACACTCATCTGCTACCCTCTGAACTGTCCATGGAAGTTACACCTTGGGGTACTTGCAGATCCCTTAGGTTTTTGAGGGAGAGCAGCAGTTGGAGCGATGGCTTCTTGAGGACGGGCCACCCACTTGGGAGGTGGACACCAGTGCAGAGTCCACAAACACCTGCCACTCACTACAATGAGTCTCATGCTTCAACGCTTATGCTAGGCGAGCAAATGTTTGAACTGCTCAAGGTGCAGTTCCAGTGCTTCCTTGTATAAAACAAAAAGCTCCCAAAGCGAGGACATTCAAAGATTTGATATTTTTTATTTAGCTAGATGTTTTAAAAGTTGGGCAGGCTAAAGAGGAATGAGTCAGCCAATTCCTGGATCTTGAAAAGTAGAGAGGAAAGTTCCTGCTGTGTCCAAATAAAACAGAAGAACAGCCTTAAATATGGTCTTTACATAACCAAGAAGAAACTGTTGTGTTTCCAAAGTTTAAAAAAGCGGCCACATTTGTTGGTGAACATGTCGGAACCTAAAAATCACAGGAAATTCAGCTAACGACAATAGGAAACCCCAGAGGAAGCACAGCGAGAGACCAAACAGTTGAAAGAATAGTTGGTTTTCAAGATCAAATGCAAAAGGAATGCGTATAAATTCAGCAACAGGAAGAAATAAAGACTCTCTTGAACAGTAGAAGTGAAGCACAAACAGAGCAGATACTCAGTGACTACTGAACGGTAGCTGAAGATGAACCAAGCATGTCTCACAAAATAAAAGGAAAACTTGTTGAAACACCTTCACGTGCTCCAAAAATTCCCTTGCACCAAAGTTTATTCCTCGGAAAATTATGAAGAGAAGCATAATGAATTTAATATCCATCTGAACAAACCTTCGAACCAGTTGGCAGAGAAGACTGCATAACACACAATATTCCAGGAAGAATCAAAAAGCTACAGGAAAGAAATTGAAGGACAGAAGAGTTCTTTAGAAGGATGGCAAAAAGGAGGCAGTGAAAGTAAAAGCCATAGAACTTTCCCAGTTGCAGACAGAGAAAAAGACATTGGAACTGCAAACCCGATACTGAAGCGCAAGACACTAAATGAAAAAGCCCGTTGGATGGCCCGTTAGACTTGGGCAGAAGTTCTGTATGGCCGCCAAAGGTCAAAAACTGCATTTGTGCCGCCGAGATCGGCAATCTTAACCATCCCCTGTCCAATTCTGGCGTGAACCTGATTTCCATATATTTTGATAAATTTAAATATAATTACTGGGCTTGATGCAGTAGTGTCCGGCCATGATGCATCCACCCCGAACAGCATCGGTGCAAATAATTATTGGTTTTCACTATTGAGTGGCGTGCGCGGGGTTGGGGAAGAGGGAGAGAAAGAGAGTGGGGTGCCGATGCCTGCCTGCAAGGGTTGGATGGCCCTCGCCAGAACTTTGAAATTTCACAGAATGCTGTTAAATCAGGTGAGAAAAGGGGTGCAGTTTTCCGGCCCCACTGTGTGTGGTGAATGTATTATGGTAACCATTCATCACTGTATTACATTGTACCACGCTGTTGCCCATGTGGGCTCCACCTATGGACCATTGTACACTACACTGATTGTATCATGTTGGTGCCCTTGTGGGCTCCGCCCCCTTGAGGGGAGGTATAAAGAGCAGCTGCCCTGTCGGCGGCTCTTATTGCAGTGCAGTCGCAGGCAGGCACTGTTCTAGTTGATTAAAGTCGCTGTTCACTTCAACTCTGTCTCGTGTGAATTGATGGTCGCATCAGTTTAATCAACTACAACATCGCGATGGAAGAAGCTCTCAAATCTGACCGACTGGAACTCGACCCACAGGCCGCGGAAGCCAAAGGGATTATTTTTCACACTGGCTCCGATGTTTCGAGGCCTACCACGCTGCATCCTCCTCGCCCTCCGTCACCGACGAACAGAAGCTGAGCCTCCTCCACGCCCGGGTGAGCCATCGAATCTCCGTATAACTCGAGGAGGCGACCACATACGCAGACGCCATCACAATGCTGAAGCGCCTATACATAAGGCCAGTGAACGAGGTGTGTGCGTGGCAACTCCTCACCACTTGCCGCCAGCACCCTGGGGAATTGCTGGAGGACTACCTATGCGACCTCAAAGTCCTCGCGCGAAACTGCAACTACAAGGCCGTCATGGCCTCCCAACACATGGAACTCGCCGTCCGGGACGCCCAAGTGGCTGGGGTCTGGTCCAACTAAGTCAGACAGTGCCTGCTCGAGAAGGGCAGGCCCACTACCTAGAAGAGACGGTAAAACTAGCCACCTCCCTAGAAGTAGCCTTTCAGCGCCTCCATGCTTTCCCGTCCAATCACACAACGCCCTCATGGACCCCCGACCAGAGAGTCCCCCAGGCCTGTGCCGTGCGGTTGCCTGCTCAACCCGGGGGGCTACCCTGCTATTTCTGCGGCCAGCACCCCAGGCAGCGCTGCCTGGCTCGGATCGCGAACTGCAGCGACTGCGGCAAGAAAGGACACTTTGCCAAAGTTTGCCTGGCCAGGTCCAAGTCCTCCAAATCGCAGGCCCGACCCTCTGACTCTCAGGCCCGCAGACCTGCGTGCAGGCTGCGTGCCTGCCGACTCTGTCCCCTCCGGATGCATCACCCGCCTCGTGTCGTCCGTGGGGGCAGCCATCTTCAACTTCGCACAACACGTGCGACTCATGGGGGCCCCCACCTTGGCCACCGTTTCCCATACGGCCCACCATGTACGACTCGTGGGGGCCGCCATCTTGGACGCCATCTTCCTTTCCGCCCGACACGTGCGACCGACGGGGGCTGCTATCTTGGGACCACACCACCTCTGACCCGCCAGCAACCCGCAACTCGGTGCGGTCACCCTCGACCAGTCATGCCCAAAGCACCTCCGGAACTCCATGTTGACTGTCTGGGTCAATGAACACAAAACGCCTTGCCTGTTTGACTCCGGGAGCACGGAGAGCTTCGTTCACCCAGACATAGTAAGGCGCTGTTCGCTCCAAATCTCCCCCGCACTTCAAACAATCTCTCTCGCTTCTGGATCGCACTCGGTGCAGATCCCGGGGTACACGGCCGTGAACCTTGCGATACAAGGCGTTGAATACGCAAACTTTAACCTATAAGTACTCTCCGATCTCTGCGCTCCTTTTGTTGGGACTGAACTTCCAGTGCAACCTCAGGAGCCTGACCCTGAATTTCGGCGGGCCCCTACCCCACCTCACTGTATGTAGCCTCGCGACCCTGAAGGTCGACCCCCCCCCCCCCCCCCCCCCGCTCTTCGCAAATCTCACCGCTGACTAAAAACCCGTTGCCACCAGAAGCAGGCGGTACAGTATCTAGGACAGGACTTTTATCAGGTCCGAGGGCCAGCAACTCTTTCGGGAAGGGATCATCGAGGCCAGTAATAGCCCCTGGAGAGCTCAGGTGGTGGTCATCAGGACTGGGGAAAAGAACCAGATGGTTGTAGACTACAGCCAAATCATAAACCGGTACACGCACCTTGATGCGTACCCCCTCCCCCAGATAGCAGATATGGTTAATCAGATCGCACACTACAGAGTGTTCTCCACGGTGGATCTGAAGTCCGCATACCACCAGCTCCCAATCCGCCCGGAGGACCGCCACTACACGGCCTTTGAGACAGACGGCCGCCTCTTCCACTTCCTCCGAGTCCCCTTCGGCATCACCAACGGGGTCTTGGTCTTCCAAAGAACAATGGACCGAATGGTAGGCCAGTACGGGCTGCGGATCACATTTCCGTACCTGGACAACGTCACCATCTGTGGCCACAACCAGCAGGACCATGATGCCAACCTCCAGAAGTTTCTCCAAACCACCCAAGCCCTCAACCTCACTTATAACAAGGAGAAAGGCGTTTTACGCACAAGACTAGCCATCCTCGGCTACGTCGTGGAAGACGGAGTTCTAGGGCCCGACCCCGACCGTATGCGCCCCGTCCTGCAAACTCCCCCTTCCCCACTGCCCCAAGGCCCTGAACAGGTGCCTCGGGTTCTTTTCCTATTACGCCCAGTGGGTCCCCAACTATGCAGACAAAGCCCGCCCACTGATCAAAGCTACCATCTTCCCACTGGCGGCTGAGGCCCGCCAGGCCTTCAGCCGCATCAAGGCAGATATTGCCACGGTCGCAATGCACGTGGTGGACGAGTCCATCCCCTTCCAGGTGGAGAGCGACGCGTCAGAGGTCGCCCTCGCCGCCGTCCTCAATCAGGCGGGCAGGCCAGCAGCATTTTTCTCCTGTACCCTCGACGCCTCTGAAATTCAACACTCTTCAGTTGAAAAAGAAGCTTGTGCCATTTTGGAAGCAGTACGGCACTACCTCGCTGGTACGAGGTTTACCCTCGTCACCGACCAACAGTCGGTAGCCTTCATTTTCGACAATACACAGCAGGGTGTGGTGGTATGGATATGAGCACTGCCATTGGTGCAGAGCACTGGCTTCCCATTGGCTCTGACTGGTCATGTGCCTCTCGTCTGATTGGTTGGGACTAGTCATGTGACTGCTCTCCAATTGGTCGAGAGGCAAGTAGGTGGGGTATAAGTACCCAGAGTTAAGGCCTCCGAGGTGGGGTATAAGTACCCAGAGTTCCCGGCGGTCGTCCTTACTCTAGTCAACCACCGGGCTAACAACTAGCTAGTTCGGATCCTAATTGTGTCTCGAGTCAAATTGATGGTACATCACAGGGCAAGATCAAGAACGATAAGATCTTGAGGTGGAGGATTGAACTCTCCACCTTTAATTACGATATAGTGTATCATTCTGGGAAGCTCAATGAGATGCCCTGTCCCGCGGCAAATGCGCCAGCGCGCAAGATGATCGACTCCGGGCCATCCACGATGACTTCTGCCACCCGGGGGTCACCAGGCTTCTCCAGTACATCAAGGCCTGCAACCTGCCCTACTCCACCGAGGAGGTCAGGGTCATGACTAGGGACTGCCAAATCTGCGCGGAGTGTAAGCCGCACTTCTATCGACCGGATAAAGCCCATCTGGTGAATGCATTCCGGCCCTTTTAGCGCCTCAGTATCGACTTCTGCCAACTGCAACACTTATTTCTTCAATGTCGTTGACGAATTTTCCCGCTTCCCCTTCGCAATCCCTTGCCCCGACATGACCGCGGCCACCGTCATTAAGGCCCTACATAGTATCTTCACCTTGTTCGGTTTCCCCACTTATGTCCACAGTGACCGGGGCTCCTCGTTTATGAGCGACGAACTGCGTCAGTACCTGCTCTGTAAGGGCATCGCCTCGAGCAGGACTACCAGTTACAACCCTCGGAGAAACGGACAGGTGGAGAGGGAAAACGCAACAGTATGGAAGGCCGTCCTCCTGGCCCTCCGGTCCTGGAATCTCCCGGTTTCCCACTGGCAAGAGGTCCTCCCCGACGCGCTCTCCACTTCATTAGGTCACTCCTTTGCACAGCCACGAACAAGACCCCTCATGACCGCATGTTTGTTTTCCCTAGGAAATCCACCTCTGCGGTCTCACTTCCGTCCTAGCTGAAGACACCGGGGCCTGTCCTACTCCGCAAACACGTAAAGAGCCACATGTTCGACCGCCTGGTCGAGAGGGTCCAGCTCCTTCACACCAACCCCCACTACGCATCCGTAGAGCACCCCGACGGCTGACAGGATACGGTCTCCCTCTGGGACCTGGCATCCGCAGGATTCCCGACCATCACCCCAACCTACACCCCCCCCCCCCCCAACCTACACTGAACAGCACTGCCCCTACATGGCCTCCACACCCCCTCCTATACTCCCTGCCCCTTCGCTGACCCACAGGAATGAAGCTCCTGAAGATACGCTCCCGGAGTCCACGCCCGTGCCACATCGACGAGTTCACCACCCATGCCCACACCGACCGCGTTCGACACCCATGCCTGTTTGCAAAACCAGCGCTTCGGCGATCGCAGCGTATGATCAGGGTGCCGGACAGATTGAACCTGTGAGCCCTTCACCCTCGCCGTACATCAATTTTTTTAACGGGGTGAATGTGGTGAACGTATTGTGGTAACCATTCACCACTGTACTACATTGTACCACGCTGTTGCCCATGTTGGCTCCACCTATGGACCATTTTACTGTACTACACGGAATGTATCATGTTGGTACCCTTGTGGGCTCTGCCCCTGGCTCCGCCCCCTTGAGGGGAGCTATGAAGAGCAGCTGCCCTGTTGGTGGCTCTCATTGCAGCGCAGTCGCACAACTCTAAAGTAAGCAGCTTACCTGCATGGAGCAGCATCGTGCCTGACAATATTGGGATCTGAGAATAGCTAAAGATTGACAATAAGTAATTAATCTTTAAATATACAAGACTCAATCTCCTTATTGAAACATGGATGCACATCATATGAGTACAGCAATGTGAAACGGAAGCGAGTAATTTAAATTATTTCTCACTTGTAAATTTGTTTCAGAAATTTAACCAAAGTAAGTCCAAAAGTACAACATGTTCTGAGTGCACTGAAACTACTTCAGGTAAGAAAACATTTTTGAAATAAAAGATAAAGTATTTAAATTATCATGGGAGATGTAATATTTTTCTCACCAGAGGACATGATTTTTTTTTAAAGAATACTGTGCATTTCAGAGAGGTTGACGTTGCCTCAACCTTTTTACCTCTTTATCAATATATTTTTGTTTTGAACTCATACTGATTTAGTTCATTGGGCTAAATCGCTGGCTTTTAAAGCAGACCAATCAGGCCAGCATCACGGTTCGATTCCCGTATCAGCCTCCCCGGACAGGCGCCGGAATGTGGCGACTAGGGACTTTTCATAGTAACTTCATTGAAGCCTACTCGTGACAATAAGCGATTTTCATTTTTTTTCATACGATTGCTAACTAAAACTCACCTGAGCCTGGATTCCAGATGCTACCTAGCACTTCAAATATACCGTCAATGCACCGCAACAATTTTGAGGGGAAAAAAATAAACATTAGTTCCTGCAAACAAACGTAAGTAAGGTGGCCTGTTGCCTTTTATGCTCCAGGTACTTAACAACCTCCATTTATAAGTATTTTGGCAACCTGCAGACATTTTATCAATCGCAATTGAACTCTAATGCTAGGCTTCTGTTGGGAAAAATCACATTTTATAACTTTATATATATATCTATCTTAACAGCAGAAAAATACATGAACCTGGAGATACTACTAGATTGTGTTCTCAACTCCCTTGCTCAAAATCAACAAATCCAGGGCAACTTCAAGAGCAAATTACATTCTGGGCAAAATGGATTTCAATGATTATTTTATACTGGTTTAGAAACTAGCCACACACTCTAGTCACAGTGGTTAGTACTGCTGCCTCACAGCTCCAGGGTCCCCGGTTCAATTCCGGCCTCGGGTGACTGTGTGGAGCTTGCACTTTCTCCCCATGTCTGCGTGGGTTTCCTCCAGGCACTCCAGTTTCCTCCTCCAGTCCAAAGATGTGCAGGTTAGGTGGATTGGGCACGCTAAATTGTCCCTTCGTGTCCAAAAAAAGGTTAGGTGGGGTTACGGAAATAGGGTGGAGGCATGGCCTTGCGTAGGGTATTCTTTCGGGGGCTGGTGTAGACTCGATGGGCCAAATGGCCTCCTTCTGCTCTGTACATGTATCTTGTAGGATAAATAAAGGGGACGTAATAACTATAGAGTATTCCGATTCCTAAATGCTATTTAATAGGGGATATCCAAAAGCTTAATACGCAACGAGGGTATATGGAGTTGCGGGTTCGAGAGCAATAGTCAACAGCCAGGAAACAGGAGGGATGGATGGGGCTTTTTCAGTTTGGTAGGCTTTAACTATTTTGGGCAGCACGGTAGCACAAGTGGATAGCACTGTGGCATCACAGCGCCAGGGTCCCAGGTCCGATTCCCCGCTGGGTTACTGTCTGTGCGGACTCTGCACGTTCTTTCCGTGTGTGGGTTTCCTCCGGGTGCTCCGGTTTACTCCCACAGTCCAAAGACGTGCAGGTTAGGTGGATTGGCCATGCTAAATTGCCCTTGGTGTCCAAAAAGGTTAGGAGGGGTGATTGGGTTACGGGGATAGGGTGGAAGTGAGAGCTTAAGTGGGTTGGTGCAAACCCGATGGGCCGAATGGCCTCCTTCTGCACTATCTTCTAAAAATGAACGAGTGTGCTGCCACATAAATCAGTGCTGGTGCCTCTGCTGTTTGCAATCTATGTTCATTATTACTCAGACAAAGTTTTTTAGGGGGCAGCAGGCAATATTTGTATCATTCAGCAGAATCACCAATTTTAGAGGGTTCACTTGAGAGAGTAGCATCAGTATTTTTTTTTAAGAGTTTAACCGGTGTTTAATCTTTAATTTTGTTTTCCTTTTAAATCTATTTGGGAATTCAGATCAGAGGGGATGGAAGTTAAGGCAGTTGCATGCTCTTCCTGTATGATGTGGGAGGTAAGGGATACCGCTCGTGTCCCCGCTGACTATACCTGTGGGAAGTGCACCCAACTCCTCCTCGGAGACCGCGTTAGGCAACTGGAGCTGGATGAACTTTGGATCATCTGGGAGGCAGAGGGGGTGATAGAGAGGAGTTACAGGGAGGTAGCCACACCCAAGGTTCAGGACAAGAGTAGCTGGGTTACAGTCAGGGGAAGGAAAGGGAACAGGCAGACAGTGCAAGGATCCTCTGTGGCCGTTCCCCTTCAAAACAAGTATACCGTTTTGGATGCTGTTGGGAGGGACTACCTACCAGGGGAAGGCCATAGCGGCCAGGTCTCTGGCACTGAGCCTTGGTCTGTGGCTCAGAAGGGAAGGGGGGAGAACAGAAAAGCGATAGTGATAGGAGACTCGATGGTTAGGGGAACAGATAGGAGAGTCTGTGGTCGCGAACGAGACTCCCGGAAGGTATGTTGCCTCCCAGGTGCCAGGGTCAGGGATGTCTCGAATCGAGTCTACAGGATTCTTAAGGGGGAGAGGGGTCAACCAGAAGTCGTGGTGCACATTGGCATCAACGACATAACTAAGAAAAGGGATGAGGATCTTAAAAAGTGATTTTAGGGAGTTAGGTTGGAAGCTAAAGAGCAGGGCGAGCAGAGTAGTAACCTCAGGATTGCTACCGCTGCCGCAGGAACAGAGTGCGAGTGCAGCATAGCACGTGGCTACAGGGCTGGTGTAGGAGGGAGGGCTTCAGATATAAGAACTAGGAGCATCTGGCCCCTTGAGCCTGCTCTGCCAGTCAATGAGATCATGGCTGATCTTTTCTGGGCTCCGTTCCACTTTCCGGCCCGAACACCATAACCCTTAATCCCTTTATTCTTCAAAAAACTATCTATCTTTATCTTAAAAACATTTAATGCAGGAGCCTCAACTGCTTCACTGGGCAAGGAATTCCATAGATTCACAACCCTTTGGGTGAAGTTCCTCCTAACTCAGTTCTAAATCTACTTCCCCTTATTTTGAGGCTATGCCCCCTAGTTCTGCTTTCACCCGCCAGTGGAAACAACCTGCCCGCATCTATCCTATCTATTCCCTTCATAATTTTATATGTTCCTATAAGATCTCTTCCCCCTCCCCTCGCATCCTTCTAAATTCCAACGAGTTCTCAGGTAAGGAGACCAAAACTGAACACAATACTCCAGGTGTGGCCTCACTAACACCTTATACAAATCCAGCATAACCTCCCTCGTCTTAAACTCCATCCCTCTAGCAATGAAGGACCAAACTCCATTTGCCTTCTTATGTAGATCATTGGGATGCCTTCTGGGGAAGGTGGGACCTGTACATGAGGGGCGGGTTGCATCTAAACTGGAGGGGCACCAATATCCTGGGCAAGAGGTTTGCTAGAGCTCTTTGAGAGGGTTTAAATTAGTTTGGCAGGGTGGTGGGAACCAGCACTACAGATCAGAGGATAGGGCAACTGTTGAACAGGCAGAAGTAGTATGCAACGAGCCTGTAAGGAAGGATAGACAATTAATACGGCAAAGTTGCACTCAGTGGGATGGATTAAAGTGTGTCTGTTTCAATGCAAGGAGTATCAGGAATAAGGGAGATGAACTTGTGTGGATCAGTACTTGGAACTATGATGTTGTGGCTATTATGGAGTCCTGGATTTCACAGGGACAGGAATGGTTGTTAAATGTTCCGGGGTTTAGATGTTTTAAGAAAAATAGGGTGGGAGGTAAAAGAGGAGTGGGAGTAGCACTGTTAATTAGAGAGAGCATCACAGCTGCAGAAAAGGAGATAGTCGAGAAGGATTTGTCTACTGAGTCAGTACGTGTGGAAGTCAGAAACCAGAAAGGAGCAGTCACTTTTTGGGAATTTTCTATAGATCCCCTAATAGCAGCAGAGAGATGGAGGAACAGATTGGGCGGCAGATCTTCGAAAGGTGCAGAGGTAACAGAGTTGTCATGGGTGACTTCAACTTCCCTAATATTGACTGGAACCTCCTTAATGCAAATGGTTTAAAAGGAGCAGATTTTGTCAGGTTTGTCCAGGAAGGATTCCTGACTCAATATGCAGATCGGCTGACTCGAGGAAGCCATATTGGAGTTGGTGCTTGGCAACAAATCAGGCAAGGTATCAGATGTCTGGGTGGGACAGCATTTCAGTGACAGTGACCACAACTCCTTCACCTTTGCCAGTCTTAATGACGGTTTCGAACAGACGGTATGGGAAGGTATTTAATTGGGGTAGGGGAAATTATACTGCTATTAGACAGGAACTGAGGAGCATAAAGTGGGAACACTTGTTCTTGGGGAAATGCAGAATAGTAATGTGGGGGTTGTTTGAGCACTTGCTGCCAGTGCTGCAGAGCTTTGTCCCACTGAGACAAGGAAGGAATAGTAAGGTGAAGGAGGCTTGGCTGACAAGCGAAGTGGAGCTTCTAGTGAAGAGGAAGAAGGAAGCTTACGTAAGGCTGAGGAAGCAAGGACCTGGCACGGCTCTCTAAGGTTGCAAGGTGGCCAGGAAGGAATGCAAATATGAACATAGGAGAGCTAGAAGGGGGCATGACAAAACCCTGGTGGGAAGGATTAGGGAAAACCCAAAGGCATTCTACGCTTGTGTGAGAAATAAGAAGAGGATGATCCAAGTGAGGGTAGGGCAGATCAGGGATAGTGGAGGGAACTTGTGCCTAGAGTCTGAGGATGTAGGGGAGGCCCTAAATGAATATTTTGCTTCAGTATTCACAGAGAGAGGGACCTTGTTGCTCTTGAACAGCGTGAACCAGGTTAATAGGCTCGAACAGGTTGATATTGAGAAGGCGGATGTGCTTGAGAAGGAGGATGTGCTGGAAATTTTGAAAAGCATCAGGATAGATAAGTCCCCTGGGCCAGACATGATATATCCAAGGTTACTACGGAAAGCAAGGGAGGAAATTGTTGCGCAGTTGACGATGATCTGTGTGCCCTCACTCTCCATTGGCGTAGTACCGGATGATTGGAGGGAGGTGAATGTTGTTCCCCTGTTCAAGAAAGAGTATAGGGAAATCCCTGGGAATGACAGACCTATCACTCTTATGTCTGTGGTGAGCAAAATACTGGAAAGGATTCTCAGATAAGATTTATGATTATTTAGAAATATAGTTTGATTAAACATAGTCTGCATAGTTTTGTGAGGGGCAGGTCATGCCTCACAAGTCTCATTGAATTCTTTGAGGATGTGACGAGACACATTGATGAAGGTCGGGCAGTAGATGTGGTGTATATGGATTTCAGTCGGGCATTTGATAAGGTTCCCCATGGTAGGCTCATTCAGAAAGTTAGGGGGCATGGGATACAGGGAAATTTGGCTGTCTGGATACAGAATTGGCTGGCCGAAAGAAGCCAGCTAGCGGTAGTGGATGGAAAGTATTCCGCCTAGAGGTTGGTGACGAGTGGTGTCCCGCAGGGATCTGTTCTGGGACCTTTGCTCTTTGTGGTGCTTATAAATAACTTGGATGAGGAAGTGGAAGGGTGAGTTAGTAAGTTTGCCGATGACACCAAGGTTGGTAGCGTTGTAGATAGTGTCGAGGGCTGTTGCAGGTTCCAACAGGGCATTGACAGGATGCAGAGCTGGGCTGAGAAGTGGCAGATGGAGTTCAACCTAGATAAAGGTGAAGTGATTCATTTTGGAAGGTCGAACTTGAGTGCTGAATACAGGGTTAAAGGCAGGATTCTTGGAAGTCTGGAGGAACAGAGGGATCTTGGAGTCCACGTACATAGATCCCTCAAAGTTGCCACCCAGGTTGATAGGGTTGTTGAGAAGGCTTATGGTGTGTTGGCTTTAATTAACAGGGGGATTGAGTTTAAGAGCCGCGAGGTTTTGCTGCAACTTGATAAAACCCTGTTCAGACCATGCTTGGAATATTGTGTCCATTTCTGGTTGCCTCATTATAGGAAGGATGTGGATGCTTTGGAGAGGGTACAGAGGAGATTTACCAGGATGCTGCCTGGACTGGAGGGCATGTCTTATGAAGAAAGGTTGAGTGAGCTAGGGCTTTTCTCACTGAACCGAAGAAGACAGAGAGGTGACTTGATAGAGGTGTATCTAGATAGAGAGGCACGGATAGAGTGGATTTTCCCCAGAGCGAAAATGGCTGTCACGAGGGGACATAATTTTAAGGTGATTGGAGGAAGGTATCGGGGAGATGTCAAAGGTAGGTTCTTTACACAGAGAGTGGTGGATGCGTGGAATGCACTGCCAGTGGAGGTGGTGGAGTCAGAGTCATTCGGGACATTTAAGTGACTCTTGGACAAGCACATGGACAGCGGTAAATTGAAGGGGTGTAGGTGAGGCGATCTTAGATTAGGATAAGTGGTCGGCACAACATCGTGGGCCGAAGGGTCTGTACTGTGTTGTACTGTTCCATGTTCTAAAGACCAAGGTATCTCAGTTTGCTGATGGCACAAAGTTCGATGGGAAAGTTGTGCAGAGGGCACAAAATTGCTGTGAAGAGATATAGACAGGTTAAGTGAATAGACAACGTGGCAGTAGGAGTACAATGTGTGGAAGTATGAGGTTATTCACTTCCAGGAAAAGCAGAATACTTAGTCAAAACCATGACACATGTCAATGTTGATGTTTGGAGAAACTTGGCTATACTTATGCAACAAATGCAAAGTTACAGCATGCAGGTAAAGCAAGCAATTAGGAAAACAAATGGCACGCAGACCTTTATTTTCAGGAGATTGAAGTCTAATAATAAGAAAGTGTTGCTACAATTGTACCGGGCTTTAGTTAGACACCTGAAGTACTGTGTGATGTTTTAGTTTCCGTTTCTAAGGAAGGATATGGTATTTGCATTAGAGCTAGCAAAAATTCACCTATGATGATGAGAGACTGTGACTGGGGTGGGTTTGATTCCCGCCTTGGGCCACTGTCTGTGCGGAGTCTGCATGTTTTGCCCGTGTCTGCGTGGGTTTCCTCCAGGTGCTCCGGTTTCCTCCCACAGTCCAAAGATATGCAGGTTAGTGGATTAGCTACGATAAATTGCCCTTGGTGTCCAAAAAGGTTAGGTGGGGTTACTGGGTTATGGGAGTAGGGTGGAGGTGTGGGCTTGAGTAGGGTGCTCTTTCCACGGGCCGTGCAGGCTCGATGGGTCGAATGGCCTTCTGCACTGTAAATTCTATGATTCTATGAAGTTGGAAATATTCTCCTAATCCCCAGGGATTACGAGATGCGATCTAATTGAAACATATATAATTTGAAGAGATTTGACAGGGCAGGCATCACGAGGTTGGGGGATCTAGAACCTGGGGATTACAGGATGAGTGATCAAACATTTAGATGATTTGAGATGAGGGAGAAATTATTTCACTCAAAAAAAAGTTGAGAGTCTTTGGAATTCTCTATCTCAGAGGGTTATGGATGCACCATCATTGACTATGTTTATGACAAGAGATGGACAGATTTCTGACACCTCGGGGGGGGGGGGGGGGGGGGGGGGGGAATAGATAAATATGGGGAATGGGCAGGAAATATGGAGTTGATGGAGAAGATAACCATGAATGTATTGAGTAGCAGAGCAGTCAAAGGGCTGCTTGTATTTTCTAAATTTGTGTATTCCTTTCAGGATGTTGCTAACAATTAGTTTGGTCAAATTTAAGTGCTTTAGGACATTCTTAACTATCTTCAAAGTTCTATATAAATTTGCTAATTTTCATCTCTACGCATGAAGCTAAAAGAAAAAAAAGCACCACTTTTTTATCAAGATAGCAACTTTAATGCTTTTCCTCACTTTAGAACTTTCGCCCTACCTTTCTCCTTCAGTGGACTCTGAACTGTTTGTGGACGATGACTCCTCCACAAGAACCGATAGTTGTTCTTCAATAGAATTATTCCGAGAGGCAGAGGGTAAGACCATAACTAATTCAGCTACAAATTTTTCACAGCAGTTTGTTTATTGCATTGGTTTTTGTCATTGTAATGTTTATTATTTTATCATTTATATTAATTTTGGTCAATGTGCATGAAGATTAACAAAAGGGTTTTGGCAATGTCCAAAATGGTGGCAGTTTTCTTTGGGGAGGGGGGCTGGCGCCCTAGCCTTTGCCTCCCTAATTGTCGGCCGAAGAATCCTGCTCGCTTGGCGCACGGCAGCACCACCCAAAGCTGCAGACTGGCTGTCCGACCTTTTGGAATTCCTCCAACTGGAGGAGATAAAATTCGCATCCGTGGGTTAGAAGAGGGCTTCCACTGGATGTGGAAGCCGTTCACCGACTTGTTCCAAGACCTGTTCATAGCCAGCAACCAGTAGAGCGGAAGGAGGAGGGAGCACAGATGAGTTGCGGATTGGAAAGGAAAGGGGGGGGGCGGCAAAAGCCCCTTTTTTTTTAAAAGACCACAGAAACGAGGGGTGCAGCCACAGGGATGGGCCCAGAGGAAAGCCGAAAACCAGAGTGAGCAGCAGTACGCCGGGTAATACACGCTCGGGCCAACACTGGGCAGTGCAACTGAGGCTCATTGGCCAAATCGGGCCCAGAGCCACAGGAGTTGGGGGGTGGACAATCATGTATATGTAAATAGTTAACGTGAACCTTGTTTGTTCATGTTTTCTTTTCTCGTTCTTGGCTCATCTCTCTTTTGTAATTTAATTTTTTTTCTTGGTTGCTTTGCCTGGCATAACCCATGGTTATGAAACTTGTAACAACGTAAGATTTGAAATGTGTAACATAAAAATGTGAAAATCAGTAAAAAAAAAAAACATTTTTAGGAAATAACAACGGGTATTTTACATATAACAAGTGAATTGGTCCCAGATCTGGTCATAAGAACAAAGAAATGGATAGCACAGGAACAGGCCCTTCGGCCCTCCAAGCCTGTGCCGATCATGATGCCCTAACTTTATTTTTAAAAAGCCCTTCTGCCCTTACTTGGCCCGTATCCCTCTATTTCCTCCCTATACATATACCCATCCAAATGTCTCTTAAATGTTGCTAATGTCCCTGCTTTCACCACACCCTCTGGCAGCGCGTTCCAGGCACCCATCACTCAGCGTGAAAAACTTCCCCCGCACATCTCACTTATACTTTGCCCCTTCAACCTTCCCCCTCTCACCATGAACCTGTGCCCCCCCTTGTAATTGACACTTCCACCGTTGGAAAAAGCCTCTGACTATCCACCCTGTCTATGCCTCTCAGAATTTTATAGACCTCTATTAGGCCTCCCCTCGCCTCCGTCTTTCAGTGAAAAACCATCCGAGTTTATTCAACCTCTCCTCATAGCCAACACCCTCGAGATCAGGCAACATTCTGGTGAACCTTCTTTGCACTCTCTCCAAAGCTTCCTCGTCCTCCGGATAATGTTGTGACCAGAACTGCTTTCAATACTCCAAAATGCAGCCTAACCATGGTTTTATATAGCTGAAAACTGATTTTCCCAACTTCTGTACTCCGTGCCCTGGCTGATGAAGGCAAGCATGATATATTCCTTCTTAATCAACTTGGCCACCTGTGTTGCCAGTTTTAGGGAACTGTGGACCTGCATGCCCAGATCCCTCTGTATCTTAATGTTCCTAAGTTTCTGCCATTTACAGTATAATTCACACCTAGATTTGATTCTCCAAAATGCATCACCTCTCATATGTCCGGATTGTACTCCATCTGCCATTTCTGTGCCCAATTATCCAATCTATCTATATCCTATTGTATCCTCTGACAATTCTCAACTATCAGCAACTCCACCAATCTTTGTGTCATCCACAAACTTACTAATCAGGCCACCCACATTTTCCTCCAGATCATTTATATGTACTATAAAGAACCGAGGTCCCAGCACTGATTCCTGCGGAACACCACTAGCTACAGTTTCTATTCTGATAAACACCCTTCCATTGCTGCTACTCTGTCTTCTATACCAAGCCAGTTCTGTAACCATCTAGCCAGCCCACCCCAAATCCCTTGTGATTTTAGATTTTTCTACCAATCTGCCATGTGGGACCTTGCCAAATGCCTTACTGTTCATATAAACTATATCCCCAGCCTTACCTCATCAATTTTCTTTGTCACCTCTTCAAAAAAAACTCAATCAAGTTGGTGAGGCATGACCTTCTCCGTACAAAACCATGCTGCCTGTCACTAACTAGTCCATTTTCCTCCAAATGTGCATATATCCTGTCCCTCAGTATGTTTTCCAAATGCTTCCCCACCACTGATGTCAGGCTCACCAGGCTATAATTTGCTGGATTATCCCTGCTTCCTTTCTTAAACAAGGGAACAACATTCTCCAATCCTCTGAAAACTTGCCTGTGGTCAAAGTGGATGTGAAGATATCTGTTAAGGCCCCAGCTATTTCTCCTCTTGCCTCCTGCAGTAACCTGTCATCTAGTCCCTAGTCTAGTCCCTGGGGACTTGCTCACCTTAACGCAATTTAGGATACTCAATACATCCTCCTTTGATATATTGATGTTCTCAAGAATGTTCACACATCTATCCCTGACTGCATCCACATGTCCTTCTCGTTGGTGAACACCAATACAAAGTACTCGTTATGGATTTCACCCACTTCCTGTGGCTCCACGCATCACCCCTCCTGGTTGTTTATTTATTTGTTCATTTATTTAGGGCAATTTAGTGAGGCCAATCCACCTACCCTGCATATTTTTGGCTTGAGGGTGAAACCCTCGCAGGCACGGGGAGAATGTGGAAATTCCATACATGGTTGCCAATTTATAGGAGATTGATCAAAGCATTTCAGTATGGTTGAAAGTGATATCCGATTCTCTGCTGGCAGTGATGTGTAGGAGGACCATGAGAGGAGCGTTGGAAAAATGGCACCTGGATTTGGGCTGGTACTCTGAGGCACTTTTACTTTATATCCTTTATTATACAAAGCATGGTACATCATTACCACTCTGGGGATCCTCCCTTATTCATGCTGAAGCCTGCCCCGGATCTGTGCATCTGATTTTCAGCATGCTAATGACTTGCTCAGTGATTACCCTAGTACTGTTATGGCCCCTGTTGTACCTCTTGCATCATTGGCAGGTTTCCTGATGGATGTTATCAACTGGGAAGCCTTTGTCTCCAAGAAATAATCTGCTCAGTTACAGACACCTGTAGTAAACTTGACTACCAAGAAGATTTAAAAGTCAAGATAGCTTCCAGGAAATCTTTGCACATACATGTGCAATGAACTTGTGGTGATCTGCACATTGAGGGAGTAGGTCACTTGTGAATGATGAACATTGCAGGTGCCTTGATTGCCATATGTGCAGTCAGTGATCCTGTAGAAATCAAGCCACTGCAGCAAAGGCAAGAGTTCTGCATCTGGTGGCTTCAGCAGTCTCATAATGCACACATAGCTGGCCTTGCATGCATCACATCTTTGAATTGTGAGATGTACTTTGGGATGCAGATTGTGAGATCCTGCAGATGTCCCCAGTCTGGAAGGAGCAGAAAGTGAAGAAATTCAGGACTGGAATGATTTTGATGACACTGGCAGTACATGTGCCCCATGCCCTTTTGAAAGGAGGTCTTGTTCCAAGAGGCAAAACATTCAGCAACGTTTTCCTGTGACAGATTAAGTCTGCAGCACTACAACTCTACCATGTTGAGAAAGCTGATTATGTTTGTTTTTATAAAAAGCAAATTACTACAGATGCTTGGAATTTAAAATATGAACAGGAAATGCTGAAAACTTACGCCAGCTAGGCAGCATCTGTGGCGAGGAAAAGAGTTGACGTTTCGGGTCTGATTCATCAGATGAGTTAGCTAATTTTTTGATAGACCAGAAAGTTGTGGGTTATGGGGAGCAGGGACAGGAACATGGAGTTGACACCACAGCAGATAGGCTGTTATCTTATCAAATGGGGAAGCAGTGTTGAAGGGCTAAATGGCCTACTCCTGCTCCTGTGTTCCTTCAACTTTCAGCGCACTTTGATTTGCAACTATTCTCACATTCAGATTAATTTTCATTAAAATTTGATGTCAATTTACCAGTGAAGGATTGCAGCACACAGTGGTCTCAGTTATGCTGTTCATCACCAAAAATGCTGTTCCAGAATTATATATATTCTTCTGTCAAACGTCATCTGTCTTTGGGGAACAGTGTATAGCAGAAATGTAATCCTCGGAGATTACATTACCAGAAGGGCACACTATGGCAGTCATATTGAGTCTTGCATGATGTGTTGCCACCTTGTTGCCAGGTGATGGATCTCTGTGTCTATTCGGAACCCTGGATATGCATTATCCCTTCTTGGTTCCCAAATAACAGAGATTCCAGGCTGTGCTTTTTGGCAAAGTTTTATTGAACTTTATTGTCAGCTTTAGTGTCTACTGGTAAAATCTTGGTTGCAATACAAACTTAGGTCAGATTGATTGTCTTTAGCGAATACAGTGGTTGAGCTTAAAATACAATTTGTGTAATTCTTCAAATCATGTCACACGGTACAAAATTACTGATTGATTTAAACAAAAGAAATTGGTGATTTAGCAAAGGTAAGCAGAAAAGACATACGTTTCAGAAAGAAGTTAGATTGATTCCGGAATGGATTTGTCCATCCCGACAAGTGATTTTTAAGAAAATCATTATCTTAAAGTTTCTCCTTCTTTACAGCTGTGATTGGCTTCAACCAATTTATAATTCACTCAATTCGACCAAACTGTCTGTCTGTCAATTTAAGAGAGAAATGTTTTGGTGTAATTTTCCATACCCTGGCTACCCAATTATGACTCCAACATTAATTAAATTAACACCGTTTTCGAAAAGTCATTATGACCTTGACTGACTGTTACCATGGAAACTGACCTGTCCAGGCCTGAGAAGGCATCTGCAGACAATGGAGTCTTTGTCACTGGCCTTGGATTCTCTGGCCAGTTTCGAGCAACTTGCAAAATGTGAAAATTTAGAGTCTTATCTGATTAGTTCCCAGCTAGTCAGCTTTCCTCACTCTCATGGTTAATATAATTTAGTCAATTACTCTTAATGATTTCTCAATTAAACCTTTTATCTATATCCTCTATAGCTAACCAGAAAAGCTAGCACCAGCTAAAGGATATCACCGAGAGGGTACAGGTTATTATGCAGAGGGAGGAGGCTGAGCTAGAAGTGTGGTACATGTGGGTACCAGCAACACATGGGGAGCAGATGGTGAGATCCTGCAGTAAAATTTGGTGGGAGAAAGTTTTAAAAAGTAGGACCTAGAATATTGTAATCTCTGGATTAATTGGGCTAGCAAGAGTAGAAATGGAAAAATAGGGAGGATCGATATGTGGCTTGATGCATGGTGCAAGAGGAAGGTCTTTGGATTCTTGGGACATGGGGACCAGTCTTGGGGCAGAAGCATGAATCAAATGGGTCAAATTGCTCCTCAACAGGACTGTGAGCAATGTTCTCACTAGTTTCACCAGCGTAGTTGGGAAAGGTTTGAACTAAATTGGCAGTGGGGTGGGCATCTGCATATAGAAGTTGGAATAGGAATAATAAGGTGCATAAAGAAGTGAGTATTGGACAGTACTGGAGAAGGAAGAAGTACCGCATCAGATGGGAGCAGACAAAGAAGGGCCAAGTGAGGTATACAGCGCATGTGTTGAAGTTAAGTTATAAATGCACCGGTGGTGGCCATGATGTGAATGGTCGCGCACAGGGCAGCTCATCATCAAAGGCATAGCAAAGAGCTCTTTTTACCTGATATTGGGTGTAATTTCGACAAAAAAGGTGTAGTTGAAGGTCAGAGGAGTGGTATCCCCCAGGAGTGGTGTATCCACTGGCTACCAAACTGTCGAAGACTGCCCTTGTGTTAATGTATTCTCCTGTACACTTAACTGGACAGAAATTTGCGCTACACTTCTCGGGTGCGAAATGAAATTTTATTTGGTATCTATTGATTATAAAAAGAGTAAATCATCTTGTGTTTCAAAATCAAATGTTCTCAATACAGGCCCCAGCAGAAGGCTTTACTTAAGATGATTATATTTAGTAACTTGCAAAATGACTCAAATTCAAAATATAACAGCAGTAACGGTTTCTTTGCTCAAAACAAACAGCTGCGCAAGTTAGAAGTGGAAATAGAAATAGAAAAGAAGATAGTAGATAGCTAGGCAAATAGTATAGGGCGATTCTAGAATGGAAAATGTCAGTCGGAACTATTACCTTTAAGAAATTTGTTATCAGTCTAAGTTGATCTATTCCTACCCCTGTAACATGTTGATTGGTTTGGGTGAGTCTTCAATACATTTGATTCGATGATTGGGTTGTCAGTCTTCAATGTGCAACATTATTTTGTTGAACTTTAAAGTTAATATAAATGTTGCATTTAAAATTCTTAAGTGTGTGTTGGAATTCAAACTCTGCTCTTATCATTGGACTGGTATGTGTTGAAACCTGCAATTCCTTCTTTTGAACAATGGAAAGTTCATATGAACCATAATGTCAATCTGACCTTCAGTAGAAATGTTGCATCTTGCTTTGAGCTCTGCAAACTGTTGGAAATATTGTGCCTTATTACTGCAAGCTATGTGCTTTGCAAACTGATTCTAAATTTGTACAGTTTTAGAATGTCATAAAGGAATCCATTTTAAAATGACTTTTGAACTGGGCTTTTTGTATTTATAATAAAATGGCTAATGATCCGTTTTATCTATCAGAAATAGTAGGTTTCCTTCACAAACCCAGCAAAAGACTGTGATGAGACCTGGCCGAAGAGTTGGAAGAAACCTGTGATGCAGCAGCCGGTGTAAGGATGGCAGAGGGGGAAGGACTGGTGCAAAGCCCCAGATGGAGCAGTTGATGGCTTTCATTAAGGAGGAATTCCGCCAGCAGAGAAAGATATGCGGGAGGATTGTCCAAATGCCATTGAAGGAGCTCTGGCACCCCTGAAGAGTTCGATGGAATGGGTGCTTAAGAGGTGCAGGGGTCGCAGATTCAAGAGATCGAAGGAGTGAATTCGGACCACAACGATCGTGTGGTGACACTGGAGGCAGAGGTCGGACTCTTGGGTGACCTTTGCAAAACGTTGAGGGTAAAGGTTTAGGAGCAGGAGAACACCTTGAGAAGGCAGAACCTATGAGTGATGGGCTTGCCTGAAGGAGTGGAAGGTGTGAGTGCCACAAGGTACGTCTCAAGATTCTGGTAGAACTGGTGGCGGAGGGGGTGCTCGATGAGGCCCCTGAAATAGACAGAGCGCATAAGTCCCTCGAGCAGAAGCCTAAAGCTGGGGAGCCGCTGTGGGCGGTGATCGTGAGACTCCACAAATTTGTGGTAAAAGAAAAGATCTTGCGTTGGGCCAGAGAGAAACGCACCTACGAATGGGAGGGGGAGAAAGTCTGAATATATCCGGACATTGGAGCTGAGTTGGCGAAATGGCGGGGAGGGTTCAGCAAGGCCAAGGCAGTGCTGTATCGGCGGCAGATCAGGTTTGGGGTGCTCTACCTGGCGATATTATGGCTGACGTTTGAAGGCCGGGAATCTTCGAGACCCCACAAGCAGCCGAGGACTTCATCAAGGAGCATAAACTGGGGGAGAACTGAGCAGATGATGTTTGAGAACTGGGGTGCTGGTATTTTGTAATTGTTGGGAATATGTTTGAAGTGGGATTGGGGGATTTTAGCACTCTCCGGTTTGGAGGGGTCCTTTTTTGGGTTTGCTGTTTACTGTAGGGGTTGTTAGAGGTGAAAAGCCAATGTGGGGATGGATGTTCCCATCACCCCCCTCCTGTTTTAAGAGGCTGTTATTCAGTGTTTCTTAGTTTGCTTTCGGGGGAGGTGACCTGAAGTTCAGAATGTCTTTGTTTGGGTGGGGGAGGATAAGGTTAGCAGGGAGCCTTCTTCCCTGAGCTGAGAAATGGAGGGAAGGGGAGGTCATTGGGAGGAGCCTTTGGGCATAGGCTACCATGCTAGCAAGTAATGCTGGTGAACGGAAGTGAGGTGGGGGAGAAGGCTGGGAAAGGGGGCTAAGGAGGGGGAAGGGGAGGGGGGGTTGGATGTTGACACGACGTGGCAGGGGGTGAGGGATGACATGGTCAGGGACGGAGAAGGGGGCCATCTGGGATGGGCTAGGTACAGGGTGGAATTAATGGGACTTGAGTTAAGTGGGGAAGATGATGAATGGTAGAGGGGAATGGAGGCGTAAGCCTCCGGTAAGGTTGGTTACGTGGAATATCCGGGGACTTGATGGACTGGTTAAAAGATGTTTGCGCACCTCAGGAGCTTGAAAGCGGAGGTGTCGGTAAATATGTATGCACCAAATTGGTACGATATGCTTTTTATGAGGGCGTTGCTGGCAGCGATCCCGGATTTGGTCACGTACCAGTTGATCACTGGAGGAAATTTTAATTGTGTCCGAGAACCGAGGGTGGATAGGTCGAGCCTGAAGTCCATGGGTATGGTACAAATGGCAAAGAGCCTGTTGGGTTTATGGAAAGGATGGATATGGTGGATCCTTGGCGTTTTCGGAAACCAGGGCAAAGGAGTATTCCCCTCTTTCGCATGCTTATAGAGGGGCTGGTTTAGCACAGTGGGCTAAGACAGCTGGCTTGTAATGCAGAACAAGACCAACAGCGCGGGTTCAATTCCCGTTCCAGCCTCCCCAACCAGGCGCCGGAATGTGGTGGCTAGGGGCTTTTCACAATAACTTCTTTGAAGCCTACTTGTAACAATAATTATTATAATAATTATTATTATTATTATGCATATTCGAAGATTGATTATTTTGTGGTGACTTTGGGAGATTTTGGTTGGGGTAGAGAGGGCTGAATACGTGAGGATAGTTATTTCGGACCATGCGCCCCACTGGCTCGAGATTTGGCTTAGACCGGGACGAGAGCAGAGGTCGTGGTGGAGGTTTGATTCAGGGTTGCTGGCGGGTGGAGACTTTTGTGACGAGGTGTGGACGCTGGTTAAGGAGCATGTGGAGTTGAATCAGAACAGGGAGGTGTCGGGGGCGATTTTCCGGGAAGCGCTGAAGGCAGTGGTGTGTGGGCAAAATGATCTTTTTCAAGGTTCGTGGGGATAGGGAAAGGAGGAAGGAACCTGATGAGCGAGATAGTGGAGGTGCACAGAGTATTCGAGGCTGCCCACCACAGAAGGATTGGTGAGGAGGAAAAATTTGCAGAGGCAGTTTGAGAGACTGACGACGGGGAGGGCTGTAGGGCAACTACGTAGGGCAAGAGGAATGCAATAGGAGTATGGGGAGAAGGTGAGTCGCATGCTGCCGCACCAGTTGCAGAAGCAGGCCCCATCGAGCAAGATATTGAGGATACGGATGGGGGCTGGGGATGTGGTGTCAGAGTCGGGGAGATAAATGAGGCGTTCGGGAAGTATTACCAGTGATTGTACAAGGTGGAGCAGGGGAGAAGAGGGGGACGGTTTCTGGACTAGCTGCAGTTTCCCCAGTTGGACGAAACAAAGGGGGCAGGTGTTAGAGGTGCCCCTGAGGCCGAGGAAGGTGCTGGATAGTATCAGGGGTATGAAATCGGGGAAGGCCCCGGAGCCGGATGGATATCCGGTGTAATTTTAAGGAGTTCACGACATACCTGTCATCACATATTTTGGGGGCGTTTAACAAAGCAATGGAGAAAGGGGAGCTGCAGGAGACGGTGACACAGGCAGTGATTACGTTAATCCCGAAAAAGGGGAAGGACCCAGTGGAATGTGGGTCATCTAGGCCCATATCACTTGAAAACGAATGTGAAAGTATTGGCTAAGATGTTGGCAGGGATGATGGAGGATTGTGTCCCACAGATAGTAGCAGAGGATCAACAGGCTTCGTGAAAGACCGGCAGTTCGCAAGTAATATAAGAAGGTTGTTGAAGTAGTTATGAATCTGTCGGGGAGCCCTGGTACCGAAGGTAGTGGTGTCCATGATGGAGTGGCGGTACTTGTTCGAGGTTCTGGGACGGTTTGGGCTGAGATTTGTGGCATGGATGAGGTTGCTGTATGTGGCGAGTATGAGGACAAATGATAATGAGCTTGCGAAACTTTGAATTACACAGGGGTATGAGGCAGGGATGCCCGCTATCGCCGTTGTTGTTTGCGCTGGCCACAGAGTCTTTGGCGATGGTTTAGAGGGTCGGTGGGTTGATGGGACAGAGGGAGAATTGTGTGTCGCTCTATGCCGATGACTTATTGTTGTATGTTTCAGACCCGCTGAAGAATATGGGAAGGATCAGGGCCTGCTGGGGAGGTTTGGGGAGTTCTTGGGGTATCAGCGAAGTTTTCCCAGTGGGACAGCGAGCCAATTTAGGGGGTGTATACCATTTAAGGTGACGAGGGATAGGTTCAGATATTTGGGGATTCGGGTAGCGAGGGAATGGACAGGGCTCCATAAGTGGAACTTAACAAAGCTGGTAGAGTAGGCCAGGGGGATCTTCTACCGATATTAAGTGGGTAGTAAGAGATGATTGGGGTCCCTTTATGAGCAAAGAAGGTGATATATGCTTTGAGACACAGGGCAAGGCAATGATGAACATACTCTATCAGTCTTTACTAAAATAGAGGATGCTGACAAAGTATCGCTAAAAGCAGAGATTATAAAGTTAATGCATGGGATAAAAATTGGTGTACTGGAAAGGCTGGCTATGCTGAGAGTGAGCAATCACCTTGATCTGAATGAGATGCATTTCAGGTTGCTAAAGAAGGTGGGAGTGAAGTTATGGCTGGGCTTGCCATAATTTTCCCTGGATATGGGAGAAGGTGCCGGTGGATTGAACATGCAAATGTGGCATCTTTAAAATATAAAGCCATTTTTAGTAACTTTCGGCCAGTCAGTTTACACCAATGGTGAGTAAGGTTTTAGAAACAATAATCTGATAAGAGTCAACAGGCACTTGTAGAGGGTTGAGTTAACTAAGGAAAGCCAGCACGTATTTTTAAAACTGTGTAATTCGGACCTTAACTGAGGCTGGTCTGCCAAGTTGGGAAATTACTCTACCCACCTCGGTAGTGGAAATCTAGTCCTATGTTCCTCTTTCTCTTTTCTTTCCCCTCTCCTCATAACTACCTATATTTTTGTTCTTGCTACATTTCTCAACCCATCACTAGTCCTGTTTTTTTCCTTTTGAACCAATCTTTTCAACCCCTCTATTCCTGTCACTTGCCACATCCTTAAATTTCCATCCACTCCCAACATTACACCTAAAGGACAAATGATGCGATACCAGAGGAATTTAATCATGTCAAATTACTCATATTTAACATATTAAACACTGGATGGCACAGTGGTTAGCACTGCTGCCCCGCTGCACCAGAGACCTGGGTTTAATTCTGGCCATGGGTGACTGTCTGACTCTGGTGTGTAGAATTTGCACTTCCCTTGTTTGGGTGGGTTTCCTTCAGGTGCTTCGGTTTCCTCCCACAATCCAAAGATGTGCAGGTTAGGTAGATTGGCCATGCTAAATGGCCCCATAGTGTCCAGGGATGTGTAGGTTAGGTGGGGTTGCGAGGATAGGGTGCAGGATTGAACCTGGGTAGGGTTCTCTTTCAGAGGGCCGATGCAGGCTCGATGGGCTGAATGGTCATCTGTAATGTAGGCATTCTATGTTATGAAAAATGCAAATGTTTAATTGTTTTACTCTGAACCATTATTTTTTGTACTGCACATTGTAGCCACTGAGACAAATATAGTATTTTCTTGAAAGAGCACTTTATGAAAATCTTGTGAACCAAATTCCATGATTGTAGGTTGAAAACCTATTTCCATGACAAAATTCGTCATAGAAATTTGCAAAATGTGACAGTAAGAAGTTTGGTATAAACAGGAAAGACCAATAGATATAACTATTTTATCGTATCTGTCTCCTGTAGTACAGAGGTCTTGAAGTGAAGCAATCTTTATACCAGGGCAGGCAGATGTATTTCAGTCCCTATTTTGAAGTTTTGTGTGCTGTTGCTATATTTATATTTCCATTACAAATTCCCATGCCCATATTTATAATGGAAACTGTCAAAACTATAACTTTTTTAAAAACTTAGCCACTCCAGCAGATGACATTGAAAGCATAAAGACAGTTCAACCAATCAGCAGTGCTATTTTGAATATAAAAGCTTGTTGTATCCTAGTATCTTCCAAGTTGTAAACATGATACCAGAGAGGATGTAGTAGGAAATGTGACCTTTTGTCCAGTCCAGGAAGTTGATGACTAGTCTATGGGCAAGGATTGTAACATTGGTCAGAATCAAATATGATGTAAAATCTGTGAGTTTATACTGTCATAAATTGATTGCCTGACATCTGGACCAGGCTGATATGTAGACAACTGTGCAAAGTAGTCAAGATAGATGAGCAAAGTTAGTGTTATGGGCATAGTATGTGCTAAATGTCAGGTTGTTCCATGATTATTTTTGTATACCCATCTGTAATTGTAGATGTACAAGAAAAGAGAATTGTGAGTTAATGGTGAGGTATCCAAAGATGATATAAATAAGTGGTAGAAACTGTGGGTGGGATTCTCTGTTTCTGAGACTTGTGTTGATGCCAAACGGAGAATCCATGGACTTTTACAACAGAAAAACCGGCGCCGCATCTGGACCGATTCCACTACCGTTGAGGGGCTAGCACCAGTGCCGCATGGAAAACGATTGATTCCAATGAAATATGGTGCGTGATTCGCTGGGTCCGTCATCGACACCCAGGAGGACGGCAAGCTGCAGCCGCACATACATATCACACTTCCTACACATGCTTATCCCAACAAAAAAGATGGCACTGGCTGTGTTGGAGCGCAGCCAGACAGCTGATGGGTCGTCTGGAGCCAAAGGGTACCCATGGGTGTCCTGAGGGGACACCTATATGACCCGTGGCACCAGGTTCAAAGTGGGCTGTTAGCGGTATGCGCAGCTGCATGACTGCCTTGCCGGCTGCAGCAATGCTGTCCACCCCAACCCCACAGCCCAACTCCTGGCCACCCCCCCACTACTCCCTCAGCCCTGGCAGAAACCCCTGGAGAGTACCCAGTCTGGCCCGCTAATGGTATGCAAACTGTGCCTACTGTATGTGCGGAGTGAAACACATTGTCGCAGTTTTCGAGGTGATGGAGAAGCGCGATTTGGCATCAATTCGGGCCTACCACAATTTTGGCGTCGGAAGCTATTCTCCGCCCAATCGCATTTCCCAATTTTGGCGTTGGCTAATGGAGAGTCCCGCCTGTATCTTTAAATTGCCGTTTAGAACATGCTGACAGTATTCCTTTGTATCCATACTAAAATTAAATAAACTGCTAAACTGTCGCTTGACTCATTTGCAGTTGACTCTGTTGATGTCTTCAGATACTCCAAAATAATAGTAACAATGTGTCATTCCATATTTCAGACCATACATCTGTTATGAATCAGGAAGATATTTATTGGTTCAGTTACAAAAATTCTACTCTCCTGGACAGTAGTGAAGCAGCAAACATTGATGTGATTGGTCAGCCTTCAGGCCTCTCTGAAATTTTAGGTAATCTGCACTTTTCAGATCACTTTGTCTTTCCATGCAAATAAATATTTGCTCCATAAACAAAACCTGTAAACTATACAAATAATGGGCGCGATTTTAATAAAATATTAGAGTCAGTTCCAGGTGGTATTAGCGGGGTCGTTCCCAGCACTTGTAAGGGACGAGCCCATTATCTAACAGCACGTTGTTACTGTTTCTGCCCCTTAAGGAAAACCCCACCCCGGGGCGCACTTCGCGTCATCCCCTGCACTGAGGAGCTCCGAAGAGATGGGGGCGCCATTATCTCTCTCCTCCCCTGGTGCGGGCAGCCAGGAGGCACCAGCAGTGCCAGGGTGCCAGCCGGGCCAGAAGCGGAGCACCTGGGAGACCCCCCCCCCCCCAACTGTTTTATCTGGCTTGGGCATAGTTAAGTGCGCTTTTAAGCTCTTTTGACTATGCGAGTCAGGGCCCCGCCCATTGTGGTTAGATCTCGTGAGGTGTAATGACCATCAGGAATTCCAGGATCTACCCGCCACATCCCGTCCTGATTCGGCAGGGCACAACCTGTAAATCGCACCTAATCTATTTGTGACCTGTAAATCCTGTTTTTTTTTTTTTGTGACCTGTACAAATAATCCTCCTTTTCTTCCTTCAGTATACTGAATTGTTGTAATAACACTTTCTGTTTTGGATCACAGAGCAGACTGAAAATCCTGCAACACAAGGCAGCTTTAGAAGGTGAGATATTGTCATTTGGACCAATATTGAAGTATCATGAGACTATATTGGTTTTGGTATAAAAAAATGCTTTCACTGCAAGAACTGATGTTAGTATAGTAAGTTGTAATACACTAATATTGCCTTATATTGAAAGCTCTCTGAAATCTGGAGGTTTACTGTTATGGTAAAATTGGTCAGTTCAGTTCAAGGGAGCTAGGGCTTTTCTCTTTGGAGCGGAGGAGGATGAGAGGCGACTTAATAGAGGTTTATAAGATGATGAGGGGGATAGATAGAGTGGACGTTCAGAGACTATTTCCTCGGGTGGATGTAGCTGTTACAAGGGGGCATAACTATAAGGTTCAGGGTGGGAGATATAGGAGGGATGTCCGAGGTAGGTTCTTTACTCAGAGAGTGGTTAGAATGTGGAACGGACTGCCTGCTGTGAGAGTGGAGTCGGACACTTTAGGAACTTTCAAGAGGTTATTGGATAGGCACATGGAGCACACCAGAATGACAGGGAGTGGGATAGCTCGATCTTGGTTTCGGACAATGCTCGGCATAACATTGAGGGCCGAAGAGCCTATTCTGTGCTGTACTGTTCTATGTTCTATCTTCTTAAGCCTATTTGTGACACTAATAAAGGTTACTGTTATTATTAAACTTGCTTAGCTATTTTTTTGGGAATGTTTTTCTCTACCTCCGTTGTTCTATGAGATTGGGAAGTTTCATACTATGATGCTTGTGGTGGTATGATTTGCACAGCTGTCTGCCATTGGTGCAGAACACTGTCTTACCATTGGCCCTGGTTGGTCATGTGCCTCTCGACCGATTGGTTGAGACCAGTCATGTGACGGCTCCCCGATTGGTCGAGAGGCTGAGTTAACCCCGCCTCCAGAGCGAGGTATAAATACCCAGAACGCCCGGTGGTCGTCCATTTACTGTAGTCGACCGCAGGGCTAACTTCTAGCTTATTAAAGCCTAACTTTTGTACAGCAACTCGTCTTGCGTTCGATTGATGGTTCTTCAATTTAATAAGCTAGAATTTTGAAGATGGAGCTCCGGATCAAGCCCGAATGCCTCTGCATCAGCCCGCAAACTCAGAACGCTTCAGAAATCATTCAACATTGGCTGGCATGTTTCGATGGATACCTGGCGTCTGCAAACAGCCCCCCCACCATGGCACAGAAGCTTCACATCCTCCACTCCAGCGTGGGCACGGCGGCCTACGCGATGATTGCGGAGGAAAAAGATTACGATGCGGCCATGCTGAAGCTGAATGGACAGTTTCTTAAACCGGTAAACAGAGTATTCGCCCGACATCTGCTGGCTACCAGACAACAGCTCCCCGGTGAGTCGTTAGACAATTTTTACCAGGCCCTCGCTGTCCTGGGGAGGAATTGCACCTGCCTCCAAGTTTCAGCCACGGAGCACATGGAACTTCTGATTAGAGATGCTTACGTGGCTGGGATGCAGTCTGTCGGTATCCGCCAGCGGATGCTGGAGAAAGACGACCGCAGCCTAACTGAGGCACGGACTCTCTCCACCTCCTTGGAGATCGCCGATTTAAACGCCCGCGCCTATGTCCCCAGCCGCGCTGCAGCACCCTGGGCCTCCTGGCATGCTTCCCCACCGCCATCCGCCGCTCCCGACCCCCCTCAGGTCTGCGCCGCGGGACACCCCGACAAGTCCGCGGGGCCCTGCTGCTATTTCTGTGGGTTCGCTAAACACCCTCGCCCGCGCTACCCGGCCCGCTCCGTCCTCCTGTAAGAGCTGCGGGAAGAAGGGCCACTTTTCATCCATCTGCCAGGCCAAATCGGTCGCTGCTGTACCGCACAGCGACCGGGGATCCCCCCTCCGGGCCCTTCCAGCGCACCGCGCAAATCTCTCCTCGCCGCCCCCGGGCCCCTGCGCTTGGCCTGCGTGCCTCTCTGCCCCCGCTCTCAGCCGCTCCAATCGGCCCGCTGGCACCGCTAACCCCGCCCCCAGCAACCACGAGGGCCCCGCGGGTGCCGCCATCTTGGGCCCCGGATGCCACGTGCGGGTCCTGGGCGCCGCCATCTTGGGGCGCCGACTCCACGTGCGGGTCCTGGGCACCATCATCCTGGACTGGCACGCAAGGTTCTGCCAGCAACTACACGGCCAACGACGACCATGACGATGGTTCTTCTCCACGGCTCGCGGCCATTCAACTCGACCAGTCATGGCCACGGATGCTCGCCAAAACAACGACGCTGATCCACCTCAACGGCCACGAGACGGGCTGCCTGCTGGACTCAGGGAGCACAGAAAGCTTCGTTCACCCTGCCACGGTAAGACGCTGTGCGCTCCCTGTCCATCCTGTAAAACACAAAATCGGGTTAGCCACAGGTTCGCACTCTGTCTGCATCACCGGCTGCTGCATCGCGGACCTCACGGTCCAAGGGATGGTTTTTTAAAATTACAAACTCCTTGTCCTCCCTGACCTTTGCGCACCGGCACTCCTAGGACTGGACTTCCAGTGCAACCTGCAGAGCTTGACCTTCCAATTCGGCGGCCCTATACCCCCCTCACTGTCTGCAGCCTCGCGTCCCTCAAAGTGGACCCCCCCTCCTTGTTTGCTAATCTCGCCCCCGATTGCAAACCCGTTGCGACACGGAGCAGACGGTACAGCGCCCAGGACCGATCCTTCATCAGGTCCGAGGTCCAGAGGTTGCTGAAGGAAGGGGTCATCGAGGCCAGCAACAGTCCCTGGCGAGCCCAAGTGCTGGTGGTCCGGACTGGGGAGAAAAACCGGATGGTCATCGACTACAGCCAGACCATCAACCTGTTTACGCAACTGGGCGCGTATCCTCTCCCCCGTATTTCCGCCATGGTAAACGATATCGCAAAATACAAAGTCTTCTCCACTGTGGACCTTAAAAGTCCGCTTATCACCAGCTCCCCATCCGCGCGAGTGACCGTAAGTACACCGCGTTCGAGGCTGATGGGCGCCTCTACCACTTCCTTAGGGTTCCATTCGGTGTCATAAATCGTGTCTCGGTCTTCCAACGGGAGATGGACCGAATGGTCGACAAGTACGGATTACGGGCTACCTTCCCGTATCTCGATAATGTCACCATCTGCGGCCACGACCAGCAGGACCATGACGCCAACCTCCAGAAATTTCTATAAACCGCAAAAGTCCTTAACCTCACTTACAATAAGGATAAGTGCGTGTTTAGCACCGACCGTCTAGCCATCCTCGGCTACGTAGTGCGTAACGGAGTGATAGGCCCCGACCCCGAACGCAAGCGCCCCCTGATGGAACTCCCTCTCCCCAATACCCTCAAATCCCTCAAACGCTGCCTGGGTTTCTTCACTTACTATGCCCAATGGGTTCCCAATTATGCCGACAAGGCCCGTCCCCTCATTCAAACCACGACCTTCCCGCCGTCGACAGAGGCCTGCCAGGCCTTTAGCCGCATCAAAGCGGACATCGCAAAGGCCACGATGTGCACCATCGACGAGTCCCTCCCCTTCCAGGTCGAGAGCGACGCATCAGAAGTAGCTCTGGCGGCCACCCTGAACCAAGCGGGCAGACCCGTGGCCGCCTTCTCCAGAACCCTCCAGGCTTCCGAACTCCGCCACTCCTCTGTGGAAAAGGAAGCCCAGGCCATAGTCGAAGCTGTGCGACATTGGAGGCACTATTTGGCCGGCAGGAAGTTTACCCTCCTCACAGACCAACGGTCAGTGGCCTTCATGTTTGATAATGCACAAAGGGGCAAGATTAAGAATGACAAGATCTTACGGTGGCGGATCGAGTTGTCCACGTACAACTATGAGTTCTTGTATCGTCCTGGGAAGCTCAATGAGCCTCCCGATGCCCTGTCCCGCGGTACCTGTGCCAGCGCGCAGATAGACCGCCTCCGCTCCCTCCACGCAGACCTCTGCCATCCAGGGGTGACCCTTTTCTACCATTTCATTAAGGCCCGCAACCTGCCTTTCTCCATCGAGGAAGTCAGGACAGTAACCCGTGACTGCCACATCTGCGCAGAGTGCAAACCGCACTTCTACCGCCCCGAGCGCGTACATCTGATCAAAGCAATCCGCCCCTTCGAACGTCTAAGCATTGACTTCAAGGGGCCCCTTCCCTCTAGCAACCGCAACGTTTACTTCCTGGCGGTAATCGATGAATACTCCCGCTTCCCCTTCGCCATTCCCTGCCCCGACATGACCACATCGACCGTCATTAAGGCCCTCCTCTCCATCTTCTCATTGTTCGGCTACCCCGCATACATACATAGCGATCGGGGGTCCTCATTTATGAGCGACGAGCTGCATCAATTCCTGCTCAACAGGGGCATTGCCTCTAGCAGGACGACCAGCTATAACCCTCGGGGTAACGAACAGGTCAAGCGGGAGAATAGTACCATCTGGAAGACCATACTACTGGCCGTCCGATCCAGAGATCTCCCTATTTCCCAATGGCAAGAGGTTATCCCCGATGCCCTACATTCTATCCGCTCACTCCTCTGTACCGTAACTAATCAGACACCTCATGAACGTCTTCTTGTTTTCCCCAGGAAGTCGTCCTCCGGATCCACTCTCCCGACGTGGCTGGCCGCCCCCGGACCCATCTTGCTCCGGAAGCATGTGCGGGCGCACAAGTCCGACCCGTTGGTGGAACAAGTCCAGTTACTCCACGCGAACCCGCAGTATGCGTACGTGGAGTACCCCGACGGTCGGCAGGACACGGTCTCCCTCCGGGATCTGGCACCCGCCGGCGTGCGGCCTTACCCCCCCCCCCCCTGTTTTTTTCCCCCCAGCGCCCCACCCTGGCCACCCCTTCCCCATCCATGGCGTCTCCACCACCAGCCCGTGTGACGGAGACTGTTCAAGGACCATCGCTCCCGGACCCCAGGACATCAGCGGAACCACCACCCCCGGACCCCAGGACATCAGCGGAACCACCACCATCGGCTTGAACGGACGTCACCAACTCCACTGCGGCGGTCTGCCAGGATGTCACGGGCAACGAAAAGGCTGATCGAGTCTATTTAATTTTCAACAACTCCATGGACCTTGTATGGACAATATGTACTATTGTTAATTGTCTGGGCCAGTGGGAAGCCAAATTTTTTTTTCTCCCTTCTCTGGCTGCTACTCATACCACCAGTTCTCTCTTCCCCCCCCCCCCCCCCCCCCCGGCTCTCGTTGATACCCCCCTGGCTTCTTTCTCCGCAAGGGGTGAATGTGGTGGTATGATTTGCATAGCTGTCTGCCATTGGTGCAGAACAGTGGCTTACCATTGGCCCTGGTCGGTCATGTGCCTCTCGACCGATTGGTTGAGACCAGTCATGTGACGGCTCCCCGATTGGTCGAGAGGCTGAGTTAACCCCGCCCCCAGAGCGAGGTATAAATACCCAGAACGCCCGGCGGTCGTCCATTTACTGTAGTCGACCGCAGGGCTAACTTCTAGCTTATTAAAGCCTAACTTTTGTACAGCAACTTGTCTCGCGTTCGATTGATGGTTCATCAATGCTCAAGAACCTTTCACACTTTAAATATAGAGAGATTATGCAAGTGTCTGTATTTGAGCTAGAGTAATCTTCAACTGAAAAATTCCCACTGAGGCACATAGTGCCTCCACTGGGTGGGGAGGAAATAGCAAGATTGAAATTCATGACCTTATTCTTAGCTGGATATGCCAGTGACTAGTAATGTAACCCAACATATTTCTGAACAGCCTAGAACAAGTAAATAGCACAACATTTCCAAAAAAGTGACCAAGGAAGATACATTTTAACAACTTGTATGTTCAAGAGGCTTCACAGGAAAGGGTGGGAGAAAGAATCAACTCCAAAGAGAACAGTTATTTAGGCATGCTTAAAGAGAGCTTTTAAGAAATTTCTTGAAGGTGAGGAAATGTGTAGTGAGATGGAATAATTTGGACAAAAATCTCCCAAGGGTAAAGTTTGAGAGAGTTGAGAATTTTGCCACCAATGATGGAGATGCACTGCCCCAGAATTCAAATTGCAGAGTGAAAGCTGGAATGTAGAGTTGAAAGGGATTGCAAAGATAGGGTAGGGAAAGGCTATGGAACACCTTATAAATAAATGGAGGTGAGAATTTAGACGTCGGTGTGCCTGTGAAGATCATTAAGAACTGGGATAATGGTGAGAAGAAATCGAACTGCCAACCATTTCATTTTTCATTTCATATTGCTGCAGCATGACTGTTTGCAACTGCTTTTTTTCTGCTCTACGTTTTCAAAATTGGGAGTTTTTGGGTGCTCTCGTTGTTTTATTGCTTTTGATTCATGGCAGTATGGTGATGATGATTTTAACAGATTATAGAGCTGAGCATTGTAATTAAATGGAAATTTAATGCAATAGTCCCTTGAGACTGGGAAACATCATTCTTATTGTGCTCAAATCTGTATGTTGCTGTGGAATTTGGAGGAGTTATCATGGATGTTATACAGGCAGGTCCAGGTTTTTTCCACAGCAGATAGCCTCTCTATCATGGTGGAAGTGCCTAAACATCCTAAGTCCTGCCCTGGACACAGAACTTCCTATTTTTGCAGGGTCAGATCAGGGATCACGCATTCGTGGTTCACGGACCCAGCCATTTAAATCATCAAGTGCCTCTACAACATTCTGATTTTCCATCCCTCTGGCAGGCCTGAACTTTATGAATTTATTTGGACAGCCCCTTTGATCTGGATCTGGTCCCTGCTCACATTTGGTGACCGTTGGGTGTCATTTGGAATTTATAAATGTAACATAAATGTGAGTAAAAAGTGTTTAAACTCATTAGTGGCAGGCCTGTTGAGACATTCTTGAGGGCATGCCCTTAAATTTTGGAATATTTTAGGAAAAGAAATTGCTTGCCACAGGGATGAGAGCATTAGTTATTACCAGGGTTATGGGGGCGGGTACATGGGATGTTATGGGGGCGGGTACATGGGATGTTATGGGGGTGGGTACAAGAGATGTAGGGCATATATGGGGATTTATGGAGTGGGTAGGTGACATGGGGGGCTGGTTGTGGTGGTATGGTTTGGTATGGATGTGGACTGTGGGGACATGATTGAGGGACAGGGGTGAGGTCTGGAGGGATTTTGTTTCCAAACTTGACTGGAACACACAGGCAGGGCGTCCTGACAGCCTACCTCTTCACCTGGCAGCTTCCATACTCACTCTGATGGGAACCTCTCTTTCACCCCGTCCCCTGGAATGAACATTCCAACTTTCTGCCACATTTTCCCAGGTCACGATTGCATGGTCAGGAAATGTGCTGACTCAATCCAAGCTCGAGTCAGAAAGTTAACATGCTCTTCGAGGAACTTTAGTAGAAAAACTGAAGCCCAAAGGTTCCTACTGATTTATGAAGAGATTATAAATAACACTAACCAAAATGTGAACACTGGTCTTGGAATGGGAGTAATCACCAAGTTTATTGTATAGATCATTTAATTTTTATGGTATATTTTTTAAGTTGTGTGCATAACAATTTGCTCTTTCGACTTGCTACCTCTAATAATTTATCCCTCTTCCCATGTTGCAATTTGTCAATTGCCTCTAAGCATGAGAATAGTATTTCAGAACTGAAGTAGAGGGGAAATTAAAAGCAGAGAAAATGGTTAAATCTGCCAACAAAAGCCTGCCAAGCACCCAAACACCAAATGACTGTTCAGGAGAACCTAGTAATAGCTGAAAAAGGCAAACCAGTTAAATTAAGATTGCATGGAACAGTGTAGATGATGAAAGATGGAGAGGCCATAATGGGAGGGATTGGCAAATTTTGAGTAGAAGGTGTTCACTGTGGAGTGTGCGGTCATACTGTCAGATAGAATAGAAATATTCAGTAAAGCAGATTTCCCAGTTTAGATGTATTGAAAAGAGTATACTAGATTGTGGGGAAATGCACGTACATGTTCTAGCACAGCTGGACGATCTGTTTAAACCCCTGGTCAATAATCTGAGGTTTTTTTATTATTCTTTCATGGAATGGTGGCAAGACCAGCATGTGTTGCCCATCCCTAACTACTCTTGAACCGAGTGGCTTGCCAGGCAATTTCAGGGGCAGTTAAGAGTCAACCACATTGATCTGGATCTGGAGTCATGACCATATAAAAAAGAAATTGCAGGTTCCTTCGCATGAGAATACCAATCAATGATAAATTTAATTGTCACCATTATTGAGACTAGCTTTATATTCCAGATTACATTTAAGTTAAATTCTACTAGCTACCTTGGTGGGATTTGTCCTGGATAACTAGTGCAATGCATTACCATTGGGCTACTGTCTCCCTGTAAATGGGAAATGGATATAAATATATCCCTTATGTATGAATGTAATGCCAGGAGCATGGGAGCATTGGGGAAAGTGGATCAGTTGTTATGGGCCAGGGTTCAAAGAACCCAAAGTGTATCATGGAGTACACCTGACCCACAACTTTTAATAGATTGTGGTTATGGGGAGCACAAGGGCCTACTTTGTTGGTGTGATGCAATAGAGATCTACAGTACTTTTAAATTAAAACAATGTTTATTTATGAAACTAATTAACACTTTATAAAACCACAGTAAACATCATAACTATCAACACCAATAAACTCCCCAAAGAATACAGTACTCAATAAGTAATTCTTAATCTTTCCTTGCAACATCTATAAGACAAATGAAAACCCTTTCTACAGAAATACATCAGGTTTAACATCTCTCCTGAGAGCAGTTAGCACTATGAAATCACCAAATGAACATTCTTTAACACACACATTTTGCTGTGACTGCAGCTTCTCCAAAACTAAAACGAAACTAAACATACCCTGTAGCAGACAGCCTAAAGCGAAAGTAAAAGCAGACAGACAGCCCAGCTCCACCCACACTCTGACGTCACTGATAAACACTTAAAGGTACATCCACTACAGCTATTTTATAAACCCCCATTTCTTAAAGGTACTCGCACATGACACAGTGAACCAGGATATTCCAGAGAGAAGTCCTTTTGGAAGGTGAAGAGGGAAGTGGAGGAACTGTGGGATTGGAGGTTGTGGAAAATTTGAATCTGAAGGCTACGGGTTGGTTGAAAGATGAGGAAAAGTTATCAGTTATGAGTAGAGAGGAAAAATTAGGCTAGAAAATGGGTAATTGGAGCGACTCAAAAGGTTATAGGGAAATCCGTGGCTGAGAAAATAGGAGCAGGTTTCAAAAGCTTTGCTGTGGAAGTTGGCATTATCGGAGCAATAATGATGGTGGGGAAATTGTGAGAAGTGAACAAAGTCCTGAAACGCAATAGGATTTGACCAAGTGCAACCCAGGTAGTGTAACATTAAGCTCACCAACTCTTCACTTCCATAGTTTTCTGAAGAAATCATATGGACGCAACATGTTAACTATTTTTCTGTCCACAGATGCTGCAAGACCTGAGTTTTTTTTTCAGATTTCCAGCATCTGCCATCCTGTGTTTTGGTTCACGATGATCAGTATCCTCCAGTTTATTGTTGAAATGGCATTGCTTTAGGGAAAGTGTTGTCTGAAGTCTCATGACAAAAACGAATGTTCAACAGTACTTCTCACCAGGAATCTGATACCCCTTCCTGTGTGTCTTTTTATTGTATTATTAACGTTGTAAACTCTGCTTTTGTCTCTAGCGACCATGTGTCAGATGGAGCGGAGGTGCATGGGAATTCTCAAACTGTTTCATTTACAGTTGCAGGTATTGGAGCTACTTTGGTGACCTAGTTAAACAATTGATCTGAAATGGCATTTAAGTTCCAGTGTGTTTGCAACATTAGTGTCCTGTTGAACTCGATCAGGGATGTGTCTCATTACCCTGTCCAAAGTTTTTCATTTTGACCTTTTGTGTCATTACCTACCTCTATCTTGCTGAACTCCGTCTGCTGCTGAAACCTTTGTCCATCTCTGTTGTTTCCAGGTTAAACTGTTCTTGTGCTCTTCTGACCAGCCTCACAACATTTGTCCTGCGTACACTTCAGCTTTGTTACAATCACTGTAGAGCCTGCTAACTTTTAGAAAGAGTTAGGAATTCCCCAATGACCAATGAAAAGGAATTTTTCACAAGATTTCACATTTTATGACTTTCTTTTACTGTAACAAATAAACTAACGTCAACAAAAGATTATTTAGTAGTATTTAATACATTAAAATAGAGAAATTATATTTTCTATTAATTTAGAACCGAAAATCCCACAAAACATTTAAATGTTAGGTCGCACTCTCTACGTAGTCTTGTCCTCCAGAATTTAACAGAATTTCTTCTCCCTGCATCATGAGAGTCTTCAAATGTCCCTCCAAACAAAGTCTCCTTCACTCAACTCTTTAAGCATAATCAAATAGACTTCCCATTGCAAAGTAGCCTCTGGTCATTCCGTGGCCTTTAACTCTTCGCGCCACTTGTTTCCTTGAACATGGGTTCTGCCCTTACCAGTGATGGAACCATCAATTCACTAGACCGTGCTTTAAGATGTGAACAGTAGTTTTAATCTACTTATAACAGAGCCAGCCTGTTCCGCGTTGAACTCTCGATGAACTGAACGACTGGCTCTGAGCATTGGTATTTATACAGCAGTCCAGGGGGAGGAGTCGTGGGCGGAGCCAAGGGTGGAGCCCTGTACAAACTCCTAAGCATTCCCAGCGCTACTCCCCCTAGTGGTCGGGCAACGCAACTGCGCTTACAAATGCATGGTCTCGTGTATACACAATACAGTGTGAATTACGGAGTTACTGGTTGTGGTGAATGTATTGCTGTAACAATTCACCATGTGCTTATCTGTAGTACGCTGTTGCCTATGTGGGCTCCACCTATGGACCATTGTCTGGTATTACCTATAATGTAGCATGTTGGGGCCTGTGTCGGCTCTGCCCCTGGCTCCACCCCTTGAGGGGAGGTATAAAGAGCAGTTGCCCTGTAGGCGGCTCCCACTAACAGATCAGTCGCAGGCAGGCACTGTTCTAGTTGATTAAAGCCACAGTTTATTTCAACTCCTGGTTTCGTGTGAATTGATGGTCGCATCACCAGTCCTCCATTTGGTGGTTAACCCAGAAGCAGTCCTTTTCTTCTGTCTGGCATAGTAGCACCTGTTGTGGGCTGTCGTCCTCCAAACTCTCGTTCTGACTGCCCTGAGAATCTGTGTCTGTGAACAGCATAACCATCTGACCTTCTCTTGTATCCAGGTGTTAACATTTACACCTTTTTGTTCAGTAGATTTTCCCTTGGGGCCCCGTCCCTATGTCAACCACGGCAGCCTTCATTTGCCTCTTTCCACTATTCCATTTTATCTTCAATGAAATAGGACAATTTCAAACAGAGCCATCTTTTAAAGCCCCACATTCATAAACATGTCAATTGTAAACGCTGCTGTCTTTTTCAATTGTGTACAAAATCTTGTTCACCCATAATTCCTATCCTCACTAGCCTACATTGACTCCCAATCCCTGCACTGAGTTTAAAATTCTTGTACGTCTGTTTAATCCCTATATGGCCTCAAACCTCCCCATTCCCTGCCTCTACTGTTCCCTGCCCCAAGTTCATCCTCATACTGATGGTCTGCACCTGCTGACAACTCTGTAGCATTTTGAGAAAATTCATATTGTCAGTTTACTGCCTTAGATAAGCCAAGCTCTTCAGGTGTTTGCCATACTTGTATGAAGATAGTGAAATCATAGTTTTCCGAAGTCACATCAGGGAACTCGTACCATCTGCATATCAGTGGCATTTTCTGAGTGCACTATACACTTAAACAATGAACATAATTTTTTTTGAAATATTTTTTATTCAAGTTTTCAACAACAGATTTTATCACAACAGAGAAAAACAGTAACCCTCCCCTCCAATACAAAAACAATAAATTAACAAGAAAAAGAAATAAGCATAAAACCATGAGAACAAACCCCCATAACGAACCCGTAGCCCCCCCCCCCCCCCCCCCCCCCCGCCCCGGCTACCTTCCCCCGATTCCCGTCCATTTTCCCCTGATTCTTGGCCACCCGGCTATTCTTCCTCTTGTTTGTTGGCCACAAACAGGTCCCGGAACAGTTGCTTGAATGGCTCCCACGTTCTGTGGAAGCCGTCGTCTGACCCTCGGATGGCGAATTTGATTTTCTCCATTTGGAGAGATTCCGAGAGGTCGGACAGCCAGTCTGCAGCTCTGGGTGGTGCTGCTGACCGCCATCCAAACAGGATTCTACGGCGGGCGATCAGGGAGGCAAAGGCAAGGGTGTCCGCCCTCCTCCCCAGGAATAGATCGGCCTGGTCTGAAACCCTGAAGACCGCCACTATCGGGCATGGCTCCACCCTCACCACTTTGGACATAGCCTCGAAGAAGGCTGTCCAGTACTCCACCAGTCTGGGGCAAGACCAGAACGTGTAGGCGTGGTTGGCCGGGCCTCTTTGGCACCGGTCACATCTGTCCTCCACCTCCAGGAAGAACCTACTCATACGGTTTCTTGTTAAGTGGGCTCTATGTACCACTTTTAGTTGCGTCAGGCTGAGCCTTGCGCACGTGGCGGTGGAGTTGACCCCATGCAGTGCTTCTCTCCAGAGTCCCCACCCTATCTCAATCCCCAGGTCATCCTCCCATTTCTTTCTTGCGTCCAGTACGGTGTCGGCCCTTTCTACCAGTCGGTCATACATGTCGCTACAGTTCCCTTTATCTAGGATACTTGCGTCCACTAGGTCTTCCAGTAGTGTCTGTCGTGGCGGTTGTGGGTACGTCCTTGTCTCCTTTCGTAGGAAGTTTTTGAGCTGCAGATACCGTAGCTCGTTCCCCCTGGCTAGCCGAAAGTTCTCTGCCAGTTCGTCCAGTGTTGCGATCCTCCCGTCCGTGTATAGGTCCCTGACTGTCAGTGTCCCCCCATCCTGCCTCCACCTTTTGAAGGTGGCGTCAGTCAGTGCTGGGTGTGAACCTATGGCTGTTGCAGATGGGAGCCTTGTTCGACATTTTGGTCAGGCCAAATTGCTGCCGCAGTTGGTTCCAGGATTGGAGGGTGGCTGTCACCACTGGGCTGCTGGAGTGTTTTTTGGGTGGGGATGGGAGTGCTGCCGTGGTGAGGGCCCAGAGGGAGGTCCCCATGCAGGAGGTCTCCTCCGCGCGCACCCACTCGGCCTTTGGCTCCTGGATCCATCCCCTTACTCGCTCGGCTGTTGCCGCCCAGTGGCAGAATTGTAGGTTTGGGTGGGATAGCCCCCCCCTGGATTTTGTTTTTTGTAGGACCTTCTTTGGGATCCTAGCATTTTTACCCCCCCATACAAACGCCATGATTAGTTTGTCCAGCGCTTTGAAAAAGGCCTTGGGGATGTATATCGGAATGGATCTAAACAGGAAGAGGAACCTGGGCAGTACGTTCATTTTGATTGTCTGGACTCTCCCCGCGAGGGAGAGTGGGAGTGTGTTCCATCTTTGCAGATCCTTTTTTACTTCCTCTGTCAGACTGGTGAGGTTCCATTTGTGGATCCCTTTCCAGTCATGGGCTATTTGGATCCCCAGGTAGCGGAATTTGTGTCGGGCTTGTTTGAACGGCAGCCCCTTTAGTGCTGCCCCCCCCCCCCCACCCGCCTTGCGGGTGTACTGGGAAGATCTCGCTTTTGCTCATGTTGGAGCCCGAGAAGGCTCCAAACTCTTTCAGGAGCGCAATGATTCCGTCCATGCTGCTCTGTGGGTCCGAGATGTAGAGGAGCAGGTCATCTGCATAGAGTGAGACTCTGTGCTCTCTGCCTCCCCTTCGGATCCCCCTCCAATTTTTTGCTACCCTGAGCGCGATTGCTAGCGGTTCGATTGCTTGTGCGAACAGCAGCGGGGACAGTGGGCATCCTTGTCTGGTGCCCCTGTGCAGCTGAAAGTATTGGGAGTTGGTATTGTTGGTCCGTACGCTCGCCATGGGAGCGTTGTATAGGAGCTTTACCCAAGCGGTGAACCCTGTTCCAAGCCCGAACCGCTCCAGTACCTCTTATGAGGTATTTCCATTCGACTCTGTCGAAGGCCTTTTCTGCGTCCAGGGAGACAATCACCTCTTGTGTTCTCTCCCCGGAGGGGGTCATTATCACGTTCAGCAGGCGCCTGATGTTCGAGGTAAGCTGTCTACCTTTGACGAAGCCCGTCTGGTCCTCTGCGACCACTTCGGATACACAGTCTTCTAGCCTTTTGGCTAGGATTTTGGCGTCTGCGTTCAGCAGAGAGATGGGTCTGTATGACCCACATTCCGTTGGGTCTTTGTCTTTCTTAGGTATCAGCGAGATTGAGGCCTGTGCTACTGTGGGTGGCAGTGTGCCCCTAGCTAGCGAGTCTGTGAACATCTCCCGCAGGTGCGGGGCCAGCGCTGTCGCAAATGTTTTGTAGATGTCCGCCGGGAATCCGTCCGGTCCCGGCGCCTTCCCTTTCTGCATGGAGCTAATGCTGTCCATGATCTCTCCCAGTGCTAGTGGTGCTTCCAGGTCCCGTTTTCTGCCCTCTCTTACGACTGGTATGTCCAGTCCATCAAGGAACCGGTTCATCCCAGCCTTCCCCGTTGGGGCTCTGAGGTGTACAGCTCTTGGTAGAAGGCCTTGAAGGTTTTGTTAATCCTCTCTGGTTCTGTTTCCAACGTGCCTTCGGTACCCCTGATTTGTGCAATTTCTCTGGTGGCTGCCTGCTTTCTCAGCTAGTGTGCCAACAGGCGGCTGGCTTTGTCTCCGTGTTCGTACAGGGTCCCGCGCACCTGGCGGAGTTGGTGCACTGCTTTCCTTGTGGAGAGCAGGTCAAAGTTCCTTTGTAGTTATTTCCCCTCCGCCAGGAGCTCTACGGTCGGGGCCTCGGAGTATTTACGGTCTACCTCCAGTATGGAGTCGACCAGCTTCTGCCTAGCCACCCTTTCCTCCCTATCTCTCTGCGCTTTGAAGGCAATGATTTCCCCTCTTAGTGCAGCCTTAAGCGCTTCCCAGAATGTGGAGGGTAAGACCTCCCTGTTTTGGTTGTTCTCCATGAACTCTGCTATGGCCTTTCGCTGAAGGCCTTGTCAGCTAGTAAGACACCGTCCAACCTCCATGTGGGGCGCTGGGCCCTTCCCGTCTCTAGCCGCACGTCCATGTAGTGTGGAGCGTGGTCTGATATCACAATTGCGGAGTATTCCACTTTGTCTATCCCTGGAAGCACCGTTTTCCCCACCACAAAGAAGTCAATTCTGGTGTACACGTTGTGTACTGGGGAGAAGAAGGAGAATTCTTTCTCCCCCGGGTGGGAGAACCTCCAGGGGTCCACTGCTCCCATCTGCTCCATAAAGTGACTGAGTTCCCTTGCCATGCTTGAGGTTTTCCCCGTTTTGGGGTTTGATCTATCCGTCTTTGGATCCTGTACACAGTTGAAGTCCCCCCCCCCATGATTAGTCAATGCGTCGCTATGTCTGGGATTTCTGCCATGGTCTTTTTGATGAAATTCGTGTCATCCCAGTTGGGCGCGTACACGTTGACTAGAACTATCGGTGCCCCATCCAGGGCCCCGCTGACCATGACATACCGCCCCCCTGGGTCTGTAACCGTCTTTGTCGCCCGAAACATCGTCCTCTTGCCGATCAGGATCGCCACCCCCTTGTCCCATAGCAGGAATGGTAGGTTTGTCCAACCCAACCCTTTCTTACCCGCAGTTGGTCCTGCTCCCTCAGGTGCGTCTCTTGGAGGAAGACTATGTCGGCCCTCATATTTCTGAGGTGGGTGAGGACTCGGGATCTATTCACTGGGCCATTAAGTCCCCTTGCGTTCCAGGTGATTATCCTGGTGGGGGGCTTCTGCCCCCTTGTTCCTGTGGGATTAACCATACTTATCTGGTGGACGTGCCCCTGCCCTCCGGGGTTTCCCTTTGTTAGGGGGCCGTCCAGGATGGCTGCTGTCACTGCTCTCCTCATGCGGTTGGGTCTCTGCGCTCCGGGGTTTCCCCTTGTCCCGGGGGCACCTGCCATGGCCGTCCACTGTGTGTCTGCCATGCGGGTAGTCCCCTGCACTCTGGGGGCCCCCTTCGCCCACAGACCATACTGGGTGGGTGCTTGCAGCGGTTCCTTGTTTCGAGCCCTTGGTTGTGGCACTTGGTAGCCCCGTTCCTTTTCTAGCCTCTTTTGTCCCTCCATCCCTGCATCTCCCCTCCCCGGTCTCTTGCTCCCTGTGTGCCTCCCCACCGGTCTCTCCCTTTTCCCTCCTCCCCCGTATACCCCTCCTTTGCCCCTCTAACCCCTATTCCTGTCCCCGTTTGCTCTCCCGACTTTGACGGGTGTTCCCACCCCTCCCCTGCCTTGGGCTTCGGGCGCAGCGACCGATGTGCTCTGTCCATTTCCGGTGGGTTGAGGAAAGTTTTCCTCCCCACTAAGTTGCCCAGCATCTCAGCTACGTATGCTGTGGGGTTTCTACCCTTGCTCCCCTCTGGCAGGCCCACTATCCTGACATTTTGCCTCCTTGAGTGGTTTTCCTGGTCGTCTACTCTGCCCTTCAGGCTCCCCTGTGTTGCGCCCAGTCTTGCCACCTCCTTCTCCAGGGCCGTGACCCGGTCGCTCGCGTCAGTCGCTGCTTTCTCCAGCTCCTTAATGGTCGCCTCCTGGGCTTCCAGTTTCTCCCCTTGGGTATCCAATTTCTCCTCTAGTCTGATCAGGGCCTGCTGCACCCCTGACATGGCCCTGGCCACTGCGGCCTGCACTGCGGCCTCTATTTCTGCCTTCACCTCTGCCTTGACTACCTGCAGCTGCTCCCTCAACACCTCGGTAATGTGTGCCTTCCAGTTCCTGCTCCCCACTGGCCCCGGGGGAGAGGGCACCTGTCGGTCCAGCTCTTTTCGATGCGGCGATACTTTCGTTCCGCCGCTTCGCTCGCCTGAGCTGGCTCGCCCCTTGCCCGGTCTGTATCTGGTGACCCTTCCCCCTCTGCTCTGGCTCTCTTCTGGCATTTTTTCCTCCCACTTCCCTTTCTTCTTCCCTTGTTTTTCTTTCCCCCCCTTTTCCGCACCCTATCTTTATTCTTTGTCTCTTCCCTTTTTCTTCCCTCCTCCCTCCTTTCCTTTGCTACTTTATTTTTCCCCCTTTTATACAACTTAGATGGGCTTGTTTTGGACGGGACAAGAGAGCGCAAGGAGAGAAAATTTTAAAAATAAAAAAAATAAAATAAAAAAATAATAAAAATATATATATGTATATATTTCCCCCTCCCCTCTCTTTAACAGTTTTCTTTTTGTAAAAGTTCTTCTCTTTTTCTTCCTTTCCCCTCACTCACCTAGGGTAGAGAGAGAGAGAGGCTTCTAGTTCAGAGTCTCTTTGTTCTTGCCTCGTGGTGGTCGCTGCCGGTGGGGGGGGGGGGGGGGGGGGGGGGTGGGGGGGGGGGGGTGGTTAGGTCGCTGCTCCTCCGCTCCCTTCTTGCCGTAGGCTGGGCCCCGCTTCCGACCGAGTCGCTGCCGCTCTGCTCCTGGCCTGCGCTCTGGTGCCGCTGGTTGGGGGGGTGGACCTGCCGCCCGCCGAGCCATATCGTGTGGGGGGGGGGGGCGTGTGCCCTGCCCTGCCCTGCCCTGCCCTGCTCTCCCCGGTGCGGAGATAAACGCCCTGGCCTCTTCTCTTCGGGAGCCCCCCTTTTAGCGCGACCGCTCAGCTCGCCGCCCGGAAGTCGAATCACAATGAACATAATTTAACAAATGTACTGCGCAAATAAGTGTAACCATACAAACCACTACATACTTTGTACCTGGTTCAATTCTAGAAAACCTACTTTCAGACTCTTCAATCTTAAAACCGTGAAGTGATTCTTAAATTCCAATAATCCCCCACCATCTGGCCTGGGCTTGCGAAATCCTACCAACTGTCCTGGCTTGAGACAATTCACACCTCTTTAACCTGGGGTTACCCCATCTCTGGATCTGTAAGGACTTAATTACCTGCAAATGCTCGCATTCAAAGAATTGTCTTACATCTTTGACTTTGTCTATATGTATGTTTGTGGAACACACCACTTCATTCACCTCCGAAAGCTTGTGATTTGAAACAAACCTCTTGGACTTTAACCTGGTGTTGTAAGACTTCTTACTGTCCAATAATGCTGTCCTTCATTATGCCAATGGACTTGGCTGCCATTGATCCCAGATCCCATCTGACAATTAAGCAACTAACTGGAGGTGAGGCTTCACAAATATTCCTGTCCTCCATGATGGAGGAGCCCAGCACATCTGTGCAAAAGATGATGCTGTAGCATTGGTAACAATCCTCAGCTAGAAGTGCTTCTTGGTCTCCTCCGAAGGTCCCCAACATCACAGATATCAGTCTTCAGCCAAATCGATGTACACCACATGATATCAAGAAATGGCTGAAGGCACTGTATACTACAAAGACTATGAATCGTGACAATATTCCGGCAATAATACTGAAGATTTGTGTTCGACAACCTGCCATGCCCCTAGCCAAGCTATTCTACTACAGCTACAACACTGGCATCGACCGGCAATGTGGAAAATTGCTCAGATATGTCCTGTACACAAGAAATGGGGCAAATCCAATCTGATCAATTTCCGTCCCATCAGTCTACTCTCAATCATCAACAAAATAATGGAAGGGGTCCGCAACAATGCAATAACCTACTCACTGATGCTCAGTTTGAGTTCCACCAGGGTCACTAAGCTCCTGACCACCTCCTTACAGCCTTGGCTCACACATGGACAAAAGAGCTGAATTCTAGATGTGAGGTGAGAGTGACTGCCCTCGTCATTGAGGCAGCATTTGGCCGAGTATGACATCAATAAGCCCGAGCAAAACTGGAATCGAGGGCAACTCTCTGCTGGTTGGAATCATGCCTGGCACAAAGAAAATAGTTGTAGAGGTGGTGTTCAGCTCTAGGACACCACTGCAGGAGTTCCTCTGGGTCGTGTCCTAGGCCCAACCATATTCAGCTGCTTCATCAATGACCTTTCGTCCATCATAAGGGCAGAATTGGGGATGTCATCTGCAAACTTGTTCTGCACCTTTTGTAACTCTATGGATACTGAAATAGGTGGGGTGGAATGATTGCACAGTGATTAGCGCTGCTACCTCACAGTGGCAGGGACCTGGGTTCAATTGCAGCCTCTGGTAACTGTGTCTAGTTTACACTTTCTCCGTGTCTGCGTATGTTTCCTCTGGGTGCTCCAGTTTCCTCCCACAGCCCAAAGATGTGCAGATTAGGTGGATTGGCCATGCTAAATTGTCCCTTAGTGTCCAACGGTTTGATGGAGTTACAGGGATGGGGCAGGGGATTGGACCTAGTTGGGTTGTTCTTTCCAAGGGTTGATGCAGACTAGATGGACTAAATGGTCTTTTTCTGCACTGTAGAGAGTCTATGTCCAAATGTAGCAAGACAATATCCAGGCTTGGGCTGACAAGTGACGAGTAGCATTTGCGTCAGGCAATGGCCATCTCCAACAAGACACGATGTTACCATTGACCAAAAACTGATCCGGACTAGCCAAATAAATGCTATGGCTACCACAGCAGATCAAAGGAATCCTGCTTGCTTCCTACTACCCCCCCCCGTCACATATATATATATGCACCCGCACACCCCCACACGCACACGCACACACACCCCCACACACGCCACCTGTACCATCTACAAGATGCACTATAGGAACGCCACCCAGGTTCCTTGGGTTCCTTCCAAAACCACTATCATCTCAAAGATTAAGAGCAGCAGATACCCGAGAACACCATAACCTGGAGGTTCCCCTCCAAGTCACGCACCATTCTGACTTGGAAACCCATCGCTGTTCCTTCACTGGAATGACCCTTCACTGGGTCAAAATCCTGGAATTCTTGCCCTGAGGTGTAGGTACACCCCACTGGGTGTACCTACACCTCAGGGACTGTGGTGTTCAATAAGCCAGCGCGCTACCACATTCTGAAGGGAAAGTAGGAATGGGCAATAAATGGGCTAGCGATGTGCACATCCCATAAATCTAGGGAATTTTGGAATACTATAACCAATGCCTCCACTATCTTTGCTAGGATGCAGGCCATTAGCCCCGGGACTTGTTTGCCTTAAATGCCAACAGTTTGTTCAGTACTTTTTTTTAAACCCGTGATAGTGATTGTTTTTCCTGCATTCCCTGTTGCTATTGCAATTGTTTGAGCATCCTGCACAGTGAAAACTGAGGCAAAATTATTGATTTGGTGTCTGCCATTTTTGCGTTGCCCATTATTAACTCTCCAGTATCCTCTCTAAGGGACCAACCTCTACTTTAGCTACTCTCTTCCTTTTTGTGTATTATAAAAACGGATAGCGAAATATTCTATATTTTGCACTAGATAGCTTTCATAATTTATCTTGCTCTTTTTATTACTTTTTTTTAGTAACCTCTGTTGTTCTTTAAAAGTTTGCCAATCCTCCAGCTTGCCACTGAACTTTGCAATATGGTATGCCTTAGTTTTTACCTTTGTTATCTTTAACCTCCTTGCTTTGCCACGGTTGCATTTTCCTTCCCTTACAATCTTCCTCTCTGAAATATATTATAGTAGGAAGGAATTGCATATCTCCTTAATGTCTGCCTCTTCATTAACTGTCCTACCTTTCTGCCCAGTCTAATAGGGTCAAATCTGTCTTAATCCCTATGTAATTACCTTGGTTTAACACCAAGTATATAATATATAAAAAGATTTTGAACTAAAGACAACAATTTTTCACCAAACTAACATTTTACCCACTCAAAATTGTTGCGGTCCTTTTGTTTTAGAAAAACTGTAGAATAAATATATTGAATAAAATTGTTATCGTGGCTGTAATGCATTAACTGAATTTACTGCTGTTTTTAACTGTCATTTTTAATCAGGTAAAACAGTCTCTAAATTGCAAGCAAGCAAGGAGGCCACTCTTGAACTGAAAAGTGTACATACAATTTCTCTCCCACGGGAACAGAAAACCCTGGTAAGAGAAAATTAGTGTGGCATTGTACAAGTTACAATTTTATATATATTGTAATGTTACCATTGACTTCCATTGTTGGTGGCATCTTTACTCACAGGAAGGAAAACAGTGCAAAATAATTCATTGCATAAGGTTGGTCAAAGTATGCACACATTTTTTGAAAGACTGCAAGAAGCAGGATGCATCTCCATATCCACCAGGATACCAAAGTGTAAATCAATAGCTGCATGAATTATCATAGGAACCTGTGAACTCATGTGTATACACGTGCCCACGTGTATACATGCACCCGATTCCCACCATTTTACTTTGCCTCATCTCTACTTGTGGATTTCTCGCAACAGTAATCTCTGACCACGCACCATAGTATGTGGGTGTGAGATGAGGACGGGCCGCCACACCCGTGCAGACTGGACACAGCCCTCCTCGTAAACAAGGCGTTCTGGGAAAGAATGTCACAAGCCATTGAAGGATATGTAACCTGCAACCATAATTGAGAGGTCTTGCCCTCCACATTCTGGAGGTGGTGTAAGGGGGGAAAGTAATAATATATAGGGGAAGATCGGACGGCTGGGGAGCAGCTGGTCAACTCCATATTGGATGTGGATTGGCGATACTCCACAGCCCTGACCATGGAATTATTGGCGAGAGGAAAAAGTTACAAATGGAATCTGACCTACTCTCCACCAGGAAAGCAGTGAACCAACTCCGGGGCGGTGAGGGAGAGAAACAGGTCCCCCCCCCCCCAGCCAGAAAGCCCAGTGGTAGTAGCCACGCTGAGGACGTGGAATCGACTACGGCATCACTTTGGGCTGACCGCAATGTCCAACATAGCTCCCCATCTCTAAAAATCACAGATTAATCCCCACGATGATGGTTGGGGACCTATAAGTAGGCGACAGAGTAGCGACCTTGGGGGAACTCATGAAAAAGCTCCAACTTCCAAAAGGGACCAAGCTAAGAGACCGATGAATCCGAAACTTCCTTAGAAAAAACGACAACAACGTTCCCCAGAGATCAGGACACGCACTACTGGATAGACGTCCGACTGTGGGTGAACTAGAGGACGGTAACTGCGCTGTCATGTACGGAGGCATACTAGAGGCGGTATGCACACCCGTTGTTGAGATACTAGAGAAATGGGAGGAAGAGCTGGGCATGAAGATGGGGGAGGGCTCTGGATCGAAGCACCCCACGGGGTGAACTCCACCTCATGCGCAAAGCTAAGCCTGATGTAGCTAAAGGTGATGCACAGGGCGCACTTAACCAGAATGCGCATGTGTGGGTCTTCCTGGAGGTGGAGAATGGTACCAGGGAGGCGTGGACAGCCACACCCACATGTTCTGGTCTTGCCCCAAGATTGTCAGATACTGGACGATCGCCTTTTGAGGCCATGTCCAAGGTTCTGGAGGTGTCGGTCGAGCCATGCCGACTTGTGGTGGTCTTCGGTATATCGGAACAACCAGAGCTCTCAATGGGGAGAGGGGCAGACGTCCTAACCCTTGCCTCTGTGATCGCCCGCCGAAGACTCCTGCTCGGCTGGCAATCAGCAGTGCCACCCAAGATGGCAGACTGGCTGTCCGACCTAGCAGAATTTCCCAAACTGGAGAACATAAAATACATCATCCAGGGTGCAGAGGAAGGCTTCCACAACTCGTGGAAGCTATTCACTAGCCTGTTCTAAGACCTGTTTGTGACCAGCATCCAACAAACAAAGGAGGTGGGGGAGAAACAAGGCAGGCAACAGAAGAGAGAGAGGAAAGCAGATGGAGGGGGGGAAGGAAACCGGGTTGGGTTTGTGGGGAGGGGGTTTGCGGAGGACATCAAACAAAACACAGGGACAAACAGTGGGTCACATGCACGACCACAATAAGGCCAAGGCGGATGCCAAATGGCCCCCTTCTTCCCCCCCCCCCCCCCCTCTCCCCAATATGTTTCTGTGTAATATTTCTGTGGCAGTAACTGGCCACTGGCGGCACAAAAAACAGGGATGGCCACACCTGCACATAGATTACATTTGAGTGTATGCTTATTCATTTGTTGTGTAATTTTGTTTCCTTTTGTTGGTTTTCTTTCTTGCATACCCACTTTATTTATTGAAATTCTTCTGTAGTATAGTGTGTGAACCCTCGAGAAGAACACAATGTATAAATGTAAAATCAATAAAACATGTATTTTTTCAAACTCTGCCAGGAAAGCAGAGGTTGTTTAAATGACCTATATTTGTATTGTGAAATATTAAAAATAAGGTATAGATTTAAGATGGTTTAATTTAGTGGTTTTGTGTAGGAAAGGGTAAAACTTTAGGTAGATTCTTGCTAACAAAGGTGTTTGCATGTATGAGGCTTCAGACTGTGTTTCTATTGTGCTGAGAATTTACAGCGGGAAACATTAACACAAGCTTTGGAGAAGATTGGGATGTTGTTTAACAAACAGGGGCATTTTTAGGGAGCAAACTTTTTTTTTTCAGTTTAGTTTTAGCTGGAAGCCAAAGTAGTAAGAGCTAGAAGAAAAGCCACACAATGGAGTAAGGGGCAAAAAGGAAAGTTCCAGAAACATAAAGAACAGCTAACTAGGGAAACTAGAGAAATGAAGAGAAGCTTCCAGGAAGTCTGAAGTTAAGGGAATGGAGGACACTAGAACAGGATAGTCCTAGACAGAGCTGAGAAGTGATTGGCTAGTGAGAAGCCAGAAAGCAATTTGAAATGGTTCTCAGGCATAAACTATGAAGTGATAGGCGAAATAACTGGATTAATCGGTGGCTGGATTTCAGTTTTTGTGAAAGGAATCAGACCAAGCAATTCTGAAAGGAGTTTTGGAAAACCTGAAGGTGGATCCTTGTTAAGAACTTATTCATGATGAGTTACAATATTAGCTGCAGCAACTTAAAATATGCTACTTGGTGCTTATTTCTGTGGTTAAAAGGTAAAATTCTGCATTCCAGCAAGATGTAATTGGATTTCTAAAATTCCGAGCACTGAGAGCTTTATTTTGCAGCAAACACCAGATTCTGCACAGCTTCAACAAATTTTGGGGATAAATTTCTCTCTATTCAGTAGTTTACAAAATATGATTTCACCGGCACTAAACTAATGGCTTTTATTTAGAAAATATGAGTTACTATGCTGTTCACGTGCTGCTTAATGCTTACACTAATACCACTTAACAGGAAGTTAGAAATGGAACATACAGTGCAGAAGGAGGCCATTCAGCCCATTGTGTCTCCACCTACCCACTTAAGCCCTCACTTCCACCCAAGCCCCATAACCCAGTAACCCTTCGAACCTTTTAGGTCACTAAGGGCAATTTATCATGGCCAATCCACCTACCCTGCACGTCTTTGGACTGTGGGAGGAAACCGGAGCACCCGGAGGAAACCCACACAGACACGGAGCATATGCAGATTCTGCACAGACACTGACCCAAGCTGTGAATCGAACCTGGGACCCTGGCGCTTTGAAGTCAGTGCTTGCTACTGTGCTTGCCATTGCCTTCTGCAGTATAGCTGACCAAGAAACGCTGTCACTCTTTACCATCTGTCATCAGGAATTTTGGAAGAACTTGCAACCTGTTTGGCCACAATTGTGCACACATCTTCTATGACAATCAAGTCCTGAAGTGGAACTTGAACCCAGAGCTCTCGCCCAGAGATGGGGACACCATCATGGAATCATAAGACTTCCTCTTTGAATCCATGGTTTTAAAAAAAAGGTTGAACAATCTTTGCAGCATAGCTAACAGATTTGGTTGGATGTCATTTTTTTGACTGCACTGGGTTTTAAACATCTTGGCCAAGAAATCCAATTATGCCTGAAAAGGTGCTGGGATCTCAATGCCACCACTACCTACTCTGCAGATGGTTGTGTTGCTCTTTTATCTTTATTAATATTGACCACAAGATGCGAGTATGTTCCGTGTATTGAACAAATGACCACACAACCAGTATATCTGTTCAATTATTCATTATTATTAAACATAGGATTGGTTCTATACTACACGCTACTACACATTAAACTATAACTAACAGCTTAAATAACCTTTACTTAACTTTCAAGTGACCGGCTCTGTGCAGGTTAGATGAGGCCTTTATCTGGTTCCCCACGTGTGGCAGCTGGAAGTTGTCAGGTACGTCTGGGCTGCGGCTCGTCCTTCTGGTAGCGATCGCAGGTCCTTGAACTTGGCTGGTCGATATGCTGCAGTTGGTGGGGCAGAGACCGGTCCCAAAAGAGGCAGAATGTTGGTTGCGCAGTTCTTCTTATCCTCCGATCTTTCACGCTCTTTTGGGAGGTCCCAACTCGGGATCCAATGGATCGATAGGGTTTTGATCACCCTAATCGATTCTGGCCAATTAGGGGCGGCTACCTTGATGCACTTCCAGATAAGGTGAATAGGCGCCCCCAAGTCTGTTACTACTATGGTAGCATTAACTGCTACAGAAAGTGCGACTGGGTGAAGCAAAAGAGAACTGTCCAACAGACCTTGGATAAAGGTTTGAAGGTTGTTGATGATCCTGGCCCTTTGTCCCATTAGCTCCACCAGGAGCCAGCTATGCAGTCCACCTTCAATTCAAAATCAAAATCATGCAAACTTCAGTCATTGAGCTTGGAAAAGAGGATCAGAATCTTAAACCTGAGATAAAATCATGGCACCAGGCACTTTATTCTGAGATCTTTCAAAAAGATCCTCTGAATTCAGTGGCAAGAAAAGTGGTACAACAGCAAGGCCAACATGGTCAGCATTGTGCATGAAATCATTAAAGCCACCTCCACGAGCTGTCCTCAAAGTAACCCTGAAGGGTTCAAACATCTTCACCAACTCATGATGATCGATCAAAATGAGATGGTTCAATTCGGAAGCATTGAACAAGAGATTTTGTCAGATATGCAAAGTGAAGTCAAGGCTGGGAGAGTGCAAAAAACCTCCAAACCGCTCCCCCAACTGACTCTCCAAGCAAGGCCTGCACACATGTATCAGAGGCTACCGATTGTACATTGAACCCAACGAACCAGAGTGGAAGCAAGTAATCTCTGAACCTGACGGATTGGGTAAAATGGTGAGATTGATGAATGTTAACTCATTTAAATTTATGTAGCATTTCTTTTATATTTAGTGATCAATTTATTCCTGCTAGGAATGCACAGTACTGCACATGTGTAGAGTATTTCCAATTTGTACATTGAATTTTCTGGGAGAAAAATGTCTCGAGGAACCCAACTCCAGTTTTAACATTGATTCCTATGCAAATTCACGATTCACTTATGAATGCAACTTTAATTGAGGGCTTGCTATAGTCTATCTTTTTTCATCTTGGAGAGAAGATTTAAAAGGAGATGTGATTATATGTTTTAAATTATACAAAATTTGGACAAATTGGATCCAATTATTTTTATGTTGTGCAAACTTTAAGCACAGAGGGGTTTTTTAATGTATTTTATTATAAATGTATATAAAAAGTTACAACACAAACAATTCGCGAAACAGGCTTCCCAACAAACGACTATCCAGTTTGTACAAATGTTTTCCTCTTTTTCATCCTCTTTCTCTCCCTCACCCCCGCGACGAACAATTCCTCAAACATGGTCACAAACATCCCCCACCTTGCCTCAAACCCCTCTGCTGAACCCCTTAGCTTGTACTTTATTTTTTCCAGCACCTCTCGCACTCATCTGCCACCTCCGCTGGAAGAACCCACTCATGCTTGCCTGAGTTACACGTACCCGGTGTACAACCTTAAAATGCATCAGGCTCATCCTTGCAGATGAGGAGTTGGCGTTTACCCTTCATACTGCCTCACTCCATACTCCTCAATTGATCTCCCCTCCCAAAATTCCTTCCCATTTTTCCTTCATCTTCACCACCCGCTCACCTCCCTGCTCTCTCAGCCACCTATATATATCTCCAATTCTACCCTCCCCTTCCACAACCGGAAGCAGCAGTCGCTCCAGCAGGGTGTACCCTGGCAACCTAGGGAATTCCTTCCAAACCTTGCGCGCAAAGTCCTTTACTTGCAGGTACCTAAACTCTCGGGTGCTCTACCCTCTCCCTCAATTCCTTACAGACCGGCAAACACTTCCTCCAGATACAAATCCCTCACCTTGACCAGCCCCACTTCTCTCCACCTCCGAGACATGCCGCTCACACGGTGATATTCTCACAATGACATCCCCTCCATCCTAAAATGCCTCCTCAACTGGTTTCAAATCTTCACCGTGGACTGGACTCCCTGAATACCTAGATACTCTCCATGCTCCCCTGGGGGTCAGCATAGAGCGACACCCAATGCTCCCTCTGTGGCTCATAATCCTCTGCCGACCCCCTAAGGGCCATTGCCAAAAGCTCTATAGCCAGTTCAAACAACAGCAGCAACAGCTGGCACACCTGCTTCGTTCCCTTGTGCAATCCAAACTTTGTGTCATTTGTCTGCACACTCTCCCTCGATGCCACAAATAGCAAGTGCACTCATGCCACAAACCTTGGCCCAAACCCCTCAGGGAAGAAGGCACCCTGTTGACCTTACCCTCTTCCATCGAAACAAAGACTCATTCTGAAATCCAGGTCACCTCTCGAGAGCAAACAAACGAGATGAAACATAAACAGCCCCATGAAACGAGGGGTAGGGGATGGAGACAACCATGCCCGCATAAACGTTTCACCCCTGCTACCCTTTATCAACCTAACAGTAACTAACATACCCAAAAAAGAGCCCCCTCCAGATTGGACAAAAAGAAAAACCCCCACTCCACCCGTATTCCCAACCATTACAAAGTTAAACAAAACATCTATGGGGCCTTCATATACAGGTTGAAGTTACCAGAATGAATTATTACACGCAAAGGATAACATTAATATGAGTTGGCAGAATTTTAAACCACTTCTTGCTTATCATAGAATTTCCAGTGCAGAAGGAGGCCATTTGGCCCATCCTTGGAAAGAGCACCCTACCTAAGTCCACACCTCCACCCTATCCCCTGTAACCCAGTAAGCCTACCGAACCTTTTTGGACACTAAGGGCAATTTAGCATGGCCAATCTACCTAACCTGCAAATCTTTGGACTGTGGGAGGAAACTGGAGCACCCGGAGGAAACCCACGCAGACATAAGAACCAGGAGCAGGAGTCGGCCAACTTGCCCCTCGGGCCTGTTCCGCCATTCAATGGGATCATGGCTGATCTTTTGTGGACTCAGTTCCACTTTCTAGCCCGAACACCATAACCCTTAATCCCTTTATTCTTCAAAAAATTATCTATCTTTATCTTAAAAACATTTAATGAAGGAGCCTCAACTGCTTCACTGGGCAGGGAAATCCATAGATTCACAATCCTTTGGGTGAAGAAGTTCCTCCTAAACTCAGTCCCAAACCCTTATTTTGAGGCTATTCCCCCTAGTTCTGCTTTCACCCACCAGTGGAAACAACCTGCCCGCATCTACCCTATCTATTCCCTTCATAATTTTATATGTTTCTATAAGAGGCAGCAGGGTAGCATGGTGGTTAGCATAAATGCTTCACAGCTCCAGGGTCCCAGGTTCGATTCCCGGCTGGGTCACTGTCTGTGTGGAGTCTGCACGTCCTCCCCCTGTGTGCGTGGGTTTCCTCCGGGTGCTCCGGTTTCCTCCCACAGTCCAAAGATGTGCGGGTTAGGTGGATTGGCCATGCTAAATTGCCCGTAGTGTCCTAATAAAAGTAAGGTTAAGGGGGGGGTTGTTGGGTTACGGGTATAGGGTGGATACGTGGGTTTGAGTAGGGTGATCATGGCTCGGCACAACGTTGAGGGCCGAAGGGTGCTGTACTGTTCTATGTTCTATAAGATTCCCCCCCCCCCCCCGCATCCCTCTTAATTCCAGCGAGTACAGTCCCAGTCTACTCAACCTCTCTTCATAATCCAACCCCTTCAGATCTGGGATTAACCTAGTGAATCTCCCCTGCACACCCTCCAGCGCCAGTACGTCCTTTTTCGGGTAAGGAGACCAAAACTGAACACAATACTCCAGGTGTGGGGGCCTCACGGTAGCATGGTGGTTAGCATCAATGCTTCACAGCTCCAGGGTCCCAGGTTCGATTCCCGGCTGGGTCACTGTCTGTGTGGAGTCTGCACGTCCTCCCCGTGTGTGCGTGGGTTTCCTCCGGGTGCTCCGGTTTCCTCCCACAGTCCAAAGATGTGCGGGTTAGGTGGATTGGCCATGCTAAATTGCCCGTAGTGTAAGGTTAATGGGGGTTGGGTTAGGTTACGGGTATACGGGTTACGTGGGTTTAAGTAGGGTGATCATGGCTCGGCACAACATCGAGGGCCGAAGGGCCTGTTCTGTGCTGTACTGTTCTATGTTCTATGTGTGGCCTCACTAACACCTTATACAATTGCAGCATAACCTCCCTAGTCTGAAACTCCATCCCTCTGGCAAGGAAGGACAAAATTCCATTTGCCGCCTTAATCACCTGTTGCACCTGTAAACCAACTTTTTGCGACTCATGGGGAGACGTGGGGAGAACGCACAGACAGTGACCCAAACCGGGAATCGAACCTTGGATCCTGGAGCTGTGAAGCAACTATGCTAACCACTGTGCTATTTTTGTAAAAGGCAAGGCGTTGCTTCTATTTTCTTTAATAGAAATAACGCTTGCAAATAGTTAAATTTTTACCTGTTCATTTGGCAAAATTGATCAGCCATTTTGAAGATTTAAATAATTCAAAATTCAGTTTGGGGGCGAGAAAGTGGAGTTCCACACTTGCTCTCTGGAATTAAGCAAAGGATATTACATCGGCATGAGGACAGAATTGACCCATGCCTAAGTAGAGTGGCCAAGAAGGCTAAAAGATAGGACAACTGCTGAGCAGTAGCAGTTGTTTAAAGAGATACTCAATTTCTCACAACCAAAATCTACCCCAGTGAGGAAGAAAGATGGTAAGGGGGTAAGAAACATCCATAGCTAAACAAGGTCAAGGACAAAAAAAAGACAAAAACTAAGGTATATCATATTGCAAAGGCCAGTGACAGGCTGGAAGATTGGGAAACTTTCAAACATAAACAGAGGGATACCAAAAAAGTAATAAAAAGAGCTGAGGTAAATTACAAAAGAAAAGTACCACAAAATATCAAAAAGTATAGCAAAAGCTTCCATAAGTACATAAAAGGGAAGAGGCGCTCAAGTGAATGTTGGTCCCTTGGAAGATGAAACCAGAGAGGTAATAGTGGGGAACACAGAAGTGGCAAAGATGCTAAATCAATACTTTGCCTCAGTTTTCATGGTGGAGGACACTAATACCATTCCTGTAGGAGCAGGCAATTCAGAGGTAATAGAAAGGGAGGAACCTAGAACAATCAACATCATTAGGGAAATGGTACTCAACAGACTATTGGGATTGAGGGCAGACAAGTCCCCCAGGCATGATGGCCTACATCCTAGGGTGTTGAAAGAAGTGGCAGAAGAGATGGTGGATCCGTTTGGTTATAATATTCCAAAATCCCTTGGACATGGGAAAGGTTCCAGTGGATGGAAAAAATGATAATGTAATGCCCTTATTCAAAAAGGGAGGCACAATGTGGGAAATTCCAGACCAGTTAGTTTAACATCTGTTGTTGGGAAATCGTTAGAATCAAATACCAAGGAAGTAATATCAGGAAATTTGGAAAGTCCAAATTATCCATCAGAGTCAGCATGGTTTTTTCAAGGGCAAATCAGATTTGACTAATTTGCTGGAGTTCTTCGAAGATGTAATAGGGATTCTGTAAATGTAGTATATTTGGACTTCTGGAGGCATTTGATAAGGTGCTGCACAGAAAGTTAATTCACAAGGTTGACCACATGGGATTATGGGTAATTTATTCATTTAGATAGAAGACTGGCTGACGGACAGAAGACAGTAGAGATAAATCGGTCTGTTTCTGGATGGCAAGATGTAACTAGTGGGGTGTCATAGGGTTTGGTCCTTGGAGCCCCAGCTGTTTACAACCTATATAAAAAAACTTGGATAGAGGGACAAAAATAGGTGGGACAGTAAGTTGCAATGAGGAAATAACCTTATAAAAGGATATAGATAGGTTAGGAGAGTGGGCCAAAATGTGGTAGATGGAGTTTTAACAGGTTAAATGTGAGGCCATGTATATGGTCAAAAAAATGAGAAGGCAACTTGCTATCTAAATGGGAGAGAGACTTTGGGGTGCTCCAATGCAGAGGAATCTGGGGGTCCTCATTCATGAGTCACAGAAAACTAGCATGGAGGTACAGCAGATAAAAAAGCAAATAGAATGTCAGATTTATAGCTAAAGGAATAGAGTATAAATGTAAGGAAGTGCTATTGCAATGTTGTTAGAAATATAGCTCTCCAATTAAAATACAATGTTATGATAAGAGCCCATAGAATGCTGAGTAACCTAAAGCATTAGGTTTGGAAAACATAACAACAGCATGGCTAGTATCATGTGAGAGTCCCTTTAAAAAATAATACTCATTTCCTGATCTCCCATTGTCTCCACTGGAGATAGGAAAGCATACAAAAAGTAATTACTATCAGCCACCAGCAATTCAGCCCGTGACTGACTTTAATTCCTCAGCCATCTTTGGCTTGTATGTTCATTTTGAAAAACTGACAGGTCTTGTTCAAAGTTCAGCATTTCCGAGCACAGTTTAGTATTCATTCTTGTGTATTCGCTGTATGTTCCCTTGTGTGGAAATTAACAAGTAGGCACGGTGAATACTCTTTGTTCAATCTTTATTAGCTTGTGCACAAGGAGAATAACACAGTGGAATGTATTGCAGTGTTCTGTCTGAATCCAGTGAAGCAGTTACACTTCTAACTTTTTCAACCAATAGGTTTACAGTGGCAGTCTAATCGCTTATTTGCATGTCAACACACCAATAATATCACGGTTAAAGTTCCAGTTTGAACCAATGAAAGAACAGCAATTCTAGCCAATAGAAAACAGGGTAAATGGACCAATATAAAAACAACTATTTTCAATCCGTCATTTGCATACTTCTCTCCCCACTTGCCCTTAGATGTCACTGTAGTTTACAGAAAGCACATTCTTGTTTTGGCTACATCCATCATTCTGTCTCTGCAGACCCAAGCCATTCACTTAAGAAACAGTTTTTTATGGATTCCACACTTGTTTGCCCCCTTCTTTCAGTTTTGCTGTTACATTTTTAAGGCAGCCTGCCATTTTAATTCAAACAGAAGGAAGCCGTGGCCTGTACCTTTTAATTCAAACTACAGAATCTTGAAGGCTATGCAGTTTCATACCAGTGATTGGAGATTGGGTGGCTTCAGTGATGACTCAATTTGATTGATATGGCTGGTGCCAATGAATTGGCTCAAAAGGCTATGCTCTGCCTTTTAACTAGTGGTCATTGGATCAAGGATCCCACTGAAATGATTCATACACCTAAGGAGCTTTCAGTGTGTTTTGGAAACTTGGAGGGAAGACACATTCTCTTTTCTCTCCATTTGTCTCCAGAAAGACTGTTTCTGACCTGGCAGAAAGCCTGGATGAACCAGTCTACAGGAGAACCATTGCAGACTGTGCAGGAAAGGTTCAGATTCTAATGACTCTCCAGAAATATGCAGCTAATTCTCACCAACAAGCCAGTGTATGAACAGCTCTCTGCAGAAAAGGCTGGTGTGAACCAACCAATTCTTTCTCCAGAAGAGACAGAGGCCTGGAAGCTTAGCTTGATGGGAAGCAAGAGGCTTTTCAATGAGAAGCTGTGAGTAATATTGTTAAACTGCAAGGAAAATCATTGCAGGCTGTAAACCAGAGGCTTAAATGCACAAGTATACTGTGAAGAAAGCATGCTGCAAACCACCCTTTGAAGCAAAAACTTAGCTTTTGAACTTTACCTAATTATTTTCATTCCTTCCCCCCCCCCCCCTTTTTTATTTGTCTGCCTTGTGTGTGTGGGTAGAGGGTGGGACAGTTAAAGGGGGCTTGTTATTCAGTTGCATTTACTGCATGTTTCGGTAATTGTGTTTCAATTTACAAACATGGTGACTGTAATTATTGGGCAGACAAGGGCCAAAGATTACGGAAATTTTTATTAACATTATCAGTTAAATCACTTGTATTGTGTCTCCAGGACACATGGGGCTGGAAGTGCCTGCACACCTACCCAGGGTAACATGTGGCAATGATTATCTTAATTAAATTATGATCTGAATGTGCATATGGCGTTCTTATTACTGCAATCAGGTGAGGGAACTCTTGGGTACTGGCACCTCATAGCTTTTAAACACCTCAAATTTTCACATTTCGCTGGCATTGTTTTGATTATTAAATGCTTAAAAAAGTAGAAAGCACATAAGGGAATAATGTTTTGGTGAATCCCACCAAGCCCCCTCAAATTTCTAGTCTGCAACTTGGACCTGATTTTGATAAATTAATGTGAATCTTTGCTTCAAGTGTGAAAGTATTCTCTAAAGCTAGGCAGTACATTTACTGAACTGATCCACAAAATTAGAAATGGCAGCCGAAATTTAGTTCGATGAGCAATTCAGTTCTTTCATCCCTGTTGAAATTTTATACTAAAATGTAGGATGTGAAAGTACTTCTATTAAACAAATTATGGCTTTTAGGAATGACACATTGATGCATAGATTACATCATTCACTGCCATTTATTTGAAGGCAAAGTCCCAGTAAACAAATTAAGGACCATTTCACTTACAATTACTGGAACATCTTCATGCAGCTGTTGATGCTAACAGTCAGACAGCCAAGTTGAAACTGAGGGGCTTGTATTAAATTGGGTGCAGTATATGTGGTTCTAAAAAAAAATGTATTTATCCCTTTGACCTGAATATTGAAAAAGTATTTTCTGATTTTTTTTTCCTTCCAATAATTTTTCTACCTTAAACTGCATAATAACTCTGAAGAATTGCTTAATTTATCTTTAAATTGCAATAGTCTGTATTGTTATTATTATGGAAGCAGCCATATTTCTTTTTTTTTGAGTGATTATGAGCTAGCTTAAATGACTGCCGCTTCCCCAGTTGAAATATAGGGCAGAATCTCCCAGCTGGAACTACATTCTGAGTTTGGAACGGGAAGTGTTTCCTGCTGCGGAGGTCATCGGCCTAATTAATTATGCACCTGGGGGTTTAACGCTGAATTCTGTGCAAGGGTAGACATGATGGCGTGAGTCCCACTATCGTATCTGGGTGCCATATTGAAAAGGCAGCCAACATCACTAACCATGTTGAAGAAAAGATGGACCGCCAGGAACACTTGAGGCGTGAAAATGGACCTCCTCGATGACACAGAATCTGAAAGATCACCTGTAGATGCTTCCTCCCTCCTCCTCTCTCCTCCCCTCTGTTGCAGTGTCCTGGGATCCAGGGTTGTTGCCACCTCCATCCTGAATTCCATTGGCAGCACCAGACATTGTTCAGGGAATCCCAACTTATGCACTTCATTGTTCCAGAGGTGTTCTTGACCAGCGTAATTTCCCATTGTCTTTGTGAAGAATTGGCATGGAGGGAAACATGGTTACTCTAATTATTGGGCAGACAAAGGCCAAAGATGTCAGAAATTTTTATTAAAATTATCAGTTAAATCACTTGGCCAGGCAGATTTGGAGAATGCAAATCAATTTCACACCGGTCTCCAGCAGGTTTCCTGATCTACCATGGTGGATACCAGTAGAAGATCCTCTGGGGAAATTCATGCCAGTGAAAATATGACTTTTGGACTGCTGCCAAATTCCCTCCGTCCACAAGCCCGTTATTAAACCCACCAGCAGGACTATGGGAGAATTCCACCCACTGTTTTGGCCGTGTCTGGGTTTTAAAAGAATTGTGTTGATTTTTAAGATTCCTTTCATAATTATGTAAAGAGACATGAAAAGATCATTTCTTTTTATGACTAATCTATTTATAAGCATGTGGGCAAAAACCTTTGCAACAGCCGTTGTTTTTTCTCCACAGCAGCAGATTGTAGAAACCAGTGAAATTAATGGACCTATACAGACAAGCACACCAGTCGAGACTTTTAAACAGTCAACAGTAAGTTTATAGCTCTACCAGTATTTACAGTTCCACACAGTGATTGGCACAAAAAATTAAAACATAAGCCAAATATTTCCTCCGTTGTGCAATAGCATCCGGCACCATGGTAATGATCACAATTGATTTCTTCAGGAAATCATTTTAATTTACAAGTAAAACACAAAATCGATCCAGATGGTCAAGGCCATTCAGCCCATCTTGGGTTATTGTATGGACCTATCATTCTATAGTTTCCTAAAACAGGAAGATGGTTATGGTATTGTCACTGCACTAGCAATTAGAGACTCGGGACTAAGATCTGGTGACCTGGGTTTGAATCCCACCATGGAAAGTGGTGAAATATGAATGCAATAAAAAATCTTGAATTAAAAGTCTAACTATGACCAGAAAACTATTGTTTCACTATCTATTTCACTAATGTTCTTGAGGTGGTCTGGCCCAGATGTGACTCTTGGTTGGTTGACTCTTAAATGCTTTGTGAAATTATCCAGCAAGAAAAGGGGATCTATTCCCACATCTGCCAATATCGCCAGATTGGTCAACTGAATTATCACAACTCTATAAATATCTTTGTTTAACCTTTATGAATTGTATTTATAACACACAATCACAAGTATAATTGTATTGTAAAGCTTCACAAAATATGGCACGCATAGAGATAACCGAATGGGTGACCAAAAGCTTGGTTGAAGAGCTGAATTTTAAAAAGCAACTTTAGGGAGGGATTTCAGTGCTTTAGGGCTTGATGGATCTCTGTTTCTATTCGGAACCCTGGATATGTGTTATCCCTTCTTAGTTCCCAAATAACAGAGATTCAGGCTGTGCTTTTTGGCAAAGTTTCGTTGAACTTTATTGTCAGCTTTAGTGTCCACTGGTAAACGTTGGTTATAATACAAACTTAGATGAGATGAAATGAAAATCCCTTATTGTCACAAGTAGGCTTCAAATAAAGTTACTGTGAAAAGCCCCGAGTCGCCACATTCCGGCACCTGTTCAAGTAGGGGAATTGAACCGTGCTGCTGGCCTGCCTTGGCCTGCTTTAAAAGCCAGCTATTTAGTCCTGTGTGCTCAACCAGCCCCAGATCAGGTTGGTGGTCTTTAGTGAATACAGTGGTTGAGTTTAAAATACAAATTGTGATGATTCTTCAAATCATGATACACAGTACAAAATTACGGTTGATTTAAACAATAGAAAAATGGTGATTTAGCAAAAGCAAGCAGCAAAGAAATAGGTTTCAGAAAGTGATAGATTGATTCCAGAATGGATTTTTCCATCCCGACAAGTGATTTTTAAGGAGATTATTATCTTAAAGTCTCCCCTTTTCATCTCTGATTGGTTTTACCTAATTTATAATTCACTCAATTCGACCAAAGTGTCTGTCTCTCAATTTTCAGAGAGATATGTATTTAAATCAGTTGGTGTGAATTTTCCATTCCATCGCCTGCCAATTTTCCAACTTATCCACAAATGCATCCAGGCATTATTAGAGAAACACATTTTTTGCTAAGAAAGAATTTCTCTAGACGGGCTGTTTCCATAGAAATGGAACTGCCCGTTCTTTCTCACAATGGGGCCTTTCAGCCAGCTGACGTCACTGTTCCTTCAGTCCCTAGTAATTCTCAAGCAATTTGCAAAATGTTCCCAGCTATTCGGCCTTCCTCACTCTCATGGTTAATATGATTTAGCTAATTACTCTTAATGAGTTCTTAATTAAACCTTTTATCTATATCATCTATAGCTAACTAGAAAGCCAATTTCTATTAGGGCTCTGCACCTAAAGGCATGTCTGAAAGTGGAGTGACAAAAATTAGGGATGTACAAATGGCAGAATTGGAGGAGTACAAAAATATTTTGGGTTTGAAGGACTGGAGGGAGCTTATTCTTCTATTCATTTTTGATGGGACGTGGGCTATACTGGCTATGCCAACATTTGTTTCTCATCCCTAATTGGCCTTGAGAAGGTGGTGGTGGACTTTTTTCTTGAAACACTGCTGTCCATGTGGTACACTAACTGTGCTATTAGGGAGGGGTTCAAGGATTTTGACCTAGCAACAGTGAAGGAACGGCGATATATTTCCAAGTAAGGATGTTGAGTGCCTTGGAGGGAATTGGTGTTGTTCCCATATGTGTGCTGCCCTTGTTCTTCTAGATGTTAGTCGTCATGGATTTGGAATATGCTGCCTAAGAAGCCTGAGTGAGCTACAAAGATATAGGGCGGGATTCTCCATCCTGCCACACCATATTTCTGGTGTGGCAGGCCCCCGGGATTCTCCGTCTCGACAGCCGGCCAATGGGGTTTCTCTTTGTGGGCAACCGCACGCCGTCAGTAAATCCTTGGGCTGCCGGCAAAACGGAGAATCACAACAGCGGAGAATCCAGCCCTTGCGATTCACCTGGAAATGGCTACGTGTCATTTTGGGTGATTTGGCGGCTGTTTCATGCTGGCTGTAATGGCGAGATCACGATCTGTATTCAACCACACTTAGTGAAAAAATGAGCCCCCACGTGAATCTCGCCATGCTCGACTCCCTCACCATCTGTTTCACCCGACCCACGCCTCCACTGTTCGCCGCTAATAAGGGGGAGCTACTTTTTAAACATACCCTCAGAATTCACTCCCAATCAAGACATGAGGATGGCATCACGGTGACCTGCTCCTCACTTTGGGGATGCCGTCCTGGCCAGGCTTCTTAACGCTGTGAATGAGAGATGGGCACCCTGTCCCCCCCGAGGGGGACAGAGAACCAGCAGCACGACGAGCAATGCCGCCTGGGAGGCAGTGGCAGCTGCAGTGAGTGACCAGGAGGACTGCCGTCCAATGTATGGAGAAGAAGAATGACCTGCTACGAGCTAATGGGTAAGTTACCATCTCTCTCGTCCTGGTATCAGTCTTGCCTGCCACCCTTCAATTCCCCAACACTTCCCCCAGCCTCCTGCTCAATCCACTGGCTGGCACCTCTCATCCTCCCAACATGCGATCACCAAGTTTGTTTCTCAGAACCTCCGGCACTCATGATCACAATCCCTTCATGTTGCGGTTGCCCAAACATGCCACCTGCTATAGACCCCCCCTGACCCATCATGTGTACGGCTCTCAATGCCCTCTATTTTTCTCCACAGGACAAGATAGCCCAGAGCAAGAGGAAAAGGACAAAGACGTCGGCGGAATCCCAGAGATCCGAGTCCTCACTTCCTTTGAGGAGCAGGCCCTGGAGATGGCGGCATGCCCAAAGAGAGAGCAGTGACCTACCACGAGGTTGGCCTGTGCCAGAGCAGTGAGGATCCACTGCCTTTTTATCCAGGTGACCTGTGTCATGTTGTTGATGTCCTCCTTTCACTGACCACATGCCCCATTGTCTTGCAGGATCACCGTCTGATGAGGACAGGCCACTCTGAGTCACTGAACCCAAGAGAGCACCTAGTAGAACACTGGAAATGCATCACGGCTATCACCCGCCCCTTCCACAAGCACAGAGACACAGATCTTGGTGGGCAACATTAGTAGACTGGCTTCGGGGGCACAATCTGCTGGGCATCCCAGGACCTCACCTCAACACCAGTGATCTCAAGGGCAGTGGGCATAACAGGGTGGCACAGTGACACCTGTGGCATCGGTAAGTCAGCTGGGGCACTCAGGCACCAGGCCCTTCATTGGATGACTGCCAAGAACATCAAAGACCACAGGGCGTGGAAGGCAGCAGGCTGCCTCCACCTCTGTGCATCCTGCAAAGTGGGGGAACACCTCAATGTCAATAAACCATGGAGGATCAAGAAGAGTGAGGAGTACTCGGTTGGCACTGGTGAGGTCACTATCCATAGCTCGGGGAATGGAAATCTGTCACATTTAAATGTTCACCATTGAAACATCTCCGACCTAATATATGTGAGCCTCTGATACTTTGATCTCCCCAACCCTTGCCGGCCCTACCCCAGCAGAGTGGATGAGTGCACTGTCAAACTTAATCAGGCCCTGGGGAGCACCAGAGCTTTACTCTCAGCAAGTGGTCATCACTCTTCTGCCTTGTATAAGGACCCGCTGATGGAGCAACACAGGCCCATCACCCTGGCGTGATGTTACCCTTGGAGGGGGGAACAGGGTGGTCAGTAAAGAGACTGTGTGATGTCAGCGTGGGTGGTGTTGAGGTGGCGTATACTGCCTCGCCTCACGGGAATCTCAAGACGATGAGGGCTTCTCTGCTCCTCCTTGCATATCAGACCCTTGCCACCATCTTATCCTCCATCCTCCGGCTCCTTCTTGGACTCCAGCTCCTCCTGGTCCTCCTCTTCAGACGAGGCCGCATGTTCCTCCTCCTCGTCCTGCATTTTGCCCCGCTGCTGTGCCAGATTGTGGTGGGCAAAGCAGATAACCACAGAGCAGGAGACCCTCTGAGCGGAGGACTGAAGAGCACCACCAGGGCGGTCCAAGCAGCAGAAGCGTATTTTGAGCAGCCTGATGCATCACTTAATGGCAGCTCAGGTCACAGCATGGGCCTCGTAGGCCTCTGCCTTGGTCTTGCGCGTTGGTGTCATCAGCCATGACCTTAGCAGGTATCTTTTGTCCTCCAAGCCAGCCCGTCATCCTGGTGTGGTCCTTGAAGACGCTGGAGATCTCAGAGTGCCCAGGATGTAATGTCATGGAAGCTCCCAGGAAATATGAATGATTCTGAGGGGGTGGTCATACATGATCTGAACATTCGGAGATGCCCCGATGCTCACAGGGCGACATGCTTGCCATCGATCATCTCCTGAACCGGAGGCATTGCAGCTATGGTCCCCTGGACCGAGAGCATCCCGGCGGTAGTGCCAAATCCAGCAGCCAGGGTATCTTGAGTGGACCTGGCCCAGGTCAAAGGTAATACAGTCAGATGTCTGGGCATACAGAGCATCCGTCATCTCCTGGATGCACCTGTGGGTTGATGACTGTGAAATGCCAAACAGATCCCCGCTCAAGCCCTGGAATGACCCAGTGGCATACACATTTTCGGGCACTAGTGACCTGTAAGGCAACTGGGAGACGGTGCTCCTCCTCCATGGGGTGCCATGACATGGACAGCTGCACACTGTTTCTATGATGTGATGCAGTCTTCTATGGTATATGCTGTCCAACAGCTCATTGAAAGACCAATGACTCCTGCACACCTTGGCATGTCACTGGGCTGCATTTCTGGCCTCCTCATCAGCCTGATAGGCAACCATGTCTTGAGGGTGTACGGTGTCTCCCCTGCTCATATGGTGCTGCTTCCCCTTGCGTTGGTATTGGTGTCTTCTTCAGCACCAGTAATTGGACCTGGAAGAAATTTAAGGAGGCGAGAGACTGAAAATCAGTTAGGTCTTCCATCCCCGGGACACATCTATCTCCGCAGCCTCCCCACCCTTACCATAACTGCCTCCCCCTTCTCAGAATACCATCTAGCGAGCAAGTTGTACTGGAAAACTTTGCTCAGCACACTCATTCCTGGCCAGATCAGGAACCCCGCGCTGCGCTGTCCCCCTCATCCAAACACCCGAACTTTGACTGCAAGAATGTCTTCAGTGGTGAAGCCCTGCTCCTGGCAGCTGCCTCTGGTGCTAATGCTCCTAGAGTACAGGCATGTTGTTAGGTCATCAATGGTTGAAGGACATCAGGCCACTAATTATCCCCTTGGAAAGGGCACCCATTCCTTTGAGGTGGCACCTGAAAGTTCAGGAGCATGAAGTGCTCTCACAACTAATCAGGCTAATCCCTACTTTAAGATAGCCTTCAAGCTTGGTAAGACAGACAGGCTGCAGCTGTGGTTGCTCCTGTTATTGGTTTCTACAATATTTAAAGATGGCTTGAAGGTCTCATAATTGCAAAGCCACCACTCCAGCCCCCATTGTAACCCCACCCACCCAGAGCATTGGGGCAGCAACTCCGGTGTCCTTGAGCTGCCTGCCAGTAAATGGAGAGAGGGCTACTCTCCTCACCTCCCCTCCTGTAGCCATTTCGCCAGATCCCCATTTTTGTTTGTAGAGATGTCTCATGCGACTTCTTGGTGGGGAGTTGGTTGACTCTTGGGAGGCCGCTGCATTTGACTTCAATCTCGATAATGAGATTGAACTAAATGCAAATTAGGCTTAATGAGCTCCTCACCATTTTTGGGCTAGATCAGGATCGCTCCATCGGGAACGGATCTCTGCATCCGGAGAGGGCCGGGTGCCTTGCGCAAATCTCTATTTTGGTTTCTCTCACTGCTTATCCTTGTGCAACAGGGTCGGCAACGGGTGCGACAGTGTGGAGAAATCCATGCTGAAGCCATAGAGAGAATTTTAATATTGAAGTGTTACCAGTCTAATAGCGATTATAGGTCAGCGAACACTGGTGTGATGTGTGAGCAGGTCTTTATTCTTGTTAGCATGACCTCCAATTTACAAAGGAGAACAATGGAGTAGTTAAATCTGAAGGTAACAAAGGAAAGGATGATCATTTCAGCAGTAAAAGTGGGAATGGGGATAGATTATTTTAGAGGTGAAAGTAGGTGATCTAAGTGCTGGAGAAAACATAAGACGAGCAGCTCCGCTTGAGGTCAGAGTGATAACATTGCAAAAAGCCTGATCCATCCTGAGACCATGGCCATGGAAGGGTACTAGGTGATGGTGGCCAGAGTTTGTGGTGGGAACTTGAAGACAGTGGTCTCAGTCTTCCCAAGATTTAGTTGCAGGAAAACTCTCATCCAAATTGGAGACCAGACAACCACAAGTGACAAATATGAGGTGATGAAAGGGAGGTGGTGGTGAGATTAACTGAGTGTTGTCAAGTGTAAAGTAAATTCTGACATGTTTTCAGATGATGTGGCCAAGCGATAGTATGTAGATGAGAAAGAAGAGGGGACTAAGAATGTAGAATCATGGATGGCTCCAGAGGTAACATGGTGCAAGTGGGAAGATATACCATTGCAAATCATTCTTTTGCTACGACTGGTTGGGCAGGAATAGAAGCAGGTGAGGGCAGTCCCACACAGCTGGAAAATTGAGGAGATACATTAGGAGGAGGATGGTGATTTCCAAGAATTGTTTTCTCTTTGCCTGATTAAATCATACAACTCTGGTGCCTTTCTGGGTAATTAAGAAATTGCAACGAGAAGTTAAACTCCTTTTTAAAAAAAAAAAATTATTTTATTACAAGCATGTATCAAAACGGATTACAGTGAACAAATGCCCCGGGAAACATACTTCCCAACAATTAACTATACAGTCTGTACAGATTTTCCCCTTTTTTAACCCCACCTGAAGAGCCCTTTAACTCGGACTTTATCTTCTCTAATCGCAGGAAGTGGTACAGGTCACCTAATCAAGCCTCTAACCCCGGTGGCGATGCCGACTGCCACTCCACCAAATTCGCCACCGTGCAGTCAGAGGGACGAAGGCCATGACATAGCCCTTCTTCCTCTCCATGAGCTTCGGTTTCTCTGAGACCCCAAATATTGCCACCAACGGTCTTGGTCCACCTCCTTCTCCATTATCCTGGCTAAGACCGCGAAGACCCTGCCCAGAATCTTACCAATTTTTCGCAACCCCAAAACATGTGCGTGTGATTCGCTGGCCCCCGCCCACACCTCTCTCACTCCTCTGCTACCCCCTGAAAGAACCCACTCATTCTCGCCCTAGTCATATGCACCCTGTGCACCACCTGAAACTGTATCAGGCTTACCCTTGCACAAGAGGAGGTCCCATTTACCCAAGGCAGTGCCTCAATCCATACTCCCCAATTGATCTCCCCTCCCAACTCTTCTTCCCATTTGTCCTTGATCTTCACCACCCGCTTGCTTCGCTGCTCTTCCAGCCACTTGTATATATCCCCAATTCTTCCTTCCCCTTCCACATCTGGAAGCAGCAGTCACTCCAACAGGGTGTATCCCAGCAACCTAGGAAACCCCCTCCAGACCTTTTGCGCGAAGTCCCTAACTTGCAGATACCTCAAATCACTGCCCCTCAGCAGCTCTACCCTCTCCCTTAGCTCTAAATACAGATCCTTCAACTTGACCAGCCCCACTTTTCCCCCCCCCCACCTCCTATATACACTATCCAACCCCCCCAGCTCAAACCCATGATTCTCGCACCGACATTAGCGGCATTAGCACCAACATCCCTTCCATCCTAAAATGCCTCCTCAACTGATCATAGAATTTACAGTGCAGAAGGAGGCCATTCGGCCCATCAAGTCTGCACCAGCCCTTGGAAAGAGCACCTCCCCAAGCTCACACCTCCACCCCAACCCACTAACCCCACACAACTTTTTTGGACACTAAGGGCAATTTAACATGGCCAATCCACCTAACCTGCACATCTTTGGACTGTGGGAGGCAACCAGAGCACACGGAGGAAACCCACACAGGCACGGGGAGAATGTGCAGACTCCGCACAGGCAGTGATTCCAAATCTTTACCATGGACTGCACCAACGGGCTCCCTGAATACCTACTCTGAGCCATTGGCAACGCTGCCATCACCATAGCCCTCAAATTAGACCCTTTACAAGATTCCTCCTCCATCCAAACCCACTCTACCCCTTCTCCTTCCCACCACCGCAGCTTGTCCACATTTGCCGCCCAATAATAATGTTTGGCAATGCCAACCCCACCTGCTGCCTCTGTAGCAGGGCCCTCCCTACCCTTGGCACCTTCCGCGCCCATGCAAAGTCAGAAATGATCATGTCCACATTCCGAAAAAAAGCCTTTGGTATAAAGATTGGGAGAGCTTGAAAGATAAACAAGAACCGCGGCAGAATATTCATTTTCACCACTTGGTCGCTCCCTGCCAAAGGTAAGTGCAGTGTATCCCACCTCTTAAGGTCCTCCCTAGCCTCCTCCACCAGCTTCGTTAAGTTCCACTCATGAACCCTGTCCATTCCCCCACAACTGAATCCCCAAATACCTAAACCTATCCCTCGCTACCGTAAATGGCATCCCCCCTAAATTAGCCCGCTATGCCAGCTCATTCACATGGAATACCGAGGGGCTGGTTTAGCACAGGGCTAAATCGTTGGCTTTGAAAGCAGACCAAGACAGGCCAGCAGCACAGTTCAATTCCTGCACCAGCCTCCCCGAATAGGTGCCGGAATGTGGCGACTAGGGGCTTTTCACAGTAACTTCATTTGAAGCCTACTTGTGACAATAAGCAAATTTCATTTCATTTCATTTTTCATTTCATGGAATACCGTGCTTTTCCCTGCATTCAACTTGTATCCCAAGAACCCTCCAAACCTCCTCAGTAGGCCCATAATCCTTCCCATACTCTCCAATGGATCCAAAACATACAGCAAGAGGTAATCGGCAGAGAGCGACAAGCAATGCTCCCTCTGTCCCCTCATAATCCCCCGCCACTCTGCAGACCCCCTGAGAGCCTTCGCCAACGGCTCTATGGCCAGCGCAACCAGCAGCGTCGACAGTGGGCACCCCTGCCTCGTACCCCTGTGTAAATCAAAGCTACATGAGCTCATATCATTCGTCCTCACCCTCGTTCTTAGCGCCACATACAGCAACCGCACCAATGCCACAAATCTTGGCCCAAACCCAAACCTTCCCAAGACCTTGAACAAGTATAGCCACTCCACCCAATCAAATGCCTTCTCCGTATCCATGGACACCACCACCTCTGCCACCGAATTCGTCACCACATTCAACAGCCATCTTACATTACTCGCGAGCTGCCTGCCCTTCACGAAGCCTGTTTGATCTTCTGCAACCAACCCCGGGACACACTCCTCCATCCTCTCCGCCAACAATTTCGCCAATACTTTCACATAGTGTTCAATAGTTATATTGGCCTATGCGACTCACGTTCCACCGATCCTTTCCCTTTTTCGGGATTAGTGTGATTACTGCCTGCGTCATCGTCTCCGGCAACTCCCCCTTCTCCGGTGCTTCATTAAACATCCCCAACAGATGTGGTGCCAGGTCCGTCGCAAATTCCTTATAAAATTCTACCGGATGCCCATCCGGCCAGGGGCCTTCCCCAACTTCATACCCGATACTATCCAGCATCAACCCAGGGGCTCCTCCAACACCTGCCTCTTTGTTTCCTCCACCTGGGGGAATTCCAGTATGTCAGTAACTGAAAAGTGAAAATACAGAAGAACGTTTTGGGTGTTGGTCCTGCTGCATAGTATAACACTGGAATGTTGACCTTTTATTTTGATGCTCACTGGCCTCTACTTCCAACATTGGCAGTGTTCTTACTGTTTTAAAAATATGAATCTTGACTTGCAATTAACATTATATGCCTAACAAATCTGCATTTAGAAAAAGTATGTGCACATCTCAAATGGTTAAAGGAATCAACAAGGTTTTCTATGAACCATCTATATTTACTATCAATAAGCAAAATACTACAGAAGCTGGAATCTGAAACAAGAACAGAGGATGCTGGAAAAGGTGTTTCCAGCATCCTCTGTTATATCTCCAATCAGTTTGTATGATTGCATGGAAAGGAAATATTTTAAGCCTTTTCATAGAATTTACAGTGCAGAAGGAGGCCATTCGGCCCATCGGGTCTGCACCGGCTCTTGGAAAGAGCACCCTACCCAAGCCCATAGCTCCACCCTATCCCCATAACCCAGTAACCCCACCTAACACTAAGGGCAATTTGGACCCTAAGGGCAATTTATCATGGCCAATCCACCTAATCTCCGCACCTTTGGACTGTGGGAGGAAACCGGAGCACCCGGAGGAAACCCACGCACACACTGGGAGAACGTGCAGACTCCACACAGACAGTGACCCAAGCCGGGATTCGAACCTGGGACCCTGGAGCTGTGAAGCATTTGTGCTATCCACAATGCTACCATGCTGCCACTTTGTTTTGATTGAATTTAAGGAGCAACTTGGTTTGAAAGACGTTTCCAATCTTTCAATACATAATTTGTGTTTGTTCAAAATGTTATGCATTATCAAAGTTATAAGTCGACTGATGTAAAAAAATACAATAATTTTTTGATTTCAACCAAGGCAGGAAGTTTTAACTGGTGCAGCTTATTGCATAATGTATGGTTTCACAATTCATGCAAAACTATTAACAAGTACGGGTAACAAATGATCAGGCTCTGATTATGAGCACAACCACTTCAGCAAAGTACCTTTGGGCATTGAAGCTGACTAGAACTGCTGCCTCAGTGTTGAGGACCCAGGTTCGATCCCAGCCCTGGGTCACAGTCCATTTTCCCTGTGTCTGTGTGGGTCTCACCCCCACAACCTAAAGATGTACAGGCTAGGTGGATTGGCCACTAAATTGCCCCTTAATTGAAAAAAGAATGGTACTCTAAATTTTGTTTTTTTAAAAAGCTGACTTGAAAAATAACTTGTATTCTTGTCTTTTATTCTTGCTAGAGACTGAAGCCACAAAATGAAGTCCCAATTTGTAGTATTATCCTTGCTCCTGTCTGTTGCCGACCATCTAAAGTTTGGCACTGTGAACGTGCGCAACCTTGGTCAACAGTTGAAAATGCACCTATAGGTAAATGACCTAAGATGTCCTGTGTGCTATGCCTATTTATCAAAGATAGCTTGTATCCTTCCTCTGAATCTCTCCAAGTGAATCAAAGGTTACAACCAATTATTTGGTCTCCACTAGCACTTTCAAATACTTGGGGTACATAAGCAGCACATACCACAATGCCAGATGAGCCCTTCTGTTTGGGTGTCCAGTCGAAAATGTAATTAATGTGTTGGAACCCTGCAGCTAATGCCATTTGCAACGAGTGACATGCATCAAACAAATCCACCGTTCTGACTTTGTTTCTACAATTAGCAAATTGTTCAGCATAGTTAAGCCAAGACTTTTGTACTAAATTCATTAGTCAATGCAGTGACCTGCGAATACTTAATTTGAGTTTTAAATCTTCTTACTTGATTATTTTGATTCTGTATCTTGAATTATACTTGTAAGGCTCCAGACTTCCACACTTTTGAGAGTATCTGTTATATCTGGGTACGCATTAAATAATACCTAGAACAAATAGGAAGCACTCATTCCTTTTAGCTGCTGGCCCTGTAAAGTCTTATGCAGATCAGCGGTTGAAAATGAATCAGCAGCATCCTGGCTCTCGAGTGCAAAATAACATGTAAAGTTATTTAACTTGCGTATCAGTCATATCTAATATACTAGCATTTTAACCGATTTAGCTCAGTTGGCTTGGCAGCTGGTTGTGATGCCGAGCGAGGCCAACAGCGTGGGTTCAATTCCGCCTTCTCAACCTTGCTCCCTGTCTGAGGTGTGGTGATCCTCGGGTTAAATCACACCAGTCAGCTCTCCCTTTCAAAGGAGAAAACAGCCTGTAGTCATCTGGGACTCTGGCGACTTTACTTTTTACTAGCATATTAAACGTTGGTATAATAGCATATACACTGCACATGTTGGTACCTGCAAAAATATTAGCATCTTTATTACAACAGTATTTTTTAGTACAGTATTTCTGGTTATTATTTCACCAGAGGCTTCAGCAGAATCAAAACTACTCACTTTGGAAATCGGTCTGTTATTTCAGCATCTATCATCGAAGAAACTGCTTTCTAACTATTGATCATGTTCCATGACAGAGTCCTTCTTTAGGATGCTGTCTGCATAGCATCGTTGAGTCTTCAATGTGTATAGTGGCATGTCCATTGCACTTTGAAAAAAGGATCAGGGTAGGGAAGAATGATTAAAAAAATTAAAAGCTCTTCAGCTGAATGTACAGAGATTTTGTATCAGGATTGATGCACAAATAGAAATGGTTAGGAATCTGTTAGAAAATCCCTATCAGAAGGATGGATGCACTCTCTGTCGTCATCACCTGTCAAAAAATATACTTGATCCCTCGGTCATTGCACACTGTATCCCCAATCTCTATTCTCTTTCTTAAGTCCTTGAATATGTTATTTGCCTCCAAAATTGTGTTCATTTTTCTCAAATTCCATGTTTGAATACTTCCAATCAGATTTCCGCCACTGTCAGATTACTAAAATGGTTCTTATCCATCTCACAAATATCATCCTGTGTGACTTTGACATGGGTAACCTATTACTTTGCATCGTTCTCAATCTGTCTGCAGCCTTTAATACAGTCGATGACACCATACTCTGCCAAAGCCTCTCTACCATCATCCAGGGGTGGTATTGTCCAACTGTAAATAGAAAATCTCCTGCATTGTTTCATCTTCCCACACCTAGATTACCTCTGTGGTGTTACACCATACCAGATATGATTTGCGAGTGAGCCAGATCCCAGTTGGAAACCTAGCTTACTAATCGCAAACCTTTTTTGTGTTTTGAAAATGAAGAGGTAAAACGACTGACCACAGAAACATTGAACTCCAGTAACACCTTTAGGATTTAAAAAAAAATTAGAAGATTTAAAAACGGAATAAAAATCTTAAGCACATAAGATTAAAGTTACACCATTAAAACCAATCTTCAATGACAACCACTCATAACACGCAAGTAAACATCTTCTTGAAATCAAGTAATATTACCCAAAGCAAAGAACTGATCTCACTTTAATAAAGGTATGCTGCACCTCAAACACTTGCACGCTCATGTGGAAATCCAAAAGAAAGGTTCAGAAATGAACTGCTTTAAAGTAATCTTCCTGACTGTCGGAAAAGGCTGATGTTGGGCAGGAAAAGCTGCGTTAAAGCCATTGATGGAAGTAGCAGCGTTCTTTGTCTTGTATTCTGGGAGTTCGAAAAAAAACTTCAAGGGGCGGGTCCCGTGATTTATTGCTTCTGGGTGGCTTCTGATTCAATTTTTAAAGGCCGTCCCAGCACACAGTGACCAAAACAGTTAACCCTGGAACAATCCCTAGCAGAGGCAATGACTGAAAAGTGCCAGGGATGACCATCTTTCCCCTAATGAGTGCTGCATTCATCTGAGCTCCTTGGGAGATCTGCTCCGGTGCATTCCTTCCGAGGCCAGTTCGGCTTCACGCTGTTCTGCTTTTACGCTGCCAGGGATGGATTTTTTGATGGGTGGTGGGAGGGGATGGAGGAGGAGATGATCTCGGTGTAGCGGCCTGATAATTACATGTTAATGTATTCAAATTGGGTTCTTAAAGTTCAACATGGAAAATGCACACAATCACTGAGGGGGAGGGGCACAATCATGTCATGATTTTACACCAACATAAAATGCAACTTTGCACGTCTTGCGATATTTTCCGCTCCAGTCACCGAACCCACATGATGCGGACGGGAGAAGAAAATCCCAGCGAAATTTTTCTGGTCTGGTCTGAAAACTGAGTGCCTGCTTCAAATTCGTAACACCTTCTCTCAGCAGAAATCTAGTCTCAGGACATTTCCCCCCGCAGCCACCTTAACTCTGCTTACCTTAAATGTTCTTTACCCCTTTCATCTCCGAATCCATTGTCCTCAAGCACTTCTTTGAACTCAACTTTTCCAAATGTAAGAATTTCTCATGTTTTCTATTGCCTCCACTTTTGGGTCAATATACCTTACCTGTTTACTTCTAAAACCCTTCGTTGTGAAAGATCCTTGTCACTTCCAGGCATTTGAACAGCTGAAAAGTCAAGTCCCTCCTTATATCATAATGCATATTTTATTTCAAACCTATTCCCGCGATGGGCCGAAGTCCCGCCGCTGACAGGCCTCTCCCGACGGCGGGAATTGGTGCACTGCTGGCGCCGGCGGGGGCAGGCGGCGCGAGCGGGCCCCGGGGTCCTGGGGGGGGGGGGCACGGGGTGATCGGACCTCGGGGGGTGCCCCCACGGTGGCCTGGCCCGTGATCAGGGCCCACCGATCGGCAGGCGGGCCAGTGCCGTGGGGGCACCCTTTTTCTTCCGCCGCCTCCACCATGGCGGAGGTGGAAGAGACCCCACCGCGCATGCGCCGGGATGACGTCAGCGGCCGCTGACGCTCCGCCGCATGCGCGGCCTCTCACCATCCAGCGAAGGCCTTTTGGCCAGCCGTTCGCGCCGGCTGGCGGGCCGGAAAGGTCGTTCGCAGCGGCCGGCGGGGAGTCATAGGCCACTTGCGCCGGTCGGCGGGACGCCAACCCCTCCGGCGTGGGACTAGCCCCTAAAGGTGCGGAGAATTCCGCACCTTTGGGGAGGCCCGACGCCGGAGTGGTTGGCACCACTCCGTTACGCCGGGACCCCTCGCCCCGCCGGGTAGGGGAGAATACCGCCCCTGTTTACAGAATACCACCATATTTCCAAAATAACATCCATCACCACACGGTCACTTATTTGTCATCTACTTCCTTCGTCGCAAATACAAGATATGTTTTCATGTAAGAACATAAGAATTAGGAGCAGGAGTAGGTGATCTGGCCCCTCAAGCCTGCTCCGCCATTCAATGAGATCATGGCTGATCTTTTGTGGACTCGGCTCCACTTTCCGGCCCAAACACCATAACCCTTAATCCCTTTATTATTCAAAAAACTATCTATCTTTATCTTAAAAACATTTAATGAAAGAGCCTCAACTGCTTCACTGGCAAGGAATTCCATAGATTCACAACCCTTTGGGTGAAGAAGTTCTTCCTAAGCTCAGTCCTAAATCTACTTGCCCTTATTTTGAGGCTATGCCCCCTAGTTCTGCTTTCACCCGCCGGTGGAAACAACCTTCCCGCATCTATCTTATCTATTCCCTTCATAATTTTATATGTTTCTCTAAGATCCCCCCTCGTCCTTCTAAATTCCAATGAGTACAGTCCCAGTCTACTCAACCTCTTCTCGTAATCCAACCCCTTCAGCTCTGGGATTAACCTAGTGAATCTCCTCTGCACACCCTCCAGCGCCAGTACATCCTTTCTCAGGTAAGGAGACCAAAACTGAACACAATACTCCAGGTGTGGCCTCACTAACACCTTATACAATTGCAGCATAACCTCCCTCGTCTAATCTCCATCCCTCTGGCAATGAAGGACAAAATTCCATTTGCCTTCTTAATCACCTGTTGTATCTGTAAACCAACTTTTTGCGACTCCTGCACTAGCACACCCAGGTCTCTGCACAACAGCATGTTTTAATATTTTATCATTTAAATAATAATCCCTTTTTGCTGTTATTCCTACCAAAATGGATCACCTCACATTAACATTGTATTACATCTGCCAGACCCTAGCCCATTCACTTAACCTATCCAAATCCCTCTGCAGACTTCCAGTATCCTCTACACTTTTTGCTTTGCCACTCATCTTAGTGTCATCTGCAAACTTGGACACATTGCCCTTGGTCCCCAACTCCAAATCATCTATGTAAATTGTGAACAATTGTGGGCCCAACACTGATCCCTGAGGGACACCACTAGCTACTGATTGCCAACCAGAGAAACACCCATTAATCCCCACTCTTTTCTTTTGTAGTAATTAACCAATCCTCTATCCATGCTACTACTTTACCCTTAATGCCATGCATCTTTATCTTATGCAGCAACGTTTTGTGTGGCACCTTGTCAAAGGCTTTCTGGAAATCCAGATATACCACATCCATTGGCTCCCCGTTATCTACCGCACTAGTAATATCCTCAAAAAATTCCACTAAATTAGTTAGGCACGACCTTTATGAACACATGCTGCGTCTGCTCAATGGGACAATTTCCATCTAAATGCCTTGCTATTTCTTCCTTGATGATAGATTCCAGCATCTTCCCTACTACCGAAGTTAAGCTCACGAGACTATAATTACCCACTTTCGGCCTACCTCCTTTTTTAAACAGTGGTGTCACGTTTGCTAATTTCCAATCCGCCGGGACCACCCCAGAGTCTCGTGAATTTTGGAAAATTATCACTAGTGCATTTGCAATTTCCCTAGCCATCTTTTTTAGCACTCTGGGGTGCATTCCATCAGGGCCAGGAGACTTGTCCATTAGCTTGCCCATCACTACTTCCTTAGTGATAACAATCATCTCAAGGTCCTCACCTGTCATAGTTTCATTTCTCTCAGTCACTGGCATGTTATTTATGTCTTCCACTGTGAAGACCGACCCAAAAAACCTGTTCAGTTCCTCCGCCATTTCCTCATCTCCCATTATTAAATCTCCCTTCTCATCCTCTAAAGGACTAATATTTACCGTAGCCACTCTTCTTTGTTTTATATATTTGTAGAAACTTTTACCATCTGTTTTTATATTCTGAGCAAGTTTACTCTCATAATCTATCTTACTCTTCTTTATAGCTTTTTTAGTAGCTTTCTGTTGCCCCTGAAAGATTTCCCAGTCCTCTAGTCTCCCACTAATCTTTGTCACTTTGTATGCTTTTTCCTTCAGTTTGATACTCTCCCTTATTTCCTCAGATATCCACAGTCGATTTTCCCTCTTTCTACCGTCCTTCCTTTTTGTTGGTATAAACCTTTGCTGAGCACAGTGAAAAATCGCTTGGAAGGTTCTCCACTGTTCCTCAACTGTTTCACCATAAAGTCTTTGCTCCCAGTTTACCTTAGCTAGTTCTTCTCTCATCCCATTGTAATCTCCTTTGTTTAAGCACAAAACCCTAGTGTTTGATTTTACCTTCTCACCCTCCATCCATATGTTAAATTCCACCATATTGTGATTGCTCCTTCCGAGAGGATCCCTAACTATGAGATCATTAATCAATCCTGTCTCATTACACAGGACCAGATCTAGGACCGCTTGTTCCCTCGTAGGTTCCATTACATACTGTTCTAGGAAACTATTGTGGATACATTCTATAAACTCCTCCTCAAGGCTTCCTTGACCTGATTAAACCAATCGACATGTAAATTAAAATCCCCCATGATAACTGCTGTACCATTTCTACATGCGTCAGTTATTTCTTTTTTTATTGCCTGCCCCACCATAATGTTACTATTTGGTGGCCTATAGACTACTCCTATCAGTGACTTTTTCACCTTACTATTCCTGATTTCCACCCAAATGGATTCCACCTTATCCTCCATAGCATCGATGTCATCCCTTACTATTGCCCGGATTTCATCCTTAAATAACAGAGCAACACCACCTCCCTTACCATCCACTCTGTCCTCCCGAATAGTTTGATACCCTCGGATATTTATCTCCCAGTCGTGACCATCCTTTAACCATGTTTCAGTAATGGCCACTAAATCATAGTCATTCACGATGATTTTCGCCATCAACTCATTTACCTTATTCCGAATACCACGAGCATTTAGGTAAATTACACTTATGTTGGCTTTTATACCTCTGTTTTGAATCTTAATATCTCGATCAGTAACCTCTCCCAAGTTATATTTCCTCTTAACTTTTCTCCTAATTTTCCTTGTCGTTGAACCCATATCTTCATGTAACAACCTGCTGCATCGCTTACCATTTATGTTTTTACATCCCGTTTTATTCCTTTTAGTATTACTGGGCCTATTCACTGAGCTCCCCTCAGTCACTGTACCTTGTAGTGTCGCCCTTTTTGATTTTTGACTGTAGCTTCTCTGCCTTACAATTTCCCCTTTACTGCCTTTTGTTTCAGTCCCTATTTTACTACCTTCCGACTTCCTGCATCAGTTCCCATCCCCCTGCCACATTAGTTTAAACCTTCTCCAACAGCTCCAGCAAACACCACCCCCCGGACATCAGTTCCAGTCCTGCCGAGGTGTAGACCGTCCGATTTGTACTGGTCCCACCTCCCCCAGAACCGGTTCCAATGCCCCAGGAATTTGAATACCTCCGTCTTGCACCATCTCTCGAGCCACACATTCATCCTATGTATCCTGACATTCCTACTCTGACTAGCTCCTGGCACTGGTAGCAATCCTGAGATTACGAACTCCCTGAATTCAGCTTGTAGGACCTCATCTAATTTTTTACCTATATCGTTGGTGCCTACGTGCACCACGACACCCGGCTGTTCACCCTCCCCCAGAATGCCCTCCCTCCAGCCGCTCCGAGACATCCTTGACCCTATGTACACTGATGACACACAGCTCTAGGTCAACACCATCTTTCTCGACAACAGCTCAATTATCAAACTGCTTGTTTGATATCCGGTGCTGGATGAACAGAAATCTTATTTGACTACATTTTGGGAAGACCAAAACCATTGCCTAGCTACTAACTCATTCCTTTTTCCAGTTAACTGTGTGCCCAAGTCAGATGTCCATTAACGTGATAGCATTTTGACTCTGAACTGAGCTTCCAATTGCATACCTGTGCGATTACCAATCCATGTATTTCTACATCTGTAACCTTTTCTGACTGTGCCTTGCCTCAGCTCATCTCTTGCTGAAATCTTCATTGATGCCTTTATTACCGAGGTTTAACTATTCCAATTCACTCCTGGCTGGCTCATCGTATTCTGTAAATTGGAGATCAGCTGAAACTCTGCTCATGTTACGTCGCGCCAAGTCCTATTCACAAATCACCCCTGCACTTGGTGACTCCCAGTTAGGCAACAGCTCAATTTTAAATACCTCCATGGCCTCACCCCTGCATATCTCTGCACTCTTCTCCAGTTCTGTAACCATCTGAGATATAGAACATAGAACATACAGTGCAGAAGGAGGCCATTTGGCCCATCGAGTCTGCACCGACCCACATTAAGCCCTCACTAAGGGCAATTTAACATGGCCAATCCACCTATATGTGCTTCTCTAATTCCAGGAGCATTCGCTTGATGGCCGCGAGGTCGAGGGTAGCCCTTTTTAAGAGTCGCTGGCGGATGTAGGCCGACACTATGCCTGTAACGAACGCGTCTCTAAGTAGAGGCCGAGACGGCCTGGCAATCGCAGTCTCTCACTAGGAGTTGCAGGGCTCGCCAGAAATCCTCCGCAGACTCACTGGGAAGTTGATGCCGCGTGGCGAGGAGGTGCCTGGCGTAGATCTTGTTGGTCTGCTGCGTGTAGTTCTCCTTCAGTTGCGCCATGGCCTCAGTGTATGTCGGCGCGTCCCGAATCAGGGGGAAGATGTCCTAGCTCAGGTGCTTGAGAAGGATCTGGAGCTTCTGTGCCTCTGAGGGTGGTTCAGTCACAGATCCTATGTATGCCTCGAAGCAGGCTAGCCAATGTGCGAAGGCTGACTTGGCGTTGTCTGCTTGAGGGTGCAGCTGCAGGCGATCAGGCTTGATGCGGAGATCCATTGTTTTAAAATCTCTGCGTAATAAATTGATGCACTGTCAATTATGACGAGAGTAGAGAGTAATCGAGGCTTTATCACGCAGAGATGTGGAGCCTCCTGCAGCTGCTGCCGAAATGGCTGCAGCTCAGAGAGCCCACACATTTATACTCCACCTACTGGGCGGAGCCAGCAGGCAGGGATTTACCCCCGTACCTGTAGTACAGGGGCCTTACCGTAATACCCTCGTACGCAGTATATAATACAACATTGGTGTCTACCACCACTCCTCTGACCAATGTTTTAGTTGCTTGTCTTGATATCTCATTCTGTGGCTCTGTGTTAAACTTTGGGAATTTTTCACTACGTGATGCTACATAAATGCAAGTTGTTTTCTTGCTGGAATTAAACCATGACTTGAAAGAAGTTAACTGAAAGAACGAGTCTGAACATCTGTATGCAGCTAATTACGGGACCGATGTTGGTCCTTCTTCATTTAAGTTTGAATCTGAGATTATTGAAAAAAATAAACTTTGAATGCTTTGGATTTATCATGCTTCCATGATGAAATGAAATGAAAATCGCTTATTGTCACGAGTAGGCTTCCATGAAGTTACTGTGAAAAGCCCCTCATTGCCACATTCAGGTGCCTGTTCGGGGAGGCTGGTACGGGATAGCTCAATGGATAGCTCCACATGTTGATGTGATAGTGCATCATAACCCCAGAACAATCCTTGGTTTTATTCCTTTGAAGTGACGAGAACAGACACAAGGTAGGAGAGGGGTAGCCCATTGAACCTGCTCTGCCATGAAATATGATCATGGCCTTAAAACTCGCTGGGCTACCTGCTCCCCAAATCCCTTAATTTTCTGAGATCAAAAAATCTGTTCATTGCAAGCTTAATAATTTAATAATAGCTTATTGTCACAAGTAGGCTTCAATGAAGTTACTGTGAAAAGCCCTTGGTCGCCACATTCCGGCGCCTGTTCGGGGAGGCTGGTACGGGAATTGAACCCGCGCTGCTGGCATTGTTCTGCATTACAAGCCAACTGTTTAGCCCATTGTACTAAACCAGCCCCTAATATCGTCAACAATGGTGCAACTACAAATCCACAACCCTCTAAAGTGGAAAATTCCAAAGATTTACAATCCTTTGAATGAAGAAGTTTCTCCTCCCCGCAGTATGAAATGACTGTCCCCTTTATGCCCCATATTTAGATACCTCAGCCAGTGGAAACAACCCGAGTCTACCCTGTCAAGCTCCTTCGGAATCTTTGTGTGTTGCAATGAGATCACCTCTTGTTTTTCTAAATTCCAGTGAATATGAATCCCATTTATTTAGCCTCTTAACATAGGACAACACTCTCATCCCAGAGACCAATCTAGTGAACCTTGGAGGCCAAAACTGCACTATATTGTAAATGTAATCTCATCAAACCCTCATACAATTGCAGCAAGGTTTCTTTATTCCGGAACTCCAATCCCCTAGCAATTAAGACATTTGCTTTCTTAATTGTTTGCTGTACCTGCATGTTTACTTTGTGTTCCATATACGAGCACATACTAATGTTTTCTGAACATCAACTGGTTTCACACTTTCAAATATTCTACTTTTCTATTCTTATGATAAGTGAATAAACTCACTCTCCCCGCCCCACCCCCTCCCACCCCATATACGCTACCCACCATCTTATTTCCCCCTCACTTAACCAATCTACATATCTTTAACCTCTCTGTGCAGTGCTTGCATTTCCATCTAGCTTTGTATAGTCAGCAAACCTAGATACAATAACCTCTGCCTCTTTGTCTAATTCATTAACATAGACTATAAATAGCTGAGGCAATACCAATGCTTGTGATACTCCACTAGTCATAGCCTGTCAACATGAAAGTGCCCCATTTATGACTATCCTTTTCTATCCATGTCAAAACCTTGCCCCCAATTTCAAGAACCCATATCTTGCCTTTTGTGTGGCACTTTATCAAAAGTTTTTTGGCAATCCCAAATATACTACTACTAGTTCCCCTTTATCGATCCTACCAGTTACATTCTCAAAAAACTAAATCTGTAAAATATAATTTTCCTTCTGTAAACACTTAGACTTTGGTCATAGTATGATTTTCAAGGGAAGGTGGCGAGGTAGTGGTTTGAGGGGCTGAATGACCTACTCCTGCACCTAATATGTATGTTTGTAGCAACTCAAAACTGGGCATCCATGAGGCATTGTGGGCCATCAGCAATAATAGAATTGTATCTGTAATCTTATTATCCAAAATATCCCCCACTCTACTATTACCATCAAGCTGGGGGATCAACCCTGGTTCAATGAGAAATGCAGGAGGACAATGCCAGAAACAGCACCAGGCACAGCTAAAAATTAGGTGTCAATTTGGGGAAGCTACAAGATGTGACTACTTACATGCTAAAAGATGTGCAGTAGACCGAGCTAAGTGATCCCACAACCAACCATTCAAACCCAACCTCTGCAGTCCTGCCACATCCAGTTGGAGGCTCCACAAATAGCCTCATCCTCAATGATGGGGAGCCCATTGGTGCACTATCAATTACGACGAGACTAGAGTAGGAGAGTAATTGAGGCTTTGTAACGCAGAGATGTGTAGCCTCCTGCAGCTGCTGCCAAAATGGCTGCAGCTCGGTGAGCCCACACATTTATACACCGCCTACTGGGCGTAGCCAGCAGGCAGGGATCTACCCCCGTACCTGTAGTACAGTGGCCTTACCGTAATACCTTCATATGCAGTATATAATACAACAGTTGTGACTACCACACCCAACAAAAGACATAAGGCAAGTGCATAAGACAAGACTGAAGCATTTGCAAATATCTTCAGCGAGAAGCACTGAGTAGCTGACCCAATGCAGCCTCCTCCTGAGATCCCCAGCAGCACAGGTGCCAGCCTTCAGCCAATTTGATTCACTCCATGTAGTATACTAAACACCTGAAGGCACTGGATACTGCAAGGCTATGAGCCTTGACACCATTCCAGAAATGTCACTGAAGACCTGTGCTCCAGAACTATCTTTGCACCTTGCCAAGCTGTCCAGTCCAGCTACAACACAGGCATCTGCCGAACCATGTGGACAATTGCCTCTGTATGTCCTCCTCCAAAATGCAGGAAAAATCAAACCTGATCAATTACCATTCCATTAGTCTACCTTGATCATCAGCAAAGTGATGGAAGGTGTTGTTGACAGCACAATCAAACCGCAGTTATTCAGCAATAACCTGCTCACTTAAGGTGGTTGAGGTTCTACCAGGGCCCTGCAGCTACTGACCTTATTTACAGCCTTGGGCCAAACATGGACGAAAGAGCTGAACTCAAGCCGAGGTGAAAGTAACCGCCTTTACATCAAGGTGGCATTTGACTGAATGAGGCATCAAGGAATGTTAGCAAAGTCAATTGAAATCGATAGGGGTGCAGAGCAGAGCTCTCCACTGATTGGGGTCATAGCTAGCACAAAGGAACATGGGCTATGGTTGTGAGAGGTCAATCATCAGTCCTGGGGCATCAGTGCAAGAGTTTCTCAGGGTAGTGTTTTTTTGTCCAACCGTCTTGCAGCTTGGTCAATTACCTTCCCTAAATAAGGTTAGAAGTGGAGATGTTCACTATTATTGCATAATGTTCAGTATAATTTACGATAACTCAGGTACTGGAGCAGTCTGTCCATATGCAAAAAGGGCTAGACAACATTCAGGCTAGGACTGATGAGTTGCATTCATACCACACACAGTGCCAGGTACCAAACATCTCCAACAAAGAGAGAATTCAACCATCTCTCCTTCACCATCACTAAATACCCCACTGTTGTATCTTTAGACTAACGGTGCAACAGAAATAGATTCCAAATGAACATGGGTTGAAAACAACATTTAACATAGGTTTATTATATAGGTCTTAACTGTACAAAGGCTGGTACTACACTTGAGGACTAAAGCTAGTGACGTAAATGTCACATGAGTTCTTGGTTCTCAAAGAGACATTACACATAACTATAACCCACATATATAACATCCACTATCGATATCGTGCAGATAATGATTGACCAGTATCTGAACCAGCCAAATAAGTAGTGTGTATTTGAGGCTGGGAATTCTGCAGCAAGTAACTCTTGACTCCCCCAAAGCGTGTCCACCATCTACAAGGCACAAGTAAGGAGTTTTATGGAAGACTGTACTCTTGCCTGGATGACTGAAACTCCACCAATGCTCAAAAAGCTCAACACCACCAGGACATAACAGTTGCTTCATCAGCACCCCATCCACTACTTTAATATTCGCATCCCTCCACCATTGTTGAACAGTGGCCACAGTGTGTACCATCACAAGATGCACTACAGCAACTCCCCAAGACTCATTTGAAAGCATCTTCCAAACCTGTGCCCTCTACCACCTTAAAGGAGAAGGGCAACAGATGCATGGGAATACATCTGCAAGGCCCCCTACAAGCCGCACACCATCCAGACTTGGAACTATATCGTTGTTCCTTTACTGTCACAGGATCAAAATCTTGGAACTCCCTTCTAAACATCACTGTCTACCTACACAACATGGTCATTAGCAGTTGAAAAGTCGGCTCACCACCACCTTCTTGAGGGGAGGTAGGAATGAACAATAAATACTGGCCCAGCCAGCAACGCCACGCCCCAGGAGAGAATTTTAAAACAAAAAGTGCACTGTTAAGACGAGTTATGTCAAGGTAATAGATCTTTCTTGCCTTTCTTAAATAAGCAGTATGACATTGCAAGTTTCTATCACAGAATCTAGAAAGTTTTGAAACCTCAGTCAATGCATCCAGTCTCCTGCAGCTATCTCATCTAAAATCCGAGGATGTAGGCCATTGTGTCCTTGTGATTTGTTGGATTTTAGTCCCTTGCGTTTTTCCAGTACTTTTTCTCTACTGATATCAGTGACCTTAATTTCCTCATTCTTGTTGGCACCTAAATTACCCTCTTTCTGGTATGCAATTTGACAACTGGAAGATTTTGGGAATATAGGATTCTAAGTGTTGGATAATTTAAGAGTTAAAAGCCTGGGGTGCATGTGTGTTTGACTACAGTAGTCATGTTCTGAAAACAAAAGGTTTGTTTTGCAGGGCTTGGGTGCTTTCAGCAGCCAGAAGATGAAATTGACGAATTGTGTTTTTCAGTCTGGGATAATGGACTGTGGTTTGACTGGGAGAGTCCCTGAAGAGTTAATGTGGTTCGCAGCCGGAGATCATTTGTGTATATGGTCCCAATTGGGACGATGTGGGATTCACGAAGAAGGTGTTTGAGGCCATCCCCGACTTCGACACACTCAAACTGATAGTGGGAGGGTAACTGAAACTTGGTGCAGGAGCCAAGGTTGGACAGGTCACAGCCACGCTCGCTGGTCAGTGGACCACAAGCTGTACTCGCGGATCGACTTTTTCATGTTGGGGAAGGCACTGGCTGGGGTTGGGGAAGGTGCTGCTGGGGTTAAGTGTTTGGAGTACTGGCAATTACAATATCAGATCATGCTCCGCATTCAGTGAATATGATACTGGAGATGGGGGTGGTACAGAGACCAGGGTGGAAATTAGATGTGGGAATGTTTGGGGACCGAGGGTTCTGTGACAACATTTAAAAAGTAATCGAGGGACTTCCGGTTGCGGTGATGCGGAGCTAAGCCGCACGTTCGGTAGTTCCCGCTATTTTCGGTCTTTTGGGCTCTTTTAAGGGGCGTAGTGGTACTGGTTGGACTTTTCCCCGTGTGGGAACACCTCCTCTAAGATTCTCCACCGGTGGATGGCCTGGACCAGGAGCGGAGCAGTGAAAAAATCGGCTTTGGAGCAGAGAAAGGTGCGAGGCAGGAAAGGCAAGATGGCGGCGGGCGGGGAATCCGCAGCGTGGCAGCCGTGGGCGCAGGAGCTGCTTCAGCGTGCCTTCAGGGAGCTGAAGGCAGAGATCCTGGAACTGCTTAAGGCCTCCCTGGACAAGCTCATGGCGATCAAGACGGCTCAGGGTGCGGAGATCCGAGAGCTTCAGCAAATGGCCTCGGAGAGCGAGGACGAACTCCTGGGCCTGGCAGTGAAGGTGGAGTCACACGAGGCGCTCCACAAGAAGTGGTCAGAGAGGATGGAGGAGATGGAGAACCGCGCCCGTCGGAAGAACCTGCGGATTCTAGGCCTCCCAGAGTGGCTGGAAGGTTTGGATTTGGGGGCCTATGTATCTATGATGCTGAACTCGCTAATGGGCGCGGGGTCGTTCCAGGGACCCTTGGAGCTGGAGGGTGCCCATCGGGTGCTGCTGTGGAAACCCAAGCCAAACGAGCCGCCTCGGGCGGTGCTGGTCTGTTTTCACCGCTTTGTCGACCGTGAGTGTGTGCTGAGATGGGCGAAGAAGGAGAGAAGTAGTAAGTGGGAGAATGCGGAGATCAGGATCTACCAGGACTGGAATGCGGAGGTGGCAAAGAGAAGGGCTGATTTTAATCGGACGAAGGCAGTGCTCCACAAGAAGGGGGTCAAGTTTGGCCTGTTACAGCCAGCACGCCTCTGGGTCACTTATAAGGACCGCCAGCTCTACTTTGACTCTCCGGAGGAGAGGCCTGGACTTTCGTCCAGGCAGAGAAGCTGGACTTGAACTAAGGACTCGGGGCTGGGAAACACTGGGTGGGGGTGTACACAGCCCGGAGGCTCTGTCCTCCTTGGTATCCTTTTGCTTTTATCGGTTCTATTTGATGATGTCTTTTTGCTGTTCTGCTTTTTCGCTTTTTGGGACTGTTATCTGTTTACTTGGGCGTTTTGTCACGTCTGGGTTTTTTTCTTTTTCTCACTGGTTGAGAGTTTGGGAGTGGTTCGCGGTCCTGCTGTGTCATGTGCCCGTCTTTTCCCGCGTGTTGGGGCGGGGCTCAGGATGGAAGCGCGGGCTTCTCTCCTGCGCTGGAGTAGCAGGGGGCGGGGCCGACACTGGGGGGGGCGGGGCGTGTTTGTGTTGAACTGGGGAGGGTCATTGGGGTGGCGGGAGCAGCCGGGGTCAGCAGGAGTCGGCTGACTTACGGAAGTACAATGGAAGGGGTTACGCAGCTAGGGGAGCCCTAGCTCGGGGGGGGGGGGGGGGAAATGGGGGGGGGGGGGAAAATGGGGGGGGGGGGGAATGGGGGGTGGTTACCGGGTTGCTGCTGGAATGGCCAAGAAGGAGCTTGAGCATGTAGAGGGGGTCGGGATGGGGGTCTGTCGCCGGGGGGAGCGGGCACGTGGCAGACTGAGGAAGGGTAATGGCTAGTCGACGGGGGAGGGGGCAGGTAGCCCCCTGATCCGACTGATAGCCTGGAATGTGAGGGGACTGAATGGGCCGGTCAAATGGGCCCGTGTGTTTGCGCACCTGAAGGGGCTGAAGGCGGATGTGGCCTTGCTTCAGGAGACGCACCTGAAAGTGGCGGATCAGGTTAGATTGAGGAAGGGATGGGTAGGCCAAGTGTTTCATTCGGGGCTGGATGCAAAAAATCGGGGGGTGGCAATCCTGGTGGGGAAGAGGGTGTCGTTTGAGGCGTCAAATGTGGTGGCAGACAGCGGCGGGAGGTATGTGATGGTAAGCGGTAGGCTGCAGGGGGAGCGGGTGGTGCTGGTCAATGTATGCGCTCCGAATTGGGACGATGCGGGTTTCATGTGCGCATGTTGGGCCGGATTCCAGATTTTGAGGCGGGGGGCCTGATAATTGTGGGGGGGGGGGGGATTTCAACACGGTGCTGGATCCGCCACTGGATCGATCCAGATCCAGGACGGGTAGGAGGCCAGCGGCGGCTAAGGGGTTTATGGACCAGATGGGAGGGGTGGATCCATTGCGAAGCCGAGGGCCAGGGAGTTTTCATAATTCTCCCATGTGCATAAGGCCTATTCCCGGATTTATTTTTTCATTATGAGTAGGGCGCTGTTTGCAAGGGTGGAGGATGCTGAGTACTCGGCGATAGCCATTTCTGACCATGCCCCGCACTGGGTGGACCTCGACCTGGGGGAGGAGAGAGACCTGCGCCCGCTTTGGCACTTGGAGGTAGGGCTGCTGGCGGACGATGAGGTGGGCGGGTGGGTTCGAGGATGTATCGAGAGGTATCTGGAGGTCAACGACAATGGGGAGGTCCGAGTGGGGACGGTCTGGGAGACGCTGAAGGCGGTGGTTAGGGGGGAGTTGATCTTCATTCGAGCCACAGGAAGAGGAGAGAGCAGAGAGAGAGGGAGAGACTGGTTGAGATGGTGAGGGTGGACAGAAGATACGCGGAGGCTCCGGAGGAGGGATTGCTGAGGGAGCAGCGTAGTCTCCAGGCTGAGTTCGACTTGTTGACCACCAGAAAGGCTGAAGCTCAGTGGAGGAAGGCACAGGGAGCGGCGTATGAATATGGGGAGAAGGCGAGCAGGATGCTGGCGCACCAGCTCCGCAAGCAGGATGCGGCCAGGGAGATTGGTGGAGTTAAGGATAGGGAAGGAAATGTGTTGCGAAGGGGGGTAGACATTAATGGGGTCTTCAGAGACTTTTATGAGGAACTGTATCGGTCCGAACCCCCAGTGGAGGAGGGGGGAGTGGGGCACTTTTTGGACCGACTGAGATTCCCGAGGGTGGAGGAGGGACAGGTGGAGGGACTGGGGGGCGCCGATTGAGCTGCAGGAGCTGGTCAAGGGGATAGGGAGCATGCAGTCGGGGCCGGCGCCGGGGCCGGATGGGTTCCCGGTCGAATTTTATAAGATGTACGCAGACCTGTTGGGCCCCTTGTTGGTTAGGACCTCCAACGAGGCAAGGGAGGGGGGCTCTGCCTCCGACGATGTCTCGGGCGCTGATTTCCTTGATCCTTAAGGATCCCCTGCAGTGTGGGTCATACAGGCCGATTCACTCTTAAATGTAGACACCAAGCTGTTGGCGAAGATTTTAGCCACGAGGATAGAGGACTGTGTGCCGCAGGTTATCCACGAGGATCAAACGGGGTTCGTGAAGGGGAGGCAGCTGAACACTAACATACGGAGACTCTTGAATGTTATAATGATGCCGGCGGTAGGAAGGGAGGCGGAGACAGTGGAGTTAGACGTGGAGAAGGCCTTTGATAGGGTTGAGTGGGGGTACTTGTGGGAGGTGCTGGAAAGGTTGGGGTTTGGGGAAGGGTTTGTCAGGTGGGTGAGGCTGTTATATGAGGCCCCGATGGCAAGTGTGGCCACGAATAGGAGGAGGTCGGGCAGGTGTTAGGAGGTTGAGGGACCTATTTGTAGACGGGAAGTTTGCGAGCCTGGGTGAGCTGGAAGGGAGGTTCGGGTTCGGCCCGGGGAACACCTTTAGGTACACGCAGGTAAGGGCGTTTGCCAGGCCCCCCCCCACGGACTTCTGCTGCTGCTGACATTTTAATTTTCCCCAAGAAAGTCGACGAACGGCTGCCACCTCCGAGAGAACCCTAGCGTAGATCCTCTTAAGGCAAACTTTATTTTCTCAAGGCTGAGAAACCCAGCCATGTCGTTAACCCAAGCCTCTGCACTCGGGGGGGCTTCAAGACCCTCCACATTAAAAAAATTGGTCTCCGAGCTACTAGGGAGGCAAAGGCCAAGACGTCAGCCACTTTCGCCCTCTGAATTCTCGGGTCTTCTGACACGCCAAAGATCGCTATCTCTGGACTCGGCACCAACTAAGTAATAAATTAGTCTAAACTTCAGACACTGCGGCACATCTATGAGGGGGAGAGTTACCTCGACACTTTGTTTCAGGAGGCAGTCACGCCCCGTAGATTAAGTACCTCAAATTCGGTCAGGGACAGCAGGGTGTGACTGCAAGTGAGGCAGGTAGAGGGATCCTGAATTCAGGAACATAGAACATAGAAAAATACAGCACAGAACAGACCCTTCGGCCCACGATGTTGAGCCGAACTTTTGTCCCAGATTAAGAACAAATTAATCTACACCCCATCATTCTACTGTAATCCATGTACCTATCCAATAGCCGCTTGAAGGCCGCTCCTCGCCCCCTATTCCCCCCCCCCCCTCACCCCCCCGGGTGCTAGGAGCAGCGTTGCGAGAAACTCGGCCGCTGGGCCTTCACGCTTGTGTCAAAGCGGCACGCCGAGAATGACGCAGCCGGCGGCGCCTAAGTGACGTCAGCCGCGCATGCGCAGGTTGGCCAGCTCCAACCCGCGCATCCGCGGTTGCCGTCTTCCCCTCCGCTGCCCGGCAAGACATGGCGGCTTGATCTTGTGGGGCGGCGGAGGGGAAAGAGTGCGTCTCTTAGAGACGCCAGCCCGACGATCGGTGGGCACAGATCGCGGGCCAGTTACTTCTTGAGCACGCCCGTGGTGCTCGATCTTTCCTTCGCCCCCCACAGGCCCGACACTTCCTGTCTCACGATGTTCACGCTGGCAGCGACCAGGTGTGGTTGGCGCCGACGTGAACCGGTTGGGTTCGTCAGGCGGCTCGGCCCATCCGGGCCGGAGAATCGCGGTCACGGTGAAAAACGACGAGCGGCAATTCTCCGAGCGGCATCACGCAAAACACGACCCGTCATTTCGGGGGGGGGTGGGAGAATCATGGGGGGGTGCCAGGGCGGCGTGTCATGATTTGCCCGGCCCTCCCACGATTCTCCCACCCGGCGTGGGGAGCGGGGAATCGCGCCCATGGTTGCAGGATGGTCACGACTGGGAGTTAAATATCCAGGGATATCAGACTATTTGGAAGGACGGACAAGAAGGTAAGGGAGGTTGGGTAGCTCTGATATTTAAGGGTGACATCAGGGTGGTAGTGAGAGATGATATAGATTCTCTGGAGAAAAAGGATCCATTTGGATCGAAATCAGAACTAGTAAGTGTGGTGAATGTGATTCACACTAAATATAGTTGCCAATATCACTCCATGTATATATGTTCGTTATCTACCCATTGTAAGTGCAGTTGCACTATCCGACCACCAGGGGGAGTCGCTCTGGGAGTACGCGAGAGTTTGTACTGGGCTCCTCCCTTGGCTCCGCCCAAGACTCCTCCCCCTGGGACCGATGTATAAAGATCAGTGCCTTAGAGCCAGCCTACCAGTTCACCTGAAGTTCAACGACGAATAGGCTGGCTCTATTGTAAGTGTATTAAAGGCTCTGTTCAGATCCAACTACACGTGTTCGCTGAATTGATGTTTCCATCAATTTAATACACTTAAGAAGCGCCGCCGAAGTAAAGCATGGAATCCGCTCTAAAACCAGGACGTCTAGAACTCGATCCGCAGGATGCAGAGGCGAAAGAAACTTTCTGCCACTGGCTGAAGTGTTTTAAGGCCTACCTGGCCGAAATCAGCACCGCTGAAACTGCGGAGGAACAAAATCTCAGCCTACTGCACGCGAGGGTAAGCCACAGAATTTCTACACAATTAAATCCAGCCGGGTCCTACACCGCTGCGCTGGCGATTTTGGACAAAATGTATATTAGGCCCATGAACGAGGTCTTTGCCCACCATGTGTTCACGACTCGCCGACAACAGGCTACTGAAACTTTAGCTGAATTTGCACGTGAGTTGAACAATCTCTCAAATGACTGCAATTACCAGGCCGTAACCGCGGCCGAACATAGGGAGCTTGCTGTGCGGGATGTTTTTGTAGCGGGCCTTCGATCTAGCTATGTACGCCAGAGACTATTAGAAAATGGGGCCCAGGGCTTAGAGACTACCGTAGAGGCTGCTATCACGATGGAAGTTTCCTTCCGCAGCCTCAACTCGTTTCCCACGGACCCCGCTAACCCCGCATGGGCCCCCGACCTGAGGACCCCCCGAGCCTGTGCCGCAAGGCCCCCCAGCTATCGCGCTGCCACAGCCGGTCCTACTGTCCCAGTCAAATACTCAAACTATCCAGCTGCTCCAGCTCCCCCAGCCAGCTACTCAGCTCGCCAAACCAGTTATTCAACTGCTCCAGTCTGCCACTATTCAGCTCCCCAAACCAGTTATTTAACTGCTCCAACCTGCCACTTCTGTGGACAAAGCCAGCACCCGCGGCAGCACTGCTCAGCCCGATCTGCGACCTGCAGCAGCTGCGGGAAGAAAGGCCACTATGCTAAAGTGTGCCTCGGCAGAAGGGCCCCAGCCCTCAACACCCCAACAGTCCAACAACATCGCCCCCAGCACCAGCGTGGCCCGAAACGCTGCGGCCTACGCTCAGGCTCCGCCTGAGATCCACGTGCAATCCATGGGGGCCGCCATTTTGGATGTCATCTTCATCACCACCCTCCACGTGCGATCCACGGGCCCTAGCTGCATCCCCAGACTCGAACAGCTCATCGGAGGAGTACGACCTCCCCGGGCAGTAACCACATGGCCCGCAACTCAGCGCAGTGTTCCTGCATCAAGCTCGCCAGAACGCAGCGGCATCTACTCGACAGGACGCCCGATCGGAAGAATTCGACTCCCCCGTGCACCCACCACGCGGCCCGCAACTCAACACGGTCACACTCGACCAATCTCGCCCCAAGCATCTGAGAAATTCGATGACGGAGGTCCAGATCAATGGGTACAACACGTCGTGCCTCTTCAATTCCGGGAGCACAGAGAGCTTCATACACCCAGAGCTGGTAAGACGCTGTTCCCTCCCTATTTATCCCGTCAACCAAACTATCGCCTTCGCTTTGGGCTCCCATTCCATCCAAATCCAAGGCCGCACTACAGCAACGCTAACGATTCGAGGCGCCAGCTATTCCAAATTTAAACTGTATGTCTTGTCCGACCTTTGCGCGCCACTCCTCTTAGGCTTGGATTTCCAATGTAATCTCAAGGGTCTCTCCCTCCGCTTCGGTGGGCCCCTGCCCCCACTCACTATCTGCAGCCTCGCCACGCTGCGCATCGCCCCCCCCCCTTCCTCTCTTCGCCAACCTCACCCCGGATTGCAAACGGTAGCCACCCGCAGCAGGTGGTACAGCCTGCAGGATAGGGTATATATCAGAAGGCTGCTCAGTGAGGGGATCATAGAGGCCAGTAACAGTCCCTGGAGAGCTCAGGTGGTGGTCGTCAAGACCAGGGAAAAAGTCTGCATGGTCGTCGATTATAGCCAGACCATCAATCGCTTTACGCTCCTAGACGCGTATCCCCTCCCCAGAATTGCAGACATGGTAACCAGATCGCCCAATATCGGGTATTTTCCACGGTGGATCTGAAGTCTGCGTACCACCAGCTCCCAATCCGCCTGGAGGACCGCCACTACACGGCGTTCAAGGCCGATGGCCGCCTCTTCCATTTCCTCCGGGTTCCCTTTGGCGTCACTAACGGGGTTTCGGTGTTCCAACGAGCAATGGACCGAATGGTAGACCAGTACGGGCTGCGGGCCACGTTTCTGTATCTGGATAATGTTACCATCTGTGGCCATGACCAGCAGGACCACGACAACAACCTCCACCGTTTTCTCCAGACGGCCCAAAAATTAAACTTACATATAACAAGGAGAAATGCGTGTTCCGCACAAACAGACTAGCTATCCTCGGCTATGTCGTGGAGAACGGAGTCCTGGGCCCAGACCCGGACCGCATGCGCCCCCTCTTAGAACTCCCCCTCCCTCATTGCCCCAAGGCCCTCAAACGGTGCTTGGGGCTCTTTTCGTACTACGCCCAGTGGGTCCCCCAATATGCGACAAAGCCCGCCCACTCTTCAAGGCCACACTATTTCACCTGTCTGCTGAGGCGCGCCAAGCCTTCAACTGCATCAGGGACGACATCGCCAAAGCAGCCACGCGGGCGGTGGATGAATCCACTCCCTTTCAGGTTGAGAGCGATGCCTGAGGTAGCGCTAGCAGCCACTTTAAACCAAGCAGGGCGGCCCGTTGCATTTTTCTCCCGTACTCTGTCCGCTTCAGAACTCCGACACTCCTCAGTCGAGAAGGAAGCACAAGCCGTCGTGGAGGCTGTCCGACACTGGAGGCACTACCTCGCAGGTAGGAGGTTCACCCTCATTACCGACTAACGGTCGGTCATCTTCATGTTCGACAACTCGCAAAGGGGCGAAATAAAAAATGACAAAATTCTTCGGTGGAGGATTGAACTCTCCACCTACAATTACGATATCAAATATCGACCGGGGAAGCTCAACGAGCCCGCGGGACATGCGCCAGCGCGCAAATCAGCCACCTAAAAGCCATCCACGATGACCTCTGCCACCCAGGGGTCACCCTGCTCGCCCACTACATCAAATCCCGAAACCTGCCTTTTTTCCAACGAGGAGGTAAAATCCTCCAGGGACTGCCCAATCTGTGCGGAGTGCAAACCGCACTTCTATAGACCAGACAGGGCCCACCTGGTCAAGGCTTCTAGGCCCTTTGAATGCCTTCCGATCGATTTCAAAGGGCCACTCCCCTCCTCTAACAAAAACATTTACTTCCTTAACATTATTGAAGCGTTCTCCCGATTCCCCTTCGCCATCCCATGCCCCGATATGACCTCCCATGCAGCCATTAGGGCCCTGCATAGTGTCTTCACTCTGTTCGGTTTCCCCATCTACGTGCACAGTGACCGGGGTGCGTCCTTTATGAGTGACGAGCTGCGTCAGTACCTGCTCGACAAGAGCATCGCCTCGAGCAGGACTACCAGTTACAACCCCAGGGGGAACGGACAGGTGGAGAGGGAGAATGCGACGGTCTGGAAGACCGTCCTACTGACCCTCGGGTCCAGGAAGCTCCAAGCTTCCCAATGGCAGGAGGTCCTCCCTGACGCGCTCCACGCAATTAGATCCCTACTGTGTACAGCTACCAACCAAACCCCCCACGAGCGGCTCTTCATTTTTTCCAGGGGCACTACCACAGGGGTCTCACTTCCGGCGTGGCTGAGGACGCCAGGCCCGGTTCTCCTAAGGAAGCACGTCAGGGCGCACAAGACCGACCCCATTGTTGAAAAGGTGCGCCTGCTTCATTCCAACCCACAGTACACATTTGTTGCGTTCCCGGACGGTCGCCAGGACACAGTATCCCACCGCGACCTGGCACCCGCTGGATCCAGCCCCCATCTACCCCCACCGAGGAACTCCTTTCCCCGTTCCCTCTGTGGCCACCCCCTTGCGCCCCCGATTCTGCGAGCTCACCCCACCAGTCCCGAGTGCCAGCACCAGTCCGCCCCCCGCGCCCCCAGTCTCCATTCGACCAGTCCGCCCCCCGCGCCCGCCCAGCCACCGCAAGAGGCTGCAATCCCGGTGCTCCGCAGATCAAAACGGACAATTCGTCCACCGGACAGACTGACTCTTTGAGCCATCACCCCCGCCGGACTTGATTTTTTTTAACAGGGGGTGAATGTGGTGAATGTGATTCACACTATATATTGTTGCCAATATCACTCCATGTATATATGTTCGTTATCTACCTATTGTAAGTGCAGTTGCACTATCTGACCACCAGGGGGAGTCGCTCTGGGAGTACGCGAGAGTTTGTACTGGGCTCCTCCCTTGGCTCCGCCCAAGACTCCTCCCCCTGGGACCGATGTACAAAGATCAGTGCCTTAGAGCCAGCCTGCCAGTTCACCTGAAGTTCAACGACGAATAGGCTGGCTCTATTGTAAGTGTATTAAAGCCTCTGTTCAGATCCAACTACACGTGTTCGCTGAATTGATCAGTAAGGACAAAAGGTCACTGACAGGCGTAGTCTGTGGGCCACTAAATAAAAACATCACAGTGGGGCGGGCAATAAACAAAGAAAGAGCTGATGCATGTAAAGGTGGTATGGCAATTGTCATGGGGATTTTAATCTACATGTCGATTTGTCAAACCACATTGGTCAGGGTAGCCATGAGGAGTTCATAGAATGTATCCTCAATAGTTTCCTCGAATAGTATGTAATGGAACCGACAAGGGGGTAAGCAGTCCTTGATCTGGTCCTGTGTATTGAGACAGGAATAATGAATGATTTTATCGTTAGGGATCCTCTTGGAAGGAGTGATCACCATATGGTTGAATTTAAAATACAGATGGAGCGTGAGAAGATAAAATCCAATGCCAGTGTCTTGTGCTTAAACAAAGGAGAGTTGACTAAGGTAGGTTGAGAGCAAAGACTTTGTGGTAGGACAATTGAGGAACGGTGGAGGACTTTCAGAGTGATTTTTCACAGTGCTCAGAAAAGGTATATACCAAAGGTATATACTAGGAAAAGGGATAATAAGCCATGGATATCTAAGGAAATAAAGGAGGGCATCAAATTGAAAGAAAATGCATACAAAGTGGCAAAGATTAGAGGATTGGGAAATCTTTAAAGGTCAACAGAAAGCCATGAAAAAAGCTATTAAGAAATGTAAGATAGATTGAGAGTGAACTAACTCAGAATATAAAAACAGAGAGCAACGGTTTCTACAAATCTATAAAACAAAAAAGTGTAGCTAAGGTAAACATTGGTCCTTTAGAGGATGAGATGGGAAATGAAGAAATGGCCGAGGCATTGAACAGGTATTTGTGTCGGTCTTCACAGTAGAAGACACAAATAGCCACCTTGCCAACAGCAAATATGATGCCACTGTTTAAAAGAGGAGGTCGACAAAAGGCGAGTAACTATAGGCCGGTTAACTTAATTTCTGTAGTGGGGAAAATGCTTGAATCTATCATTAAGGAAGAAATAGCAAGACGTCTGGATAGAAATTGTCTCATTGGGCAGATGGAGCATGGGTTCGTGAAAGGCAGGTCATGTTTGACTAATTTAGTGGAATTCTTTGAAGACATTAGGAGCGGGTTGGACAATGGGGAACTGGTGGTGTGGTGTATCTGGATTTCAAGAAGGTATTCGACAAGGTGCCGCACAAAGGGCTGTTGCATAAGATAAAGGTGCATGGTTACTAGTAATATATTAGCATGGATAGAGCATTGGTTAACTGACCGAAAGCAAAGAGTGGGGATAAATTGGTGTTTTTCTGGTTGACCATCAATGGCTAGTGGTGTGCCTTGGGGATCAGTGTTGGGTCTGCAATTGTTTGCAATTTACATAGATAATCTGGAGTTGGGGACCAACGTTCGCAGATGATGTGCATGCGCAGAAGCGCCAGCATGTTCAGGCGTGATCCCAGCGCATGCGCAGGGAGGTTCTTCTCCATGGTGGACCGTTACAGTGGCTGGCGCAGAGGGAAAGAGTGCCCCCACGGCACAGGCCTGCCCGCAGATAGGTGGGGGCCGATCGCGGGCCAGGCCACCGTGGAGGCCCCTCCCACCGGGGCTAGATCCCCCCCGTGCCCTCCAAGAACTCCGCAGGCCGCCCGCAGAGCCAGGTCCCGCTGGTAAGGACCTTGTTTGATTTACGCCGATGGGACTGGCCGGAAACGGGCGGCCACTCGGCCCATTGCGGTGCGGACAATCGCCGGGGGGGGGCCACTGCCAACGGCCCCTGACCGCCGCAACGCAATTCCTGCCCCCGCTGAAAAACTGGCGCCAGAGAATACGGTAGCCGGCAGCAGGGCGGGATTCACACAGCCCCCCTGGCGATTGTCCGGCCCGGCGGGGGATCAGAGAATCCCGCCCGTTATGTCTGTTTTTTTGTCTCCAAAGATGCTGCCTGACCTGTGTATTTCTGGACACCATGGGCGGAACTTTCCTTTTTTATCATTCAAATATACAGCCAGCTTTTCTCACCATATTGTGTATCACTTGGATGAAAGAAAATCAAGAAGCATAGCCCATGCCATCACTCGGACTTAGATCCTGCTCGCAGAATTATACTTTTCCAGTTCTCGTGATGTTTTGCGCCCATGTCACCATTTGCTCTCGTGGCAAACACGGACGCAGCATCTGCATCCCCCCGCAGCATCTGCATCCCCCCACCTGCTCCCAATGTTGATTTAGTTGAAATCTTTTGTGACCTTTTTCCATAATCTAATTTTGTTTGTTTCTCTTGCAGACATGATTATTGACTTATCTGAATGAGTGCGTCTGCTGCAGATGTAGAAAATATATATTGTATCTGTCGAACTCTCAAGTATGTTTTGAATAAATTATCCAACAAATAAAATATGTCTATGTTTAATTTAACCATGGAATGATAATTCTAGTAACGGCTTAATTTATGTACGGGCTAAAATTATCTAAGAAATGTTTACTTACGTCATGAAAATGTTTAATAAATCTTCAATTTATACATGTAAAATATCTATTTTTTTTTTACTTCAATATTTGAAAAGAATCTAATGGTATTTTTTTTTCCCTGAATGGATGTCCACACTGATGAAAGTTAGGTAACTGGTAATGTAATTGGGTATATTTTTCTCTTTTCAGCTACACAAGTGTATGTAATAGTCTGTTCAAGGTGTTGCATTGCTACTCAGCAACTAGATACCAGAGTGACTTCCCCTCCCTTCAAACTTTTATAGTTTTGTGGCAAAAAGTACCTGCTTTCTGCTTGCAGACATTCATCATCACCATAGTTCAGAATGACCTTGCTGTGCAAAATAGATTGAATACATGAACCTACATCTATTAACTGTAGTCTAATCTGTCAGTTACAATATTGCAACACCCCTGGCATCATGTAGTTTGGTGATGCTTGCACTACTAATTACTCTTAATTGGGTCTCTGAATTAATAATTGTAAAAGGAAACTACATTTTCACATGGTTAATTTACTTTGCTTCATTTATTTATAGTAATATAAAACAAGTATAGAAACTTCAGAATGAATGTATCAACTTCATCGGGACATAAAAATTGAAATGAGTTAACACGTCAGGTGCGGACATGCTCGTTCAAACTGGAGGACAATATCATTACCCCTTTGCTGACTTTTACATACTTTGTACCTACTTGTGCATCTAGAATTGAAATTTCAGTAGCTGACTTAGTTTATTGTGTATAAATATTTCTGTTTTACTAGTTATGTTAACATTAAAAGCATCTTATGTGAAACGTCCATTAAATTAGAGCGGCACAGTGGTTAGCACTGCTGCCTCACAGCACCAGGGATACTGGTTCAATTCTGGCCTCTGATGACTCTGTGGAGTTTGTCTGCGTGGGTTTCCTCCAGGTGCTCCGATTTCCTCCCACTTTCCTCCCGCAGTCCAAAGATGTGCCAATTAGGTGGATTGGTTATGTTCATAGTGTCCAAAGGTTAGATGGGGTTACAGGGATAGGGTGGGGGAATGGGCCTAGTTAGGATGCTCTTTCAGAGGGTCGTTGTAGACTTGATGGGCCGAATGGCCTCCTTTTACACTAAGGATTATTCCATTTCATGAGTCTAAATCATTACTCATCAGATCAGATATTTTTTTTATATATTCAGCAGGTAACCTGTAATTAAAATACACAATTTTTTCCAGTTAAGTTACATTGCACAGCTGTAAAACCTGTTAGAGGAACCATTTGAAATGAAATGAAATAGCCTGATAGTGGTAGTGAAAAAAATCCCTTTCATCAAACTCTGAGGGGTTTGTATAAATATATTGTGACTTTTCTGTTAGGTGTGCAGTGGACAATTATTTTCTAATGTGGTTAACAAGTACTCAAATCCAGAAAGTCCTGGAACTGTGAGTCATTTTGGAGTTTTTGAGGATGTAGTTCGAAAAGCACAGCTGCAGTCCTAAAGATTATGAAAATGTGTATATAATGACTATTTACAGAAGAATAGTTTGACATTTAGATCAAAACGTTTTCTTTCCAGAAACGAGAAGCGGGAATACCTTTATAAGAAGAGGCCTTATGGAATCATAAGGTAACTTTAGTAACCAAAGTAACAATAGTGTTATAAAAGCAAAGTGCTGCAGATGCCAGTAATCTGAAATTAAAAACTGAAAATGGTGGAAAAGCTCAGCAATCTGGCAGCATATGCTGAGTGAGAGAAATAGTTAGCATTTTTAGTTCCATATGACTTCTTCAGTGCTGAAGAGAGGTTAAAAATGTGATGGATTTTATGTTGTTCTATGTTGAAGAATGGAGGAAGGAAGTGGAGCAAAATAGGTCAGGGAAAGATTTCAGTGCAGGAGAGATGAAGTGATAATGATGTAATGGAACACATGATGAAGAGAGTGGTAATGATAGTAATGTCTGAAGTTTTGATCCAGACTCGGTGTTTCTCATGAGGTGAACACTACCTGAAAGCAAAATAGCAGAATGTGTTAATAGTAGAAAAGGGGTCCACTTTCTGAAGCAAAATTACAAAAGCAAGATACAGACTGGCACTTCATGGGGGTAGAAGTTGTTGAACTCCACATTCAGTCCAGGAGGCTGTAAATTGCCTAATTGAAAGATGAGGTGCGGTTCATCCATCTTGCATTGGGTTTCCATGCAACATTGTAGAAGTCTGAGGATGGAAATGTGAGCATTAGAGCAATTCAGTGAATTGAAATGCCAAGTGACAGGAAGGTTGAGATTATGCTTGGAGACTGAGCAAAGGTATTTTGAAAAGCAGTCATGTAGCCTCGGTGGGATTTTCTAGTCATGTCCGCTCCAAGCTGGAAATTCCCGCCTAAGGTAAATGGGCCGCCAAATTTACCATCCCACCTACGATAATACCTGCAGCAGGCTGGATCAGAAAATTTACCCACCTGTGTTTGGTTGTCTCAATGTAGAAGATGTATATGAAGACTCATAAATATATTTTCCAAGGTGTAAAGATTTGGAATGTTCCTATAAAGGCGCTCTAAAATAGGTGAGATTTTGTTTTCTAAAAGCTGTAGTACAGATGGAATAGCCCAGAAATATAGGATAATTTATAAAGATAAGTAGAGATGTATTGAAACTCTTTATTGTGGAATATATTACTTGAAGTCAATACTTGAGGCAATATTGACTTGCCCTATTTATGTTGTAACCATGTAAAGATTATCTTTCATTTGAAGAGTGTAGACTGCGCCCATAGGTAAATAATCTTACTATTCCGACGTTGTTAAAAAATATAGTTTGCCCAAAGACATGAGTGGTTTGTAACCATGGTATAACCAATATTACATTTAACTCTATTGGAGCCTATGTTTATCAATAATGTTGCCACTAATCTGCTTGGATGGATGAGGATCTAAGTTTCGAAGCATTTTATTTTCCCCTTATGGTCCCTGACTGGACAGAAACCCCAATTTTAATTTTGGAAGACAGTGAGGAAAGGATATGATATATTAAAATATACTTTATTACTAACACAGTATTAAAATATCTTTCACATCACACTAGAAAATGGCTTACAATTACTCCTTAATCAATGCCAATTAATACAGTAAATACAGTAACCCTAAATTGATATCTTTATTTCCACCAAACAACAACAAAAATCATCTCTGCTCTCAAGCCACTGTTAAATACAGTTAGCCATAAGAATACCTGCTTTACAGAGATATTGTTCGAGAAAGAGAGATCTTTTGACTCTGCTTTAAAGAAAGGATCTGAATCCTGTTTTATTCATGCAGAAACTTGGCTGTATTCCTTCAGAATGCTTCAGCTGGTTTCAGCTCACCTATTACACTCTTCTGGACTACTTGGAAAGAAACTGCGAATCTAGCTACAGACATCTCTTAACTGAACTGAGATGCTCGACTTCTGCTCACATCTCCAACTAACACTGCTTTACTGAAAAATGCCTGATATCATGGCACCTTCCAGCAATAACATCATGTTACCAAGCTGAAATTTAATTAACTCCACAGGGAATCCGCTTAATCCAAACAACATCTATTAGCCCAAGCTTTTACAATGCTTTAAGTGCACTCTGGCTCCAAAACGTAATTTTCTTTCAAACTAGGATCATTTTAAAAGCTTGACTGCAGCAGTCACACACTAACTCAGTCTATTAACCCTTGCTGCACCAAATACATTACAATATATCTAAAATTTCTACATTCATCACACCCCAATGCGACTGGACAAGTCTGATTCCAGAGTGAAACCTGGTTTGATAGATCTGCACTTTAATTTTATTTTAGAAAACATGGAGGTAAATTACTGAACAAATTCACAGAGGTCCACTGATTAACTTGGAACAAAAATAATAAAACCATTATTAAACAAGAAAAATTAACTATGTTATACCAGAAAAATGGTTGGAAAGATCTCAAAACCAACACAAGAAAATGCTTCAAATATTCGTGATTCCTTCACCCAGCCATATCTTTACAGACACATTCAAATTCGGAAAAAGAAAACCAATTATCACGTCTATCTCGTACTCTAATATTCAGGGTACGTGTATGGTGCATACATACTGTGAACTGGTTAGACATTCCAAACATCAAAGTAAATGGCAGATGTGACCAAAGTAAATTTGATGGATTTCTCAACAACCCACCCAGGCACTTGTTACACTGAGCCAACCGGTTTCACTAAAACTCTTTCTCATGAGGGTTTCCAGTATCTGCATTTGAAGAATTCACCTGAGAATTCTCTCCCACACATCACTCGTTTGGATGGCTTCAACCAGCATTTACTTTCAGTGTCTCAATCTCATCTAAGATTATTTTCTCCTGGATGCACACCCAAGCTTCATCTCCTGAGCATAATTGCAGATTTCTGGCCATACCGCTGCTCCAAAGGTCTGCACTAATGAGTCCCCGCCTTCGACTACCCTCTGATCTTCAGGCTTCTCTTGAGCCCAGTTTGTTTCCAGTCTGCTTCCCAGCTCTTCCTCTTTAATTCTAAGCCGATTGCTTTTCTCAACTTGACAGAATTTGTTTCTATCACTGTCCTTGGCTTTACTTGGGACCTTCCTCTAGGCACTGTTTCAACCACATTCCCTGGTTTGGGATCATCTTTGTTTGGTACCTTCTTCCTGTCCATCTTCTCATGTCCTGCTCAATGGGCTAACTCTGCAATGGTGCTCCTCTTCAAGTTACCTCCCATTTCACGCTGTAACTACACTGTTGGACACCGCATAAAGAGATCATGACAGCTTGTCAGAAAGGTACGGAGATAATCATGAGGGAAATTTAACATACATGCAGATGAGAACTACAAGATGGGAACTGTAGCGTAGATAAGGAGTTTATAGTATGTTTTCAGTATAGTTTCTTATGACAGCAAACTCTGGAGCTAACTAGAGGGCAGGCTATATTCACCTTGGTATTCATAGAATCTCGACAGTGCAGAAGGAGGCCATTCGGCCCATTGAGTCTGCATTAACCGTCTGAAAGAGCACCCTACTACCCCACCCCATCCCCATAACCCCACCTAAGCTGCACATCCCTGGATATTAAGGGGCAACTTAGCATAGCCAATCCACCTAACCCAGTATTTTTCAAATTTTTTCGCCTGTGACCTATTTTCACCAACCAGCCAACCTTCGCGACCCATGCCACCCGAACTTCATGACCCACCATTTTCACTTACCATAAATGTGACAGCTGAGCCTACTAGATCCTTACAATCTCACTTGCTTTGTTGTTTAATGTTATATCATCAGCTGAAGTCCTCAGCAGAAATGTAAGTTCTCACTGCATCCGTAGGAAAAAAAATCGACAGGTTTGTCCTCTAATTCACCATGCTTTGTCTTCAAATGCCTTTGAAGTTTTTTAAAAAAAAATCTTTTGTTGGCTTTTATCATATTTATAAACAGTTGTTACTTATATACATTACATTTTTCTTGCCCACGCTGATTTGCTTTATTTTACAGAGAGGTTTGTTTTGTCCTTTATTTGACTAACTGTATGTACATTTTGCTGCCCTCTGGATTGGTCTATGATTACCCCCCCCCCCCCCCCCCCCATTGGTTACAGCACCCTTCCTCTTCTCTTGTGGTTCCCCCCCCCCCCCCCCCCCCCCCCCCCCCCGGCCCCCAGGTTGTGCAGTCCATTGGTTCTTCATCTTTTTATTTTTCCCCTGGCTCACTCCTCGTTGCTGGCCTCGAACACGTTTTGGAACAGGCCGACGAACTGCCCCCAAGAATCTAGGAAGCCTTCCTCTGACCTTCGGATGGCGTACTTAATCTTTTCCAGGTGGAGAAATTCCGAGAGGTCAGCGAGCCAGTCTGCAGCTTTGGGCGGTGCTGCCGATCGCCAGCCGAACAGGATTCTCCAGCGTGCAATTAGGGAAGCGAAAGCAAAGGTGTTGGCCCACTTCCCCATGTGTAGCTCTGGCTGACTCACTTTGGGAGCGTTGTACAGGAGCCTCACCCAGGTAGTGAATCCCGCTTCTAGCCCAAACCGTTCCAGTACCTCGAGAAGGTAGCTCCATTCGACTCTGTGAAAGGCCTTTTCTGCGTCCAGGGAGACCATTAGCTCTGGTGTTCTCTCCCCGGGGGGGGGGGGGGGGGGGTCATTATCACATTCAGCAGCTGCCTGATGTTCGCTGTGAGCTGCCTACCCTTGACAAAGCCCGTTTGGTCCTCTGCGACCACCTCTGGTACGCAGCCCTCCAGCCTTTTGGCCAGGACCTTTGCGAGTATTTTCGCATCCCCGTTCAGTAGTGAAATGGGTCTGTATGATCCATATTCTGTCAGGTCTTTATCTTTTTTGGGTATTAGTGAGATTGTGGCCTGCGCTTGCGTTGGGGGCAGGGTGCCACCTGCCAGTGAGTCCGCAAACATGTCCCTTAAGTGTGGGGCCAGGACCGGTGCGAATTTTTTGTAGAAGTCTGCCGGGAACCCGTCGAGTCCCAGTGCCTTCCCCGCCTGCATGGAGCTGATGCTCTCCATGATTTCTCCCAGGTCTATTGGTGCTTCCAGCTCCCCCCAACTGGCAGTTCCAGTCTGTCTAGAAACTGTTTCATTCCTGCATCCCCATTGGGGGGCTCGGAGGTGTACAGTCTCCGGTAGAAGGTCTCGAATGCCCGATTGACCTCCTTTGGCTCTGTTACCAGTCTGCCTTTGCTATCCTTAACCTGCGCTATTTCCCTCGTGGCTGCCTGCTTTCTCAGCTGATGAGCCAATAGGCAGCCAGCCTTGTCTCCGTGTTCGTAGAAGGTCCCCCGTGTCTAGGTGCAGTTGGTACATTGCTTTCCTCGTGGATAGCAGGTTAAAGTCCATTTGCAGCTTTTTCCTCTCCGCCAGCAGCTCTACTGTCGGGGCCTCGGAGTATTTTCTATCGACTTCCAGAATGGAGTCCACTAGCTGTTGCCTGGCCACCCTCTCTTCCCTATCTCTACTTGCCTTGTTGGCAATGATCTCTCTGATCACGGCCTTCAGTGCCTCCCAGAAGATGGAGGGTGAGACCTCCGTGTTTTGGTTGTTACTAACATAATCGCCTATGGCCAGCGGTATTTTTTGGCAGAAAGCCTTGTCGGCCAGGAGGTCCGTGTCCAGCCTCCATGTGGGGCGCCGGGCCCGGTCTGTCTCCAACCTCACATCTATATAATATGGAGCGTGCTCGGAGATAACGATCGCGGAGTAGTCCGTTCCCGTGATCCCTGGAAGCACTGGTTTCTCCACTGCAAAGTCGATACAGGTGTATACCTTGTACACCTGCGGAAAGAATGAGAACTCCTTTTCTCCTGGGTCCACCGCCCCCATCTGTTCCATGAAGGCCCCTAGCTCCCTCGCCATGCCAGATTTTTTTCCCCATTCTGGGGTTTGATCAGTCGGTCAGTGGGTCCAACAAGCAGTTAAAGTCGCCCCCCACCCCATAATCAGTCGGTGTATGTCAAGGTCGGGGATTTCCACCATGGTCTTCTTTATGAATTCTGAGTCATCCCAGTTGGGAGCGTACACATTTACCAGTGCTACAGGTGCCTCTTCCAGGACACCGCTGACCATGACGTAGCTTCCCCCTGGGTCCATAGCTGTCTTGTTTCCTGTAAACCCTGTCCTTTTGTTAATTAATATTGCTACCCCCTAGCCCTCGTCCCGTCGCATGAGTGGCATATCTGCCCTTCCTTTCCAGCAGTCCGTCCTTCTCCCTCAGGTCCGTCTCTTGTAGGTAGATTATGTCTGCTTTTAGGCTTCTTAGGTGGGCGAACACTCTGGATCTTTTCACTGGGCCGTTGAGCCCCCTTACATTCCAGGTAACAATCCTGGTGGGGGGGTTTCTGACCGCATCGCCTTCGTCTGGTTGAACCCGGCCCGCCGCTTAGCCACCTCCGCACTCCAGTCCTGGTAGATCCTCACTACCGAATTCTCCCATTTACTGCTCCTCTCTTTCTTGGCCCAGCGCAGCACACACTCCCGGTCACTGAATCGGTGGAACCGCACCAGCACCACCCTCAGGGGCTCACCTGCCTTGGGCCTCCTGGCCATCACTCTGTGCGCTCCCTCAAGCTCCAGGGGCAAATGGAAGGACCCCGCTCCCATCAACGAGCTCAGCATCGTGGTCACATACGCCGGGAGATCCGACCCCTCCAGCCCCTCCGCCAGGCCCAGGATCCTCAGATTCTTTCGCCTCGTGCGAACGTCCAGCTCCTCCAAGCGGTCCTGCCACTTTTTATGAAGTGCCTCGTGCATCTCCACTTTCCCCACGAGGACCACGGCCTCCTCCTCCCTTTCAACGGCCTGCCGCTGAAACTCCCGAATAGACTCCTGTGCCGCCTGGGTCCCAAGCAGCTTGTTCGTAGTTGCATTCATGGAGTCCAACAGCTCAGCCTTCAGCTCAGCAAAACAACGTAGGAGCGAGGCCTGTTGCTCCTGCGCCCACTTCTACCAGTCCTCGGGTGTTGCGCCGGCCGCCATTTTGTTTTCCTTCCCCCGTTTTTTTGGGGGAGTTGCTGCAGCCTTTTTCTTCGGCCCAATCCGGGTGAGCACCGTATAGTGTGGGGCAAGTTCTTCCAGGCACCTTCCCCCACCGGGATGCGTAAAAACAGCGCCGTTTGGGGCCCTCGAAACGGCCCAAAAGTCCCTAAATAGCGGGAGCTGCCGAACGTGCGGCTTAGCTCCTCATAGCTGCAACCGGACCCTCTCTCTCTCTCTTCTGCTTGTTGGCTCTGCTCTCGAGCGCTTGAGTCTGGCTTCGCGGTCCAGACTGCCGCCTCTCTTCTGCCACCCACGTTCTAATGTGCGGGGGGGGGGGGGGGGGGGGGGGGGGGTGTTTGGCTCGGTCAGGCAGCCTCACAGGCTTGCGATCTTAGGCGCTAGTTCTGTTCGGGGACGCAACTGTCCTCGGCCGCTTCTGAGCCTCCGGTTCCTCCCACACCTTTTTTTTATATTTCCGGCTCCTCTCTCACAAGCCTCAACTTACCGTCGATCCAGTCCCTTGAGGCTTTTTTTTCTTCCTGTTCGTACCTTCAGGGGAGCACTCTGTGGGATCTTTCTTTCTTTAATAAAAAAAACAAGAATGAAAATACCCCCGGGACTAAACAAGCAAAACAAAAAAAAAATCTGAAAGTTTAGTCCTTTAGCGAGAGCTGCCCAGTGTACTTTTTCTCCCCCTACAGAGCTCTACCGGAAGTCAATCTCTTCCTGTACTTTTATGCAGTCGCCTTTGAAGTTTTGAGGGTTTTAATCTGTTGTCGGGAGGAGGCAGTTTCCCTCGCTGGGCTCCGGGCCTGCGCATTGCTGAGGGGGCACACATGCGCGAGATGGCCAGCAGTCTGAATGCCAGTCGAGACTGACATTTTAAAAAGTCTGTTGCAGCCGTTGCCAACAATCGGGAACACCGTGACCGATGGCCCCACGACCCTCCCGACACCTGTCTGCGACCCTGAGTTTTAAAATGGCTGATCTAACCTACACATCTTTGGACTGTTGGGGAAACTGGAGCACCCAGAGGAAACCCATGCAGACATGTGAAGAACATGCATATTCCACACAGATAGACGCCCAAGGCTGAATTGAACCTTGGACCCTGATACTGTGATGCAGCAGTGCTAGCCACTGTGTCACCATGCCACTGTGCAATGAGATGGGATTAATTGATAGCCTCGGGTATCCTGAGGTAGCAATGATATGATTGAATTTTACATTCCATTTGACCAGTATTTTAAACTTGGGCAAATATGAGTGAACAAAATCAGAATTAGCTAAAGTAAACTGGCAAATGTGCTCAAGGAAGAGCTAAATAGAGGTTCAGTGGCGGACGTTTAAAGGATATTTCAGGCTACACAGAATAGACACCTTCCAATGAGAAAGAAAAAAAGGCCCATCATCCTTGGTTAACAAAAAATGCAAGACTGTATTAAACTTAAAGAAAAAGGATATATTTGTACTAAGACGAGTGGCAGGTCAGAGGTTTGAAAAGAATATAAAGACAAAAAGATTGATAAGGGGAAAAATAGAGTACGAGAGAAAGCTAGTTAATAATGTAAAGATGGATAGTAAGAGTTTCTATAGATATTTGAATAAGAGTTAAAACAAGTGAGTATTGATCCCATAGAAAACACATCTGGGGAATTCATAATGAAAAGTAGGGCTATGGCAGATGAATTAAATAGGTAATTTGCATTGGTCTTCACCATAGACGGCACAAGTAACGTCCCACAAATAGCTGTAAATCAGGAAATGGAAAGGAAGGAGGCCATTTACAAAATACAATCACCAGGGAAGTGGTACTGAGCAAATGATTGGGTTCACATGCTGTCAAATCCCTGGGTCTGGGTTTGGATGGCCTTCATCTTAAGGTCTTGAAAGAAGTGGCTAATGCATTGGTTTTAATTTTCCAAAGTACCCTAGATTTGGGGAAGTTTCCATTAGTTTGGAAGATAGCAAATACAATCCTTTACTTGAAAAAAATGAGGGAGTAAGCAGAAAAATACAGACCAGTTAGCCGCACATCTGTCATAGGGAAAATGTTAGAAGCCATTGTTGCCGAACGGCCACATAAGATGGCACCCTGCAAAAGATGCTGAGAAATTGAGCCAAGTATAGAACAAGCAGGCTGCAGCGTAAATAAACATTGAGCAAACTGCAGCCTAGACAATACAATACACAGGGAAAAGGCCATCTCCAAGCCATCCCAGGAACAACAGAACTGTCCAGTCAATCACGACTGTTTACCAGAAACAGCGGCACCTAAACTCCTTATTTGGAAAGCCTACATGCCCTTAATAGCTGAATGCATGGCTGTTGAGGGTCCACCCTGAAATCGATGTGTGCAGCCCCTGATTGGACCTAATCCATCAAGGTGATCAAACCCTGATCAACTGATTGGCAATGACCCCGGGACCGCCCAAAAGAGTGCAAAATCCCTGAAGGGAAAAGGTGCCGCACTACCTTAGAATCTCTCTGTGCAGCAGCCAGCAACGGAACAACAGTGATCTTTACCAGCCACCACAAGGAGTACCATCATGCCACCGTCAAAAGGAAGACCAGAGCCAGAGCATCAGACCAGACTGAGGATCAAGCATCGAGGATTACAGGAGTCAGATCAAGGCAAATATCTGTCTGGGTACTTGCTAGTTACTCAAAAGTTAAGATAAGGTTTAGTATGAGCTTTCAGTACTCTGTAGAATAACTTGTGTTGATGGAGTGGTTGATTAACATTGTGTGAGTATGAATAAACGCTATGTGATTAAACAAAGTCGACTCGCAGTCATTTGTCCACCGCATACGAGTTAAAGACACACTGTGGTATCAACAATTGCACATCTGTCATAGGGAAAATGTTAGAAGTCATTGTTAAAGATGTTACAGCAGGACAGCTGGAAAAATTCAAGACAACCAGGCAGAATCAACATGGTTTTGCAAAAGAGAAATAATATTTAAACAATTGCAATTCTTTGAAGGGGTCTCATGTGCTGTGTTTAAAGGGGAACCGCTGAATGTACTTAGATTTCCAGGAAGCATTTGATAAATTGACAAATCAAAGGTTACTGTGGAAAATAAATGCTCAAAGTGTAGGGGGTAACATCATGGAATGGATTGAAGATTAGTGGTTAGCTGACGTAAAACTTCAGCAATCATTCGCTAATTGTCCATCTAAGAAACTCCCCGTTACTGGTTGAGTTCTGTGGGTCCTGGCATAGCTGTTGAGCCCCCCCCGCGATTCTCCCACCCCCCCCCCCCCCCAAAATGGCGTGTCGCGGTTTGCACGGCGACCGGCGATTCTCTGGCCCGGATGGGCCGAACGGCCTGCCGTTCCCAACTTGTTCACGCCGGCGGCAACCACACCTGATCGCTGCCGGCGTGAACATGGCGCCAAAGGTGAGTTTGTGGCTTGTGGGGGGCGGAGAGGGGAGCGAGCACCACGGCCGTGCTCAAGAGGGGACTGGCCCGCGATCGGTGCCCACCGATCATCGGGCCGGCATCTCCAAGGGACGCACTGTTTCTCCTCCGCCGCCCCGCAAGATCAATCCGCCACGTCTTGCGGGGCAGCGGAGGGGAAGACGGCAACCGTGCATGCGCCAGCGTCATGGCCCGGCGACCGAGATTTACAGAACGCCGCTCCTAGCCCCCCGGAGCGGCCTCCAACGCCGTCGTGAAACACTCCGGGTTTCACGACAGCGTTGTGGAGAATTCCGCCCCTTAACTATTTTTAAACAAAACAATGTTTATTCGATGAATTCAGTTAACATTTTATAAACACACAGTAAACATTTTATCAACTACCAACACAACTGCCCCCCACAGATACAGTGCTCTATAGGTGACCCTTAATAACATTCCTAACAACATCCATAAGCCAAACACCCTTTTTAATAAAGCAGTCTTCTTTATACAAGACAGTTATCACTTTTAAATTATCAAGTGATCTAGACACCTTTTAACATAGAGAGAGACAAAATGAATCTTCCTTGTCTGAATTCAGCTTTCAACTGCCTAAAACGAAAGTAAAATAAAGCCACAAACAGCTTCCAGCTCAAAATGAAAGTAAAAGCCAGAGACACAACCCAGCTCCACCCACGCAATGACATCACTTCAGCTATTTGATAAACACTCAATTCTTAAAGGTACATTCCCATGACACTACTCAGAGTTTATGAACTGAGGTAAGAAATCCACACTTTCCTCTTCGAGAAATTGTCCTCTGACTAATTTGTTTGCTGATGAAACTTGGATGCTAATTGTGTCTTACTTCTTTGAACCTGTCGCGAAGATCAGCCGGCGTGGGTCCCGAAGGTTGGCTGGCTGGTAAAAATGGGTCCCTGGAAAAAAAAGTTTGAAAAACTGAATGTCCGCTCCACTGGGAAGCTTGTTCTTGAAAAGGTGATGGATTGTGACAATGAAGATGGAGAAACGTGTGGCGGTGACATATCCATGCTTGACTCCAGTTTTGACCTTGAAGGTTCAGTCTTATTTCCATTGGTGAGGACTGTCGCCAACATTTTGTCGTAGATGAGTTGGAGGATGTTGATGAATTGTTCTGGACAGCCAGCCTTTGACGGTCTTAATAGCACTTCCCAATTGATTGAGTCAAAAGCCTTGGGTCAGATCAATAAAGGCAATGTAGAGTGGTTGATGTTGCTCCTGTCATTTCTCTGGAAGTTACCAAGCAGTGAAAATCAAGTCTACTCTTCCACAGTTTGGTCAGAAGCCATGCTGGCTTCTAGAAGGATTTCTTCGAAGGCCAGTGAATTAGAGTGATATCTGCCAGGCGATGGCGAGTAGTGAGATTCTTCTGTAGTTCCCACAGTCCGCTTTGTCTCCCTTCTTAAAGATGGTGGTGATCCCGAGGTCAACAACAGTTTCTTCTCTGTCCCAGATTTTCAGGATTAGCTGATGGCGACTACGGTTGTTCTCTTCTCCCTAGTTTGAAAATCTCCGCTGCAATCCCATCCACTCCTGCAGCTTTTCCATTCTTCACGTGTTTAATGGCAGCTTTTATTTCTTCCACGCTTGGTGGGAGTCCAAGAGCATTTGTGGGGAGTTGGGGCATTTCCACAAACATGTTCTCATCTATGATTGGATCACGGTTTAGGAGTCCTCTCCATCAATATTTTCTCTGCCTCTCAAGAAAGTTCCATCTTTCCTCCTGTAAGAAAGTTCCATCTTTCCTCCTCTAAGTTAATGTTACGTGAACAGTTTTAATTTGGTGTAATAATCAATCAACATGCTATTGTTCAATTCTGATTAAACTTGTTGTGAATTTTAGTTTTAGCATCATGTGACTATTCTTAGCTTGAGATTTTAGACCAAATAAAGCTAACTATCGATGGATTAATCATAGATAACGCTTGAAGAAGTCCCTGTTGTAAATTACTGTAAGAATTGGCAGTCTTCAAGGTTGAATGGGCATCAGCAAACAGCCAAGCCGGAATTTATGGGTGCAAGGGAAGGAAGTATAACAGCAGATGTTCCTTACGTTAGTTAAACTCATTCGTTTTAAGAAGAAGACAGTATGTGATTAGTTGTAATAGTACGACTAAATGTACAAGGAAACTGGTTGAATGTCACATTTTAAACAATGATAATTTCTATAACTTTAAGCACAACTTGAATCGTAACTTTATGTATTAGATATACATAGTTTTAAGTTGTAAGCAACATTGCCACTTTATTTTTGTTCTAACATTGAAGTGGAACATTCCAAGCCCTAACACCTGCTGAGTGAAGGACAGGACTTCGAAAGCAGTCACTGATAGGAATTTGATTTAATGAGGAGTTGCACCAATTAAGCAACTCCCAAGGCGACGCACCAAAGGCACCATTCGTAAGGAAAAGACCACCCTTCCCATCCTAAACACATGGGCAATGAAGATACCATAAAACATTGTTTGATCTTAGCAAAGGTGACAGAAACAAACTTTAATGAGAGGGATGGTCCCACATGTAATTGACGCCTTAAGAGGGTCAGTCAGAGGAAGATGGTAAATTACACCAATAGATTACCTTTACCCTCGAGAAATCAATTAGAAACTGATCGTGCCCACCTAGACCAATCACAGATTCATCATGCACCCCTTAAACCATTTGAGAATTAGCCTCACCTCAGTGAGGCCAATCAGAAAACAATAACATCATTGATCATGTTGTGGGTTGTGCTCGGAAAGGGTTAATAAACAACAGCTTTCAGTGAGCAAACCATTCACTCAGTTTAAGAGTGAAGTTTGCGAAGCTTGCTGTCCGCAGGAAAGCAGAAGACTCCAAGGTCATGGGGAGAGAACGGAACCGAGTGTCACATAGAACATAGAACAGTACAGCACAGAACAGGCCCTTCGGCCCTCAATGTTGTGCCGAGCCATGATCACCCTACTCAAACCCATGTATCCACCCTTTACCCGTAACCCAACAACCCCCCCCAACCTTACATTTTAGGACACTAAGGGCAATTTAGCATGGCCAATCCACCTAACCCGCACATCTTTGTCACCTCGCACTCTAAGCCAAACTGGAAAGGAAGAGCGCGTAGTAAGCCCGTCAATTTGCTACCCTGATTTAAGTATTTCATATCTTAAATAAAGTTTCCTGGATTACTTCACCTAGACTGTCTCCTGTTACCTTTTTTGGTTAAAGTCTCAAATGAACGGAATTGAATTTGAGTTCAAATAATACCCAGAACTCAGTCTGCACCGGTTTGCAGGCTAGGGTGTTGGGTCCCTATATTACCTTGGTGGCACTGAAGAAACTTAAGGTGTCATGCTTATCGGCGAGGAGTTTCAGATCCTTAGCTTTCTCAGACCACCATTGGTTGTTGATTTCCCTAGTTGTTCTTTGGACCTCCACCTTGGCTGATTGATGAGCTCTCCTCTTTGCCTTGCTGGTTATGTCATTTTGCCAGGCGCAAAGAGCCTTCTTCGTGTCAATGAGGCCTTAAATGGTGTGGTCGTTCTCGTCGAACCAATCTAGCTGTTTCCTGGTCTTGGAGCCGTTTTTTCACGGCTTTAGATGATAGCTATCTTCAGCTCTTTCCAGTTTTCCTCCACTCCATTAGAATGGACAGTTTGGAAATCTTGGAGAATGCATTGTTAGAAGTTCACCTGCATGTTTGATGGTTCGATAGAGTTTGAAAACGACGCTCTTTGAAAATTTAGAGGCCTTCAATGCAAGCCGGGAATATTGGGCCCAATACACTGAGCGATTGCGGTACCTCTTCCAAACGAAAGGCATCAGCGGAGAGGACCAATGGAAAATAATCATCCTGACTGCCTGCGGGGCCTCACCCTTCAGCATAATTAAAAACGTACGTACTCGGCTGCCCTGATTCAAAGTCCTTTGATGAACTGGTGATTATGCGACGCTACCGATTTAACACTGGTATGCAGACTCTGGGGAAGGCAGTGATGGACTTTCTAACATGGTACCGAAGGCTGGCTGAATATTGTGAGTTAAGTCCATCCCTCTCTGAAATATTAGGAGCTGTTTGGTGCGCGCGATTAACAATGTGGCAACTCTGAGGAAGTTGTTGATAGAACTAATATTGGACTAGAAAAGAGCCATTGAGCTAGCCCTGTCCCTTGAGAATGCTGAGGAGGGGTTCAAGAACAACAGTGTTCTGTGGTCTACAGTATCCATAATGTTAGATAACTCCTGTACAAGGATGCAGCGCCCTCTCAGGGCAGTGCTCACATGACCAGTTTGCCACCGAAAGAGCAAGCAACTGCCCAACTGTTGGGCAGTTGGTTGCTCTTTCAGCGGCAATCTGGTCCGGTTTCAATGGTCAAGGGCTACCATAGATCTGCATGACACCTCCCCAGAGGACAATGCCAACGACATTGCCAAGCCTGCGGTTGTAGAATGATCAGCAACCAAGGCCTCCAAAATCGGCAAAGAAGACAACACCAGGGCAGATGATATGGTCTCCTGAAGCCAGGACCTTGCACATGGCCCAGCCTGAGGAGGGTGACCTGATGCAGCTGAATTGCATCAAGGCCCCTAAAGTGACCCCGAGTCGAATTAGGCTTCAAGTCAATGGGCATTCCATGGTAATAGAGGTCGACATGGGACTGCCATCTCCATCATCGGGCAGCAGACCTTTCACCGGTTTTACACGGGATCCTGCCTTTGAGCTTGCACGACACCAAGGACAGGTTGGTGACATGTACTGGAGAAACGCTGAACGTTATAGGAACCATGGTGACCCCAGTTCCCCTGAGGCAGGAGACAGTCAGGTTCCGCTAATAGTCGTACAGGAGCCGGATCCAATCTGTTAGGCTGTAATTTGCTGTGAACATTTAGTCTGGACTGACAGCAGATTTTCCGAATGGGCACCAGCAGCTTGTATCAAGTTCGCAGGAGATATCCAGGAGGGCCTGAGTAAAATAAATTGGGGCCAGGGCAAGAATTTAATGGAGGCCCAGCACAAATACTTCAGAGCATGACTGGTCTCCTGCACCTTGCTGGCGAAGGTAGAAACTGAGTTATAGCATTAAGAGAGTTGGGTATCTTGTGCCTGGTCCAATTTGCAGAGTGGGCCGCACCAGTGGTCCCGGTGTTGAAGCCAGATAAGTCGGTTAGCCTCTGCAGTGATTATAAAATGTCCATAAATAGGGCCTCGCCTCATGCTTGAACCGATATCCCTTGCCGTATGTAGAGGATCTCTGTGCAAAGCTAGTAGGAGACCATTCGTTCATGAAAATGGATATGAGCCATGCATTATCTCCAACGGGAGCTAGATACAGCATCCCAAAAGTACATGACCATCAATACCCTCGAGGTCCATATGCGTACACTCTGCTTCCCTTCGGGGTCTCATCCGTGTGTGCAATATTCCAGAGGGTAATGGAAGGGATCCTCCGGGATCCCTCCGGAAAATGGCAGCATACCTGAATGACATTCTTATTGCGGGGTCACCAAGAAGGAATGCATGGACAATTTGGAAGAGGTCCCCAGACATTTCTCCCAACCGGGCATTCGCCTGGAGAGAGGCAAGTGTGCCTGTCAATCGAAGATGGTCACGTACCTGGGTTACAGGGTAGACAAGGATGTCTTGCACCCAGTAGAGGAGAAAATCAAGGCCATAACTGTGGTCATTTTTGGGGCTCATGAACTATTATAACAAGTTTATCCCGCATTTGGCATCCTGTTGGTTTATCTTTGTGCTCTAGTAAAAAAGAATCAAAGGTGGGCATGGGGAACACCACAAGAGGAAGCGTTTGTCGGGGCAAAGAGACAGCTGACATTTCCCATCTGTTAACTCATTACGATCCTTCACAGCCGCTCGTCCTACATGTGACGCCTCCTTGTATGGCATCTGAGCAGTACTGTCCCATCAATGGGACGGTGGCATGGAAATCCAAAAAGCGTATACTTCTAGGACTCTGGCAGAGGCCAAGCGCCGTTATGCCAGATGGAGAAAGAAGGGTTGGTCGTGATATATGCAGTGAAAAAATTCCCTCCACAACTTCAGCCTGAATCCAGCATTGGGCCTTGGTTTAGCAGCATATGAGTATACGTTTCAGCATCACCCAATGGTACAAATTGCAAAGGCCGATGCGCTCAGTCAGCTCTCACTGCCTGTGAACCATCCTCTCCGCCAGTGATGGACGAGGTTTAGCGACCCTGGACTTCATAGATACTCTGTTTATGACGGCCGTGCAAATTCGTACATGGACCCAGAGGAATCTCACGGTGGTGAATCTACACAGTGGATTACAGGGAAATCCCCGCAGCGGCCCTGAAGGCCTACATCATAAAGCAGCAGGAGCTCAGCTTGGAGCATGCTATCCTCCTATGGGGAGCTTGAGTGATCATCCCACGACCAGGTCAACAGTTGATCCCGCAGGACCTGTATTAGGGACACTTCGGGACTTCAAAAATGAAGATGCTAGTGAGGAGCAATGTCTGGTGGCCTGGAATCGATGATGACATTGAGAGAGTGATAAAAAAGTGCCCAGCAATGACAGGAGCACCAGACGTTCCCTCTGCCAACTTCACTCAATCCCTGGAAATGGCTAGGGTGCCCCTGGATGCAGTTGCATGCCGACTTCACCAGGTCTTTTAAGAGGTCCATGTTTCTGGTCCTCATAGACACCCTGGCCGGGATTCTCCCCTACCCGGCGGAACGGAGTGGTGTGAACCACTCTGGCGTCGGGCCTCCCCAAAGGTGCGGAATTCTCCACACCTTTAGGGGCTAGGCCCGCGCCGGAGTGGCTCCCGCTCCGCCAGCCGGCGAGAACGGCCTTTGCCACCCCGCCAGCCGGGACCGAAAGGCCTTCCGGCCGGCGGAAGTCCGCGCATGAGCTGGTGCGTCATCGGCTGCTAACGTCATACCGGCGCATGCGCAGAGGAGAGGGTCTCTTCCGCCCCCGCCATGGTGAAGGCCATAGTGGGGCAGAAGAAAAAGAGTGCCCCCATGGCACAGGCCCACCCGCCGATCGGTGGGCCCCGATCGCGGGCCAGGCCACCGTGGGGGCACCCCCGAGGCCAGATCGCCCCGCGCCCCCCCCAGGACCCCGGCGCCCGCCCGCGCCGCCAATCCCGCCGGCACCAGACGTGCTTTGATTCCCGCCAGCGGGAACGGCCTGTCAGCGGCGGAACTTCGGCCCATCGCGGGTTGGAGAATCGCCGCGGGAGCCCACCGACCGGCGCAACGCGATTCCCGCCCCCGGCGATTCCCGGGTGGCGGAGAATTCGGGCTACGGCGGGGGGCGGGATTGACGCCAGCCACGGGCGATTCTCCGATCCCCCGAGGGATTCTCCGCCCCCTCTCCTAAGTGGCTGGAGCTGCATTAGATTACCACCACCACCTCTAACTACTGTGGAGTGATTACGGCACTCCTTTAGTACCCACGGGGTACCAGAGGTATTGGATTGGATTTGTTTATTCTCACGTGTAGCAAGGTAAAGTGAAAAGCATTGTTCTGCATACAGTTCAGACAGATCATTCTGTACATGAAAAGAAAATACATAGGACAAACATAAAACACACAGGTAAATACAGAGACACAGGCATCAGGTGAAGCATACAGGAGTGCAGTATTGCTCAGTAGAGAAAATGTGTGAAGAAATCAGATCAGTCCATAAGCGGGTCGTTTAGGAGTCTAGTAACAGCGGGGAAGAAGCTGTTTTTGTATCTGTTAGCCCGTGTTCTCAGACTTTTGTCTCTTCTGCCTGATGGAAGAAGTTGGAAGAGTTCATTAGCGAGGTGGAAGAGGCCATTGATTATGCTGCCCGCTTTCCCAAGGAAGCAGGAGGTCTAGACAGAATCAATGAATGGGAGGTGAGATTGTGTGATGTACTGGGCGGTGTTCACAACTCTCTGTAGTTTCTTATGTCTTGGGCCGAGCAGTTGCCATACCAGGCTGTGATGCAGCCAGATAGGTTGCTTTCTATGGTGCATCTGTAAAAGTTGGTAAGAGTCAATGTGGGCATGCCGACTTTCTTTAGTTTCCTAAGGAAGTATAGGTGCTGTTGTGCTTTCTTGGTCGTAGCATCGGCATGGGTGGACCAGGACAGATTCTTGATGATGTGCACACCTAGGAATTTGAAGCTATCAACCATCTCCATCTCAGCCCTGTTGATGCAGACAGTGGTATGTACAATACTTTGCTTCCTGAGGTCAATGACCAGCTCTTTAGTTTTGCTGACATTGAGGGAGAGATTGTTGTCATTACATCACTCCAGTAGGTTCTCAATCTCTCCCCTGTATTCTGACTCGTCGTGTTCGAGATCCAACCCCTTTTGCCACACAGTCGTGTGTGTATAGTGAGTATAGCTGGGGGCTAAGTTATGCGGATCCCGGTAATGAGGACTATCGTGGAGGAGATGTTTTTGTTTATCCTTACTGATTATGGTCTATGGGTCAGGAAGTAGAGGATCCAGTTGTAGAGTGAGGAGCCAAGTCCTACGTTTTGGAGCTTTGATATGAACTTGGCTGGGATTATGGTGTTGAAGGCGGAGCTGTAGTCAATTAATAGGAGTCTGATGTAGGAGTCCTTGTTGTCGAGGTGCTCCAGGGATGAGTGTAGGACCAGGGAGATGGCTGTGGACCGGTTGTGGCAGTAAGTGAATTGAAGTGGATCTAGGCCTAGAACCCAAGAGAAGACCACATGTAAACACGTGGACCACTTCAAGGGCAGAGAGCCCACCTTGGAGGAAGCCGTGCCAGACACATCAATACCTCCGCATCCTCTGGTGCCACTATGTCGTCAAGAGGCACAACCCACCATGGACCAACATCGGGACCATCGGGATAACAATGATCGGCCTCGGATATGGACACAGAAGCATCTACACTCATGGACGACGCCGCACCTGGAACCAAACCCCCGGTAGCGTCCCTCCATTGTTCATCATGGAAAAAGTGGTCAACAAGTGGCTACACACCACCTGACTCAGCTCCACCAATGGCAGAAATGCACCGAAGATGAAGGTCCCTCAGCTGGCCACTGGTGAGAACTTCCAGACGGGGTGTTGGGAAGGGGTGTAATAACCCTCATGAGGCCCACAGGGATACCCTAATCGATCTACTCGCGGGACTCATGGAATACGAGCTTCCCTGCTAGTGGGTAGAGGCCCGCCAATCTAGTGCTTGTAATTAGACTATAAAAACCAACCCAGAGAAGGATGCCATCCTGGTTGTCCCGATTGGGACTTATAGTGTATGTATGTGCTGCTGTACCAGCCGTTTCCTTTGATCTTGAATAAACCACAGTTTACTCAACTACTTGGGCTCCTGGGTCTTTATAGCCAGGTTTTCATATCCCTACTTCATCCAGGTTGTGTCATTTGCTACTGTGCATACTTGCATCTTTCCCTCACATCCCGGTTATAAATATCGAGGCTATGATCTGTTTTTCCTTGTTTCCCACTTAAAATTAATGCTTGATCTGTATATTTAGAGAAGGGGCTTGATTTGTGGCTTGAATTTGATATAGAGTACAGCAGCAGAAAAACTGGAAGCATGTCCCCTCTTTTTTTTTTGTCGTCATCTTTATTATTGTCACAAATAGGCATACATTAACACTGCAATGAAGTTACTCTCCTCTGTCCTGCTTGCCATGTGTTCTGATTGGTGTCCTCCCCCTCCCCCTCCCATCCTTCTATCTCCCTCCTCCCCTTTCTTTTCTCCTTCCGTTATCTATTTCAATCCTCCATTCGTCTCCCTCCCCCCTACCTCCCTTACTGATTGCTGGTCACAAACAGGTCTTGGAACAGGCTGGTGAATAGTTTCCATGTGTTGTGGAAGCCTTCTTCGGATCCTCAAATTGTATTTTTTTTTCTAATTTAAGATATTCTGCCAGTCTGCGGCCTTGGGTGGTGCTGCTGCTGATATCCAGCCGAGTAGGAGTCTCCAGTGGGTGATCAGGGAGCCAAAGGCTAGGGTGCCTGCCCCTCTTCCTGTAAAGAGTTCTGGCTGTTCTGATATACCAAAGACCACCACTAGTGGGCATAACTCCACCCTCACAACCACAACCTTGGACATGGCTTCAGAAAAGGAGGTTAGTACCCAAAGTCTGGGACATGTTGTGGGCAGGGTTTAGAGAACCCCAAAGCCTATCATGGAGTTCACCTGACCCACAATTTTTAATAGATTGTACTTTACAGGTGTGGTGCAACAGAGCGTTAAAGTACTTTTAAATTAAAACAATGTTTATTTATGAAACCAATTAACACTTTATAAACCCACAGTAAACATCTTAACAACTATCAACACCAATCATCCCACAGATACAATATTCTATAAGTAATCCTTAATCTTTCTTTATTAACATCCATAAGACAAAATACCCTTTTTAACACGAGATCAGGTTTAAATTCTCTACTGAGAGCAGTTATCACTTTGAAGTCATCCAAAAGATCTGGAGACAGTCTTTAGATTGCAGAGAGAGATCCTTATTCAGCTGCTTGCTTTGCCTGCAGCTATCCAGCTCTCAAAACAAAACTAAAACACACCATGTAGCAGACAATCCAAAGCGAAAGTAAAAGCAGACAGACAGCCCAGCTCCACCCTCTCTCTGGCATCACTGCAGCTATATGATAAACGCCCATTTCTTAAAGGTACATCCACTACAGCTATTTAATAAACACCCAGTTCTTAAAGTTTCTCTCGCATGCCACCTCCCAGGACCCAAGAAAAAAAATCATCAACTTCAAGATGGTTTCATTTTTCACCTTTTCACTTCCCCTTAAGAAATATGGACAGTGAATATACATTTCTTTTAACAAAACAAAACACGCAAACATTTATAATAACATAGTCCATTTTAGTTCTTCTTCCTCCACCGAACCTGCTTCTTTTCATCACAATCGTGACAAAGCCTCGGCTGTCACGTTTTCTCATCCTGCCACATGTATTACTTTTAAATGAAATGGCTGTAACAATAAACTACATCGTAACAGTCTTGCATTGTTATTCCGAAAATGCTCCAAAAACATCAATGGATTATGATCTGTATATATAATTGTATCAGACAGATTGCTGGTCACATAAATGTGAAAATGTTGCAAAGCCAGCACCAAGCTCAAAGTATCTTCTCAATCGTTGAATACCTCTTCTGGTGAGAATTCAATTTCTTTGTAAAATAACCAATAGGCCGCGCTCGTCCTTCATCGTCATCTTGTAGAAGCACCGCACCTATGCCCACATCACTCGCATCCACAGCCACTTTGAATGGTTTATTTAGAACAGTACAGCACAGAACAGGCCCTTCGGCCCTCGATGTTGTGCCGAGCAATGATCACCCTACTCAAACTCACATATCCACCCTATACCCGCAACCCAACAACTTCCCCCTTAACCTTACTTTTATTAGGACACTACGGGCAATTTAGCATGGCCAATCCACCTAACCCGCACATCTTTGGACTGTGGGAGGAAACCGGAGCACCCGGAGGAAACCCACGCACACAGGGGGAGGACGTGCAGACTCCACACAGACAGTGACCCAGCCGGGAATCGAACCTGGGACCCTGGAGCTGTGAAGCATTTATGCTAACCACCATGCTACCCTGTATAATTTGGGATGGCTAACACAGGAGCAGTGGTTAACACCGCCTTCAGGCAGTCAAATGCCTGTTGACACTCCGCTGTCCATTTAAATTTGCTACGCTTCCTTCGCAAGTCCGTCAGTGGAGCAACCACACTACAAAAATTTGGCACAAATTTCCGGTAGAATCCACTCTTGCCAAGAAATTTCATTATTTCCCTTTGTGTCGAGGGTATTGGAACCTCCCCAATAACTTTTGTTTTCACATCCCGTGGGATCATTCGACCCTGTCCGATTGTATGGCCCAGGAAAGTAACTTGGGCTTTTCCAAATTCACTTTTGGCTTGGTTTATCACCAAACCCGCCTCCTGAAGTTGATCGAATAACTCCATCAGATGTTCCAAATGTTCTTTCCATGTATGGCTGAAAATGACCAGATCGTCGATGTATACCACACAATTGGGTAATCCTGAAACAACTTTATTAGTTAACCTTTGAAATGTGGCTGGGGCATTTTTCATGCCAAATAGCATAACTTTGAATTGGTATATACCATCTGGAGTCACAAAAGCTGAAATTTCCTTTGCCCTTTCGGATGAAGGTGCCTGCCAGGAACCTTTAAGTAAATCCAGTTTAAAATAAAAGCTGATTGTACCACCTTCACAATGCAATCCTCCAAACGTGGGATAGGATAAGAGTCCATTCTTGTAACTGCATTAACCTTTCTATAGTCCACACACAACCGTTGGGCACCGTCTGGTTTAAGTACTATTACTATGGGTGAGCTCCATTGGCTGCAACCCACTTCAATTATGCCATTTTTAAGCATACTTTCAATCTCTTTGTTAACCTGTGCCAATTTTAAAGGGTTACGTCTATATGGATGTTGTTTAATTGGAACAGCATTTCCCACATCTACATCATGTATAGCCATTTTAGTCCTTCCCAATTTATCTCCACAAACTTGCCCATGTGATATCATTAACTCTTTCAGGTCTGTCCGTTTTTCCTCTGGAAGGTAACTCAACAATTTATCCCAATTTTTAAGAACATCCTCGTTTTCCAATTTAATTTGAGCTATGTCAAATTCAAAGTCATCTGGACTTGGTTCATCACTTTGAGTTAGAATCATTAAAACCTCCTCCTTTTGCTCTCCTCTTTCAAAGTACCTTTTAAGCATATTCACATGACACACTCGGTGAGTTTTCCTTCTATCTGGCGTTCTTACCACATTATTCTATGCGTTCTTGTCTGCTGCCCGTTTCATCACATGTTGTGCAATTTTTGAATGTTGTCTAGCCAATTCACCTGCTCTATTTAATCGTTCCCTAAAACATGATCAATGTAAACATAGTACAGTCATTTCAGCATTAGGTGGCTCACCGTCAGACACTATAGGAACTGTTTTCCGGCCTTTTCTAAGTCAGATGACATGATGATGTGATTCAGAATAGTAAACAAGCAAGACATAGAATAGCTCGAGTGAGAGAATTTAGAACTAGTCTGTTATAATAGTGTATAGTTATATAGTTACTTATATTGTACTTTAATTATTTATTGTTAGTTTAGTATTGAGTAAAAGGACTCACAGTTTATTATTTTATTACTCATTAAATAGTTCATCTTTCAACAAGAAGACTCATTTTATCATCCTGGTGGATTCAAGAGTAATATATATTTTAGATAAGTCATTATTTAAAATATAACATGGTACCAGTAAGTTATAAATCTTTTAAGAAAGACTAACAAAGATTTAGCATAGAAAAGAAGAAAGAAAAAAGAACAAACGGATTCAACTATTCGACTATAGCAATCATCGCAACTTTGAAAACTTCGATGCAAACGACATATCAATGGACCAAGTTCAAGCACCAAGACATCTAAAGATTTAAATTTAAATTTAAATTTGAAGTTGTTCAAGCAGCAATTTCAACTTTACCTAGAAGCTAGTGATTTAGGTGCAGCACCAGAAGCTGGAAGGATCGCGTTATTTCTGTCCCTTGCAGGACAGCAAGCAATCAAAATATTCAACTCATTTCATTTTAGTGCTGATGAAGATAAAACCAAATTTGATCAAGTGATAGCGAAGTTTGATGAACATTGTAAAATGCAGACAAATGAGATTTTAGAACGACAGAAATTTCATCTGAGAATTCAAATAACTGGTGAACCTGTGAATAATTTTATCACAGATCTCAAGTTCTTAACTAAAATGTGTAACTATGAAAATCTGCAAGAGATCTTGTAAGAGACCAAATAGTATATGATATACTTGATGATAATATCAGAGAAGCGTTAATTCGTCAAAATGATTTAACTCTACAAATCGCAATTGACAAATGTATAGCAGCAGAACAGACCAGAAGTCAGTATCTAGCATTTTATCTAAAGGAAAAAAGCGCAAATCTCTACCACGAGGTAGAGAGAATTAAAATTGTGTCGCAAGCAAAGCAGAAATCTGTAAGGAACGGAAGCTATCCTCGGCAAGCATTTTTGAGCTCTGCACATGTGCACTACGGACCAAAATGCGAGACGTTCAAGAAGAAGTCTGCTCATGCGTGTACATCACAATTACGTCAGGATGACAACGTAATTACATGTCACAGATGTGGCCACTTAAAGGGGAATTGTCCAGCTTTTGGCAAACAATGTCTAAAGTGTCAGAAACGCAATCATTATGCTTCACAGTGTCAATCAACTGCTAAATATATTCCTCCTACACACAAAAAGTAGCACAAAGTATGAGCTGTGGACAAAGCAGACGAAATTGGCACTCAGGAACATTTCACGGAAGATAATGATTTCTTCGTTGGTGTAGATGATTCGTCCATCAAGCATGATCTACAAGCAAGCAAAGATCATCTTAAAACAATGAAGTTACCTCATCGAGAGTGTGAAAAAAATCTTCAAGCAACGGAAGAACAAAAAGTCAACATAGTAAGCAATGAATGGATGACTACTGTGTATGTTAACACCATTCCAATCACTTTTAAATTGGAAAGCGGCGCCTCGACGAATCTTTTGAATTCCAAGGACCTGTCCAAGATCAAGAGTCATTACGAAATGATTCCTCCAGAATGCTCATTGCATGATTACAATGGCAACCCCATTTTTTCACATGGATCCTGCTACCTACGTGTCACAAACAGAGACATTCAACAACAAGTAAGGTTCGAGATTGTCAATGATACTCATTCATCATTACTTGGAGCACAAGCATGCAAAGATTTGCAAGTCATACAGAGAATCTTCATGAATACCTGTCAATCAAGTGCACTCAATGATAATGTTCAGCAACTCTTACAGCAATACAGCAATTTCAAGGTATGGGCACATTACCTTTTCAGTACAAAATCCAACTGAAAAAGGATGCTAAATTGGTGATCCATCCACCTAGACGTGTTCCTGCTCCACTTAAAGATCAACTGAAAGCTGAATTGTCAAGATTTCGAACTCCAGAATTAATCTTTAAGGTTACTCAACCTACTGACTGGGTAAGCTCCCTAGTCTGTGTAAAGAAACTTACAGGTGAAATAAAACTCTGTATGGACCCAAAAGATCTCAATAAAAGTATCAAGAAAGAGCATTATCCAATACCAAAGAAAAAAGATATCACTGATGAGATGGCAAATGCTAAAATATTTACCAAGCTTGATGCGTCTCAAGGATTTTGGCAGATGCAGTTAGAAGACTCCAGCAAACTTCTTTATACTTTTAATACATCTTTTGGAAGGCACTGTTGCAATAGGATGCCTTTTGGAATCACATCTGCTTCTGGGACTTCCGGTTGCAGCTATGCGGAGCTAAGCCGCACGTTCGGCATCTGCTGCCAGGAACAGACTTTTGGGCTCTTTTAAGGGCCCCCAGCGGTACTTGCTCGACGGTTCCCGACTTGGGAAGGTGTCTGCAGCGGATCCCCAGTGGTCTATGGTCTTGACCAGGAGTGGGGCCAGCAGAATAGCGGTGGCAGGGCCTAAGCAAAAGCGGGGGAAGAGAATCAAGATGGCGGCCGGCGGAGGTCTCGAGGAATGGAGGAAGTGGGCGCAGGTGCAGCGGGAGACTCTCCAGCGCTGTTTTCAGGAACTAAAAGTAGAGCTGCTGGACTCGCTGAAGGCGAATACGGACAAGCTGCTGGCGACGCAGACAGCCCAGGGGGTGGAGATCCGGGAGCTCCAACAACGAGCCTCCGAAAGAGAGGATGAGGCCGCGGCCCTCGCGGTAAAGGTGGAGATGCACGAGGTGCTCCACAAGAAGTGGCAGGAGCGGTTCGAGGAGATGGAGAACCGGTCGAAGCGGAAACATTTGCGGATCCTGGGCCTCACGGAGGGGCTGGAAGGGTCAGACCTGGGGGCCTATGTGGTCGTTTTGTTGAACTCGCTGATGGGAGCTGGGTCCTTCCAGGGGCCCCTGAGCTGGAGGGGGCCCACAGAATACTGGCCAGGAGGCCCAAGCCGAATGAGCCGCCGCGGGCGGTGCTGGTGCGGTTCCATCGGTTCGTTGGCTGAGAGTGCGTGCTTAGGTGGGCCAAGAAGGAGCGGAGCAGCAAGTGTGAAAACACGGTAGTGCGGATCTGCCAGGACTGGAGTGCGGAGGTGGCCAAGCGGAGGGCCGGGTACAACCGGACGAAGGCGGTGCTCCACAGAAAGAGTGTGAAGTTTGGCATGTTACAGCCGGCATGTCTGTGGGTCACCTACAAGGACCGCCACTTTTATTTTGAGTCCCCGGAGGAGGCGTGGGCCTTTGTGCGGGCCGAGAAGTTGGACTCTGACTGAGGGTCGGGGGTTTGTAAATAACTGAGCTGACTTTTGGTGGGAAGGATCTCTGTTTTATGCTGTTTCATGCTGTTTTAAGCGTGTTGTTTCTGGGGCGGGTGGGGTGCTGTCTTTTTTGCGGGGGCGGGGTCGGGCAGAGGGAAAGCGAGGGCTTTTCTTCTGTTTCCCGCACTGAGGGTGGATGGGGGCGGGGCTTTTTTCCCACGGGAGGGGGAGGAGTAGGGTCTGCTGATGGGTCTGGGGGAGGAGGAGTAGCCCCACGTTGGGAGGGGTCGGAGGTGTGGCGGGAGCTGCCGGGGTCAGCAGAAGATAGCTGGCTCACGGGAGTGCTACGGATGGAGTGACGCGGCTGAGAGGAGTCCTAGCCTGGGGGGGGGGGGGTTACCGGGTTGCTGCTGAAATGGCCAGGAAGGAGCTGGATTATGCAGGGGATCCGGGGTGGGGGTTTGCCGCCGTGGGGAACGGGCCGAGCGGGGGACGCTGGCCTGGGGCGGGCAGGGGACGGATTATGGCTAGTCAGCAGGGCAGGGGGGCAGGGAGCCTTCTGATCCGGCTGATAACTTGGAATGTGAGGGGGCTCAACAGACCAGTCAAGCGGGCCCGGGTGTTTACGCACCTGAAGGGGCTGAAGGCGGACGTGGCTGTGCTCTAGGAGATGCACCTGAAGGTGGCGGACCACGTTAGACTGAGGAAGGGCTGGGTAGGCCAGGTGTTTCATTCGGGGCTGGATGCAAAAAATCGGGGGGTGGCGATTCTGGTGGGAAAAAGGGTGTCGTTTGAGGCGTCAAAGGTGGTGGCTGACAGTGGAGGGAGGTATGTGATGGTGAGCGGCAAGTTGCAAGGGGAACGGGTGGTGCTGGTGAATGTCTATGCCCCAAATTGGGACTATGCGGGTTTTATGCGGCGCATGTTGGGCTGCATTCCGGATCTAGAGAAGGGGGGCTTGATAATGGGGGGGACTTTAACACGGTGCTGGATCCCCCATTGGATCGATCCATGTCCAGGACGGGCAGGAGGCCCGCAGCGGCTAAGGTGTTGAGCGGGTTTATGGACCAGATGGGAGGGGTGGATCCGTGGAGGTTCGCGAGGCCGAGGGCCAGGGAGTATTCATTGTTTTCCCACGTGCATAAAGCCTATTCCCGGATCGATTTTTTGTGTCCTGAGCAGGGGGCTGATTTCGAGGGTGGAGGATGCCGAGTATTCGTCCAAAGTCATTTCGGACCATGCCCCGCACTGGGTAGACCTTGAGCTGGGGGAGGAGAGGGACCAGCGCCCCGCTCTGGCGCCTGGAGGTGGGACTGCTGGCGGATGAGAAGGTGGGCGGGCGGGTTCGGGGGTGTGTCAACAGGTACTTAGAGGCCAATGATAATGGGGAGATCTGGGTGGGGACGGTTTGGGAGGCATTGAAGGCGGTGATTAGAGGGGAGTTGATTTCCATCCAGCCCATAGGGAGAGGGGAGAGCAAAGAGAGAGGGAGAGGTTGGTGGGGGTGATGGTGAGGGTGGACAGGAGATACGCGGAGGCTCCGGAGGAGGGACTGTTGAGGGAGCGACGTAACCTTCAGGCCAAGTTCGACTTGCTGACCACCGGAAAGGCGGAAGCTCAGTCGAGGAAGGCACAGGGAACGGTATACGAATATGGGGAGAAGGCGCGTAGGATGCTGGCGCATCAGCTTCGTAAGCGTGACGCGGCCAGGGTGATTGGTGGAGTGACGGATAGGGGAGGCAATGTGGTGCGAAGGTGGGTGGACATTAATGAGGTCTTCAGGGACTTTTATGGGGAGTTGTACCAGTCCGAGACCCCGGTGGAGGGGGGGTGGGGAATGGGGCGCTTTTTGGACAGGCTGAGATTTCCGAAGTTGGAGGAGGGACAGGTGGAGGGGCTGGGGGCGCCAATTGAGCTGGAAGAGCTGGTCACAGGGATACATGCACTCGGGGAAGGCGCTGCGGCAGGATGGGTTTCCGGTCGAATTTTACATAATGTATGCAGACCTGCTGGGCCCCCTGTTGGTTAGGACCTTTAACGAGGCAAGGGAGGGGGGGGCATTGCCCCCGACTATGTCACGGGCGCTGATTTCCTTGATCCTTAAACGGGACAAGGGCCCCCTGCAGTGTGGATCACATAGGCCGATCTCGTTGTTAAATGTTGTAGCCACCTGGGGTGGCCACTGCCCAACACAAAATGGAAGATTGCAAGGAATGCAGAGAAAATGGACATGTTGTAAAGCAAGCAGCTTGCAAAGCGCTTGTATATTGGGACGGCTGCAGAACCCAGTTCTGGAATTGTCTTGTGATGAGGGGGGGGTGGGGGTGGGGGAGGGGGGGGGAGAGGGGGGGGGGGAGAGGGGGGGGGGGGAGAGGGGGGGGTGGGGGGGGGAGAGGGGGGGGTGGGGGGGGGGAGAGGGGTGGGGGGGGGAGAGGGGGGGGTGGGGGGGGAGAGGGGGGGGTGGGGGGGTGGGGGGAGTGGGGGGGGTGGGGGGGAGAGGGGGGGTGGGGGGGGTGGGGGGGGAGAGGTGGGGGGGGTGGGGGGGGTGGGGAGAGGTGTGGGGGTGGGGGGGAGAGGTGTGGGGGTGGGTGGGGAGAGGTGTGGGGGTGGGTGGGAGAGGTGTGTGGGGAGGGTGTGGGAGTGGGTGGGGAGAGGTGTGGGGGTGGGTGGGGAGAGGTGTGGGGGTGGGTGGGGAGAGGTGTGGGGGTGGGTGGGGAGAGGTGTGGGGGTGGGTGGGGAGAGGTGTGGAGAGGGTGGGGAGAAGTGGGGGTGGGTGGGGAGAGGTGTGGGGGTGGGTGGGGAGAGATGTGGGGGGGTGGGGAGAGGTGTGGGGGTGGGTGGGGAGAGGTGTGGGGGTGGGTGGGGAGAGGTGTGTGGGGCGAGGTGTGGGGGTGGGTGGGGAGAGGTGGGGGGGGGTGGGGGAGAGGTGTGGAGAGGGTGGGGGGGGGTGGGGAGAAGTGTGGGGGTGGGTGGGGAGAGGTGTGGGGGTGGGTGGGGAGAGGTGTGGGGGAGTGGGGAGAGGTGGGGAGAGGTGTGGAGAGGGTGGGGGGGTGGGGAGAGGTGTGGGGGGGGGTGGGGAGAGGTGGGGAGAGGTGTGGAGATGGTGGGGGGGTGGGGAGAGGTGTGTTGGGGTGGTGGGGGGGGTGGTGGGGGGGGTGGGGAGAGGTGTGGGGGGGTGGTGGGGAGGGGGGGGGGTGGGGGGGGTGGGGAGAGGTGGGGGGTGGGGGGAGGTGTGTGGGGGTGGGGAGTGGAGGGGAAGGGGGGGGTTTTTTGGGGAGGGGAGAAATGTGTATATGTGTTTATTGAATATGCCGGGTGCTTATCTATTTCTTTTGTAGTTACTGGGGGGGGTGGGGTTTGGTTTTGGGGGTTATGATGTTTTTTCTTCTTGTTGTTGATATGGTTTTCATATTGTTATTTTATGGATTTGATATGTTCTTGAAAATCTTAATAAAAATTATTTTAAAAAAATAAATATCTGCTTCTGGAATTTTTCACAGAACAATGGAACAGATGACCGAGAACATAGAAGGAGTTTGGGTTTATGTTGACAACATTATCGTCTGATTAACAACACCTGAAGAGCATATCAGCGTCTTCAGGAGGTTTTCCAAAGAATTGACAACTGTGGTTTAAAGTTAAACAAGGCCAAGTGCATGTTTGCGGCCTCATCTTTACAATTCCTAGGTGACAACATAACGGCTGAAGGCATTAAACCAGATCAAAACAAAATGCAGGCTATCAAGGCAATGCAAATTCCCAAAGATAAGAAGGCTGTCTTACGCTTTCTCGGATTTGTCAACTTTCTAGGAAAGTTCATTTCAAATCTAAGAACAACTGCTCTACGTCAATTGATCAGAAAGAACACAGAATTTATCTGGACTGACAAACATACTGCAGAATGGGCTGATTTGAAACAACAATTGATGCAAGCTCCATGCTTATCATTCTTTGATCCAACAAAACCAACCAAAGTGTCAACTGATGCAAGTAAAAATGGCATTGGTGCTGTTTTACTGCAGCAAGACCGTTTTGATAATTGGGTTCCTATTGCCTATGTGTCAAGATCGATGACTGACACTGAGTGTAGGTACGCCCAAATCGAAAATGAATGTCCAGGGTTAGTCACGGTGATTTCCAAATTCCACGACTACATATATGGTCGACCCAAATTCATAGTAGAAACTGGCCATCGTCCACTAGTACACATCATTGAACAAAACTTAAATGACATGACTCCCAGACTTCAACGTTTAATGATGAAATTGAAAAGATACAATTTCACACTGAAGTACACACCAGGTAAAGCATTAGTAATTGCTGATACTTTATCTAGGTCAGTCAACACTGACATTCTCCAAGAAGAATCCATCAATGATGTTGATTCACATTTGCAGCTATTCAATGACTTACTACCTGTATCAGATGTCAAATTTCAGCAAATTCGCATTGAGTCACAGAAAAATACCATGTTGATGAAAGGTATGGAACATCTTCAAGAAGGATGGCCCAAAGGCAATTGCCCGCAATATCAATCCATTCAGTCAGAGCTGACTATTGTAGATGATATACACTGAGATAAGATCGCATTGTAATTCCACAAAGCATGCGTTCTGAAATGCTGTCGAGATAACATGAGGGTCATCTAAGCATTGAGAAATGTAGAAGACGTGCCAGACAGTCTATCTATTGACCTGCTATCAACAATGATATTGCGAACATGATCTCGTTGTGTTCAACATGTTAATCCCATCAAAGCCATGCAAAGAATCACTGCTACCACATGATCTAGTAACATCACCATGGGTCAAGGTTGGTGCTGAACTATTTCACTTTTTTGGAAAATACTATCTTGTAGTCATTGACTCTTTTTCCAATTTTCCTGAGATAGTGAAACTGAATGACATCACATCCAACAATGTCATAAAGGCATGCAAGGAGATTTTTGTCAGATATGGCAAACGTTTGTTATGATAGTGTATAGTTATATAGTTACCTGTATTATACTTTAATTCTTCATTGTTAGTTTAGTATTGAGTGTCATGGCGATCATTAACTTCATGCAATCAAGGAAGGCACTGAGTCCAGACGGATTCCTGGTGGACTTCTATAAAAAATTTGCAACAGCACTGGCCCCGCACCTGCAGGAGAGGTTCAATGACTCGGCATTGAAAGGGACCCTACCGTCCACGCTGGAACAGGCCTCAATATCACCATTGTCTTCTTTGTTCCAGCTGTCCCCATGCTCCATATGCGTCCTGCTGTAACCAGTGTTCTACCCCCCCCCCCTTCAACCGGTCCGGTGTTTTGTTCCCCACCCATCTGCTAGGCATTCCCTCCCTTTTGGGAGCTGTTGTAAGCTCCACCCCTTCTTACTTCCATGCATTAGCATGCTCAGCAATGTGGTGACTCCCTGTACTGTCTGCCCATCCTGTTCTCTCTTTCCCCCCCCCAATGTTGCGTTCGGTGTTCAATACCTAACAAGGAATCTACCAAACCGCTTGAGAGTTGTCCAAACCAGGATCTTTATTGAAACACACTTGGTAAGTTAGTGATCGGTTACAAAAGTAAAAATGATGTGGTCATGACTGACCAACTAGAAAAAAAGAGCAAGTTATCATGGAGTTTCTTTGTACTCCTCTGGAATTACCCTATGCTCAACTGTCCACTTGTACGTCTTACAGCCATCCACTGATGACCAGATGTGCCCCCACTGATATTCGAGTGCCTTGTCACATGACCACTGTCTTGAGACTGCATGGTGTGTCTGTACCACCACTTGCTGGTTGGAGGTCACACCACTAGCTATCTATGATATTGCTTACAGGCATATCACCACATTCCCCCTTCCTCAGAAAACATTAACATTTGTTTACAACCATCATTAATACTTTAACTTTATACATTTGTAATATGTCTAACAGTGTAAATAAGTTTAACTAGAATGTCCATAAAAATGATATGCCTGGCCAGTGTCCATCTCTTTCGCACAGGTCATTGTGCCTCCCTCACGGGATCACCTCTGATTATTTGGGCTTTTGCCAGCCTCTTCGAAGACTGGTTTATGTGCCAGCCTCTTTCTTTGTCGTCTCTTTACTCTGTGCCTTTGGAAGACACCCATCTGTGATTGCCACGCTTGCATCACCAGCTTCTTTCTTTTCCTCTTCTTGCCACGATGCTGTTTGCTGCTTCTCTTTGTTTCTGGTTCGTCAGTCATGACCACATCTTTTTTACTTTTATCAGTGGCATGAGCTAGCTCTTCCAGTCTTCTCCTCGTCGTCTTGTTCTGACAATGAGATGACAAAGTCTCTTGTGTTTGTGTTGAGGCGTGGCAGCCTCTGGTTTGGTGCTGGTCTTCACCCTGTGCTTGGAGGTCTTTGGATTTCAGGTGGATCCTGAGAAGCCAACGTGTCAACACTGATTTGTGTGATCACACTCACTTCTGCGGCCTCAGAGCGCCTGGCTTTTTGGTGCCTGGATGGAGGTTAGCACTATGGCAACGGGTGCCGCCCCTTCTTGGCTCACTGAAGCATCTCTCAATTGCTCTTATTCACGAGAGATTACAATGCTCTCTGATTGTGATGATCTAGGCATTGGGTCATCATGGTCTAGCTCAAGAATGTATGAGTGATCCATTGAGTAGCATAGCATGATTGTCATCAGCTCCTCCGTTGTTTCACTTTCGGAGTTGTCAATCTCTTCCACATCAGAGTTGCTATTATCGTATTCATCGTCGATGTCTTCCCATTCATCCTCAGTGTCCTCGATGATCTGGGGGTTTACTACAGGAGATGTCTCAAAGGCTTGGATCAAGTCAACAAGTACCTCTGGAGTGAGCTTTTCTAATATTGGGACGATACCTTCTGTTTCAAGCTTGGTCAGTGGCTGGTCCTCCGTGGTACCAGCATCTAAGTGTCCAATGCGGTCCAGGCGTCCGCCGTGACCATCTCGTCATTCCGTCCAAACCACCGGAGTAGCGCTTTTTGACCCTTTTCATTGAACCATCTTTGCTCCTGAGAAAAAGAACTACAAGCACTTTATACTGGTCTTCATCTGTCTCACTTTCAACGCGATTGCTTTCTGCATCTTCTTCGAAATCTCCAAGCATATATTCGTAGTAGTCATCATCAGATTCAGCATCGTCTGCAATGATTTTTCCTGTAAAATATAACATTGCACATGGAATTATATGTTCACGAAGTAGGCCACCAAGTTCAAAGTCAGACTTGAGTTTGGCTGCCAAACTTTTGTTTAACATGCCACGTGTTGGAACTCAGGAGGATTGAAGAAATTAAAGAATGATTCATTTGGAACAGTATTCGTGAATGTTCTGCAAGCGCTTCGACCTTTGTGCTTCGGCTCAGTTTTAATTGCTTTCATCATTACATTTTTACCTCTCCCTCCAGTTGATCTTATAGCCTGTGCACCCGTTGATTTCTGGTTCATCAAAGAATGACTTAAGCGGCCACGAATCCAACCTTTCATGATCACGTCATTTGTGAAATATTAATTGAGCTCGAACTTAAACTCTAGAATGAAGCTCAACGGTTCTCATATCTGTCCATTTAACATTCAGGTCCTGTAACGGCTTTAATATGGGCTTCTCATGCTCCTGTATCATGCCACTGAATGCATGCACTTTTTTGAAGACTGTTAACCAGAATTGCGGAATGCTCACTGGCTGTTCCGTCTCTTCGTCTGATTTATCATCCTCAACCTGGATTTCGTCTGAATCCTCATCAACCGTGCACACTCTGATATCTTGCAGGGATCTGTAGTATTCAGCTGGCCAGCCGTCTTCTGGGACACACAGTCGCTCAACCAAGTTCAGGGATTCACATGAATCCGCTCCTATGATTGACTCAACGTCCATGTCTACAATATGAAACAGTAACTTTTACCTCATGGCGTCCACGGAGAGCTCGAGTTTGCATGTAACAAAAGTCTATATTCTTCTTGTTCCATAGTACACCGGCAGCCCCGGCCGATCAGCGACTTTCAGTTGCGCGTTCATCTTGTGCAAAGCAGACCGACTGAGGAGGTTAGGTCTCATTTTAGTGTCAGAGTCGCATCAAAATAATGTGTTGTTCAGAAATATCATCAATTTCCACATGGTTTTGACTTCCGGTGGCGTGGGCACGCAGGGCGGCCGCAGTGCGAAGAGCTCCCGCCGGTGGCCGCGAGTCGCGGTGATTTTGGGGGAATCCCCAAGTTTCGACGCACCCCCCGACTACCGTCGGCCTTTGGGGCCGTCGCGAGCAGCCAGCGGGGCCGGTTTAAAAACCGGTGAAGATCCCCACGTGGGTGTTGGGGCGGCGGGGGCTATGGTCCTGGGCCCAGCGCGGCGTCGGGGCCAGAGCAGCAGGGTCGGAGCGAGTAGGCCGAGGAGGTAGGCCCGAGTCCAGGACACCATGTAAGTGCGGTGTCCCACAACGAATGGCTCCCACCTAGGAGGAAGAAAGAAGGCTGGAACCTGGTCCCAGGGGAGTTCTGGATGAGTACAGAGGGGAAGAGAAGAGCTGGAAGATTTAAAGAAATTTAAAGAATTTTGGTGAAGTTTTTTTTCCCTCCCCTTTGTCCTTAACAAAAAAAGGAATAATTCAGATTGATGAAGGACAGAAGGGTGGAGGGAGAGAGAGGAGAAGAGAAAGAAAGTGAAAAACAATAAGCTGCTAAAGGATGCGAAAAGCAGCGTCGAAGAAAGGAGGAAACACGGGGTCGCTGCTGAAGGAGAAGACGAATAAAAGTGGTGATAGGGTGGCGGAAGCCGAACTGCAAAGCGGGGCCGCACTATTTACGGTGGAGAAGATGACCGAGGTTATGGCGGGGTAGCTGGAAAAACAGTTTGTGAGGCACATGGAGGCCTGGAAAAAGGAGACAGCGGCTGCATTGAAGTTGCTGGTGAAGGAGGCAATCGCCCAAATAATTGCCCCGTTGAAGGTGACGGTGGCAAAGGCATTGGCCGAGGTGAGAGAGCAAGGCGAGAAGATGGAAGAAGTGGAGGAAGCCATGTCACGACACAGCGGCCAGGTCACCTCGATGGGAGTTGAGTTGCAGAGAGCTGTGGAGATTAATAGAGGTCTCCGAGCAAAGCTGCAAGACTTGGAAAACCGCTCAAGGCGGCATAATTTGAGAATTGTGGGCTTGCCCAAAGGGACAGAGGGCCCAAGGCCAACACAATACTTCGCTAAGAAGTTGGCGGAGCTGATTGGGGAGGGTCAGAGCCCCTCCCAGTACGAGCTAGACCAAGCCCATCGGTCATTAAGGCCGAAGCCCAAAGTGAATGAGCCGCCAAGAGCAGTAATTATCTGCTTCCATAAGTTTTGCATGAAGGAGAAGGTGTTAAACTGGGTGAAGCAGAAGCGGGAGATACTATGGGATGGTACTACGGTCCGGATCTACCAGGACTTGACGGTGGTGTTGGCAAAAAGACGAACGGCGTTTGGGAGAGTTAAGGCGACGTTGTACAAGAAGAGGGTACGGTTTGGTATGGTGTACCCAGCGAAGTTGAGGGTAACGTATAACGGCAAAGACTATTATTTTGAGACAGCGGCTGAGGCGTTCATGAAGGCAGAAGGCTTGGGACAGGCATGAAGAGCGGAGTTGGAAGAGAGACTGAGGACTGTGTTTGAACAGCCAGAAAATGTATAAATGTTATAACTTTCTTTTTACGGATTTGTATTGTAATCTACTTCTCTTTGTATTGTTACAGAGTTTAAGTTAATGGTGGGTTGATGGGCGCTCTGTGTTGCGACGGTTAAATGTTATGTTAGTGAATTGTATGGGTTGGATTGTTGGGTTTGTTTTTTTTTTCTCTGGGACTGGGTGGAAGGGGAGGATATGTCTTGGCGGGGGGGGGGGAGCCACCCGCACTAGCTAGCCAAAGTCAGTCAGCTAGTGAACGGAGGTGAGAGGAGAGGAGGGCTACGGACATTGGAACCTGAATAGCAGGCGTCAATGGGCCTACGAGGCGAACAAGAGGGGGGGAGGAAGGGTTGGATGCTGGGGGGTGTTGTTTCTGGGGGAAAGGTGGGGGGGGGGGTGTGGGATGGGGGGGAAGGGGTTCGATGTTAACAATGGACAGGGGCGGGTCAAGCTTATGGGGCAAGGCCCGGCGGTATGTTGATGATGGATAAGAAAGGTGGGGGGGGGGGGGGGGGGGGGGGGGGGGGTGAGAGACCCCCAGTAAGGATAGTTACGTGTAACGTGAGAGGGCTAGGAGGTCCAGTCAAGAGGTCGAGGGTGCTTGCGCATCTTAAAAGTCTGAAAACCGATGTGGCAATGTTGCAGGAGACTCACTTGAGGGTGAAGGACTAGGTGAGACTTAGAAAGGGTTGGGTTAGCCAAGTGTTTCACTCTGGATTTGATGGAAGGGCTCGAGGGGTAGCAGTGTTGGTCAGCAAAAGGGTACACTTCCAGATGGAGAAGGTAGTGGCAGATCAGGGAGGTAGATATGTGATTTTGGCCGGGACGTTGGACGGGAGATTAGTGGCGCTGCTAAGTGTATACGGTCCCAACTGGGACGATGCAGGATTTGCGAGGAAGGTGTTTGGAGCCATTCCTGATTTGGACACACACGAGCTGATTGTGGGGGGGGACTGGAACCTGGTGCAGGAGCCAAGGTTGGACAGATCACGGCCGCGCTCACTGGTCCCATCGGAGAGGCGAAGACGCTGGCTGGGCTAATGGTGGAAATGGGAGGGGTGGACCCTTTGAGGTTCCTGCACCCAGGGGAATGGGAGCACTCATTTTTCTCAGCAGTCTATAGGGTATACTCGCGGATTGACTTTTTTGTGGTGGGAAAGGCTTTGCTGGCTGGAGTCAAGGGGTCGGAATACTCTGCAATTGCTGTGTCAGATCACACGCCACGTTGGGTGGATATGGCGCTGGAGAAGGGGGTAGTGCAGAGGCCGGGGTTGAAACTCGATGTGGGGCTTTTGGGGAACCAAGTATTCTGTGAAAAAATTGAGAAGGGAATTAAGGAATATGTAAGATTCAACTGTACGGGTGAGGTGTCAATGGCAGTCGTCTGGGAGGCTCTAAAGGCAGTAGTGAGGGGTGAGGTAATTTTGTTTAAGGCCAGGGTGGACAAAGAGGAGAGGTTGGAGTAGCAGAGGCTAATAGATGAGATGTTGGAGGCAGATAGGAGTTATGCGAAGGATGGGGACCCAGCGATGCTGGGAAAGAGGAAGGAACTACAGGCGAGCTTTGTGGTAGTATGACTAGGGGTATTACGGTACCTCAGAGGTGAGCTGCCATTGGTGCAGAGGACCCGCTGCCCATTGGCCCGGGTAAGCCATGTGCCTCTCAGCCGATTGGCTGAGAGGTGGGTAGCTCCGCCTACAGGGCGGGATATAAGAACCCGTGTTTCCCGGCAGTCGGCCATTCTTCTGTACGTTTGCTGCCGGGCACACATCTTGTGCATTAAAGCCTTTTGTTGGATCACATCTTTGCCTCGTGTCCAATTGATGGTGCAACAAGCTTCGACCGACTATCCACCAGGAAGGCGGTGCGCCAACTGAGGCGAGCGAGGGGTGCAGTTTATGAACATGGAGACAAGGCGGGACGTATGTTAGCAGTTCAGCTCCGGAGGGAGGCAGCAGCAAGGGAAATTCTTCAGGTAAGGGATAGGGCCGGGAAGTTGGTGGTGGCTCCGGAGCTGATTAACAAGGTTTCTGAGGCATTCTATGAAGGGTTGTACAGGTCAGAGCCACCCGGGGGAGACCGTGAGATGCTGGAATTTCTGGATGGGTTGGAGTACCCGAGGCCAGGGGAGGGAAACAAGGCTACATTAGAAGGAGCAATACTGGAGCAGGAGATAAAAGACGCGATTGGGAGGATGCAGTCGGGGAAGGTGGCAGGGCCGGATGGGTTTCCAGTGGAATATTATAAAAAATTTAAGGATAAGTAGGCACCCCTGATGGTAGGGATGTTTGAAGAGGCGATAGGGAAGGGAGTGCTGCCACAAACCTTGTGGCAGGCATCGATTTCATTGTTGCTTAAAAAGGATAAGGATCCAACGGAGTGTGGGTCGTATAGGCCCATTTCACTTATTAATGTGGACACAAAGGTACTGGCGGGTATGCTGGAGGGGTGCCTCCCGAAGATGATAGGTGAGGATCAGACAGGGTTCGTGAAAGGGAGGCAGCTGTTTTTGAATATTAGGAGGGTCTTGAACGTCGTTATGGCACCGGCGGAAGGGAAGGAAACAGAGGTGGTGGTGGCACTGGATGCCGAGAAGGTGTTTGATCGGGTGGAATGGGGGTACCTGATGACAGTGCTGGAACGGTTTGGGATTGGACCAAGATTTGTGAACTGGGTAAAGTTATATAAGGAGCCGAAGGCGAGTGTCCGCACGAACAATATCAGTTCGAGATACTTCTCTCTCCACCGTGGGACGAGGCAGGGATGTCCTATGTCCCCCTTGCTGTTTGCGCTTGCGATTGAGCCGTTGGCCATCGCATTAAGAAGTTCGGGAGCATGGAAAGGAATAGTGAGGGGGGGGATAGAGCATAGGGTGTCCTTGTATGCCTATGACTTGCTGCTGTATGTGCCGGAGCCGAGTGCGTCAATAGGAGGAATATTGGAATTGCTGCAGGTATTTGGGTCTTTCTCTGGGTACAAGCTGAACTTGGACAAGAGTGAGTATTTTGTGGTGTCTCAACCGGGGGTGGGGGCAGGGATGGTGGGGCTGCCATTCCGTAGGGCAGGGACTCACTTTAGGTATTTGGGGGTGCAGGTTGCCCGGGAGTGGGGAAGGCTTCGCAGATACAACATCACTAGTTTGGTGGGGAGAGTGAAAACCGACCTGGTGAGGTGGGATGGTCTCCCTCTGTCACTGGCGGGTCGGGTGCAGGCGGTTAAAATGAATGTGTTGCCGCGATTTCTGTTTATTTTTCAATGCCTACCGATTTTCCTGCCAAAGTCTTTTTTCAGGGAGATTGACGGGAGGATTACCTCGTTTATATGGGGAGGGAAGGTGGCCAGAGTGAGGAAGGTGCTGCTACAGAGGGGAAGGCAAGCAGGGAGATTGGGTCTCCCGAACCTGATGTACTACTACTGGGCGGCGAATGTGGAGAAGGTGTGGAGCTGGGTCAGAGGGGTTGATTCCCAGTGGGTCAGAATGGAGGAGAGTTCGTGCAGGGGGTCGGGGCTGAAGGCACTAGCAACGGCCCCGCTCCCAATAGCTCTGGGAAAATAATCAGGGAGTCCGGTAGTAATAGCTTCATTGAAAATCTGGAGGCAGTTTCGCCAACACTTCAGGTTGGGGGCAGGGTCGAGGGAAATGTCGATCCGGGAGAACCACAGATTTGAGCCAGGGAGGTGGGACGGAAGCTTTCGGAAATGGGAAGAGAAGGGGATTAAGACTCTAAAAGATTTGTTTCCTCGGGGTCGATTTGCAGGATTGAGGGAGCTGGAAGCGAAGTATGGGCTGGAGCAGGGAGAAGTGTTTAGGTATATGCAGGTTCGGGACTTTGCCAGGAAGGAGATACAGAGCTTCCCGGAGGAACCGGCCTCCACGTTGTTGGAGGAGGTGCTGGCGGCAAGTGGACTGGAGAAGGGGACAGTGTCAGCGGTATACGGAGCTATGTTGGAAAAGGATAAGGCACCACCGGAGGGGATCAAAACGAAGTGGGAGGAAGAATTGGGAGAGGTTATAGAGGAGGGGGTCTGGTGTGAGGTGCTCCGGAGAGTGAATGCCTCCACCTCGTGTGCGAGGTTGGGGCTGATACAGCTAAAGGTGGTGTACAGGGCACACCTCACGAGGGCAAGGATGAGCCGATTCATTGAAGGGGTAGAAGATGTGTGTGAACATTGCGTGGGGTGGGGCCATTAATCACATTCATATGTTTTGGTCCTGTCCAGAGCTTGAGAGTACTGGAAGGAGGTGTTTTAGGGTAATTTCCAAGGTGGTGCATGTGAAGATGGACCCGGGTCCCCGGGAGGCCATATTCGGGGTGTCGGATCAGCCACGGTTGGAAACGGGTGCGGAGGCAGATATCATAGCCTTCGCCTCGTTGATCGCCCGAAGGCGGATCCTGCTGGGATGGAGAGCGGCCTCTCCACCCTGTGCCCTGGCATGGTGAGGGGACCTGTTGGAATACTTGACACTTGAGAAGGTTAAGTTCGAACTGAGGGGAAGCTCGGAGGGGTTCTACAAGTCATGGGCACTATTTATTATGGACTTTCAAGAACTGGATAACATCGAACATTAGTGGGGGGCGGGGGGAGGGGGGGCTGCGTATGTTGAAGATGGCTATGGGTAATCCCTGATTCCTTTTTTTTCTCTTTGTCATTTGTTTATGTTAACATGCGGGCTGATGTCTGGGCATGGTGAGAGAATGGGATCGTTGTTACTGTTATGGGGTTTGAGATATTTGTTGTTGGTTATTGATTGTTGTTGGGTGTAAATTCGGGAGAACAATTGTGAAAAGGGAGAATAAAAATATTTTTTTAAAAAAAAATTTCCACATGGTTTTGATGGTTTCTGGAGTTCTTACTTCGGTCTTATTTTACGTTTTGTTTCCAACGTTTTTGTTCGGACTCTTCTGGTCCTTGGTTGCAATGAGATCGTTGAAAAACTCCTCGTCAGTATTTATCTTATCAACCACATTTACTGACTGATTTTATATGGTCCATTATAGGACGCGCAAAACATTGTTTTGCAATTCTCAACACGGCTGCACCTGGAAAAGACTTTTCCAAAGGCTGGACATTGGCATGGGCCATGTCGAATGCTCCACATTTGGCACAAGATGGGGCTCCTAATGGCCGCTTAAAATGGCCGCCCGCACGTTCCTTGATGATGTGCGTCACAGCACTAATGGCTCTGGGGCCTTCCTCTGAGTTGGCACCAAAATTGTTCAAGCAGAGTGTGCTGATTTGCTGTTCTACCTTACTCGCCTGGAAAATTGCTTGTTCCAGTATCAAATTTTCCTCACGCAACGATCTCTCCCGGAGCTTATCATTGGCTACACCGAAGACAATTTGGTCACGGATGAGTGAATGTTTCAGGCTACTGAAGTTGCATGACAGGGCTCTCAGCCTCAAGTCAGTGACAAAACTGTCAAACAATTCACCAGGTTTTCGGGTACACATGTATCTCTCAATTGTCTCATTCTTTTTGGGGAGCAATGCTGATTGAAGTACCTAACAACTTAATCGTATTTCTTGCTAGCCTCCTCATTGGCCTGATCTACCTCTGAGGGCCTGGGAAACTTTCCCCCTGACCAGCTTTCCAAGCATCTGTGCAACATACTCTGTCGGGTTTCTGTCCTCTGTGCCAGGTAGCCCAACAATCCTTAAGTTCTGGCGAATGGACCAGTTCTCCTGAACTCCACCTTTCCCTTGAGCACTCTCTGGGTTATACAAACCTTACAACCTCTGCCTTGAGCATGGTGATTCGACTACTTTGGTCTGTGGACACTCTCTCCAGGTCCCACACCGTCACCTCCTGGGTCTCCCCCTCCGTCCTCTCCAGCACCTCTTGAAGTGGGCCAAGGCAGGATCTCTATGGCCAACCTCATGGCCACCATGAAGTCCTCCTTAATGGAGTCCCTGTGCTTTTGGAGCTCTGCAGATAGGAGCTCCATCCACTTTTCCATCAGTGGGTGGGCCAGTGTTTGCAATGGTGAACCCACTCCGTCCACTTTGCTGTGCTCTGTCTCGCTCTACCTGTCAGAGGTCTGGGTCTTCCTCTCTCAGCTCTTACTATTGCTGTTTTTTTGGGTCTGTGGCCGATTTTCAGGCATTTCCTTGGATGGCTGTTAGTTTAGGATGTGGGTGGGTGTTTTTTGTTATTTTGGAGTCCGATTTAGGGCTAAAGGTGCCTAAGTTGAAGATCTCAAGGGAGAGCCATCTTTAGTGTGACCACTTAGCACATTGCCACCAGATTCAGGTTCCAGCCACAGTGAAGGCATGGCGATATATTTCAAAGTCAGGATGGTGAGTGACTTGGAGCAGAACTTCCAGGTGATGGTGTCCCCATGTATCTGCTGTCCTTGTTCTTTTGGATGCGAATTGTGGGTTTGGAAGGTGCTGCCGAAGAAGCCTTGGTGCGGTCTCACAGTGCATCCTGTAGATGGTGCACACCGCTGCTACTGTGCACCGGTGGTAGAGGGAGTGTATGCTGGTGGAAGGGGTGAAAAGGCTGCTTTGTTCTGGATGGGGTTGAGATTATTGGAGCTGCACTCATCCAGGCAAGTGGGTGAATTCTATTACACTCCTGACTTGTGCCTTGTAGATGATGGACAGGCTTGGGGAATCAGGAGATGAGTTACTTCTGGAGGTGACCTACAGGGAGTGATGATTCCTGGCCTCTGACCTTTTCTTGTAGCCACAATATATATATGGCTAGCCCAGTTTGGTTTCTGGTCAATTGTAACCTACAGGATGCTGATAGCGGGGTATTCAGTGATAGTAATGTCATTGAATGTCAAGGGGCGATTTTTTGCTTCTCTTTTATTGTAAATAGTAATTGCCTGACACTTCTGTGGCACAAATGTTACTTGCCACTTGTCAGCCCAAGCCAGGATGTCTTGCTGCATTTGCACGTGGACTGCTTCAGTGTTTGAGGAGTCGCAAATGGAGCTGAATATTGTACAATCATCAGTGAGCATCCCCACAGCTGAATTTATAATAGAAGGAAGATCATTGATGCATTGATCATTGATGGTTGGGCTTAGGACTCCCCCTGAGGAATTTCTGCAGTGATGTACCAGGACTGAGATGACTGACCTCCAACCAGAATAGCCATCATCCTTTGTTCTAGGTATGACTCCTAGGTATGACAATGGAGAGTATCCCCCCGATTCCCATTGACTGCAGTTTTGCGAGGGCTCCTTGATGCCATACTCGATCAAATGCTGCCTTGATGTCAAGAGCAGTCACTCTCACTCTGGAGTTAAGCTCTTTTGTTCATGTTTGACCCAAGGCTGTAATGATATCAGGAACTGAATAACCCAGCCAGAATCCAAACTGAGTGTCAGTGAGCATTTTATTGCTAAATAAGTACCGCCTGATGGAACTGCTGATGACCCCCTTCCATCACTTTACTAATGATTGAGAGTAGACTGATAGGGTGGTAATTGACTGGGTTGGTTGTGCCCTGCGTTTTGAGCACAGGACATACCTGAGCAATTTTCCACATTGCCAGGGAGATGCCAGTGTTGTAGCTGTACTGGACCAGCTTGGCTTGGGGTGCAGCAAGTTCTGGAGCATATGGCTTCAATACTATTGCAGGAATATTGTCAGGGCCCATAGCCTTTGCAGTATCCAGTGCCTTTATTCATTTTTTCATATCACGTGGGGTACATCAAATTAGCTGAAGATGGCATCCGTGATACTGGGGACCTCTGGAGGAGATCGCGATGGATCATCTATTTAGCACTGCTGGCTAAAGATTATTGCGAATGCCACAGCCTTGTCTTTTGCGCAGATGTGCTGGTCTCCTCCATCAATGAGGATGGGGATATTTGTAGAGCCTCCACCTCCAGTGAGTTGTTTAATTGTTCACCACCATTCTTGACCCGTTGGTTGTGGGATCGCTTAGCTCTTGTCTTTCATTTGCTGCCTATGTTGTTTGGCATGCAAGTAGTCCTGTGTTACAGCTTCACTGGGTTGACACCTCATTTTTCAGTATGCCAGATGCTGCTCCTGGCATGTCCTCCTGCAATCTTCATTGAATCAGGGTTGATCCCCTGGCTTGGTGGTAATGGTAAGAGCGGAGGATATGCGGGCCATGAGGTTACAGATTGTGGCTGAGAACAATTCTGCGGCTGCTGATAGTACACAGCGCCTCATGGATGCCCAGACTTGCCAGATCTGTTCTGAATCTATCCCATTTAGCATGATGGTAGTGCCACACAACATGATGGGCAGTGTCCTCAATATGAATGTGGGACTTTGTCTCCACAAGAACTGTGCAGTGATCACTCAGACAGTAATGACTTAGGCCAGGCCTTTGAGATTGGCCAATTAGATTACGAGTTCCCTGATTAATGGCCCAATCAGGAAACCCCTTTCTCTGTACATAACAGGGTGTGGCAGATCCTCTGCACTCCCAGTGTAGACAGCAAGCTGAATGCACCTGGTTGTTCGGCTGTTAGTTTTGTAAATAAAAGGAATTCTAGTGAAGGGTCTTCTGCTTCCGTGGACTTATTACAGTGGCGACGAGGAAAACGGAATGACCCAAAGGAACCTGCTCATTAGCAGCCCCACATATTGAGAGTAAGCAGGACGAAGAGTCGCAAAAATTCTCAACGATAAACACCCTGAAGGGCCTTTCTCAGTATACAAGATTATCCTTCGGGGTATCGTCAGCCTGTGCGATATTCCAGATGACAATGGAGAATATATTACAAGGGTTGCCACAAGTCGCCATTTACCTTGACAACGTCCTCATTACGGGAAAAACAAGGACAGAGCACCTGCAAAACCTGGAGGAAGTCCTTAGGAGGTTTTCAGCAGCAGGCGTGCGCCTAAATAGGGAGAGATGTGTTTTTCTCCCCTCAAGTAACTTATCTGGGGTACAAGGTTGACTAGTCAGGGATACACCCTTTGGTGGATCGGGTGAGGACGATTAAAGATGCCCCGGCCCTCACCACAATCCAGGAGTTAAGATCATTTTTAGGACTGATAACGTACAAAGGAAAGTTCATGCAGAACAGGGCTTCCACCCTGGACTCCCTACACCAATTAGTAAAAAAGGGGCCATCCTGGGAGTGGTCCACCTGCCAAGACAGGGCTTTCAAGAAGAACAACAGTCACCCTCAGAAAACGTCTCGGCAAACTACAACTACGAAAGAGTTGGTGCTCATTTGCGACGCGTCTCCATATGGCGTTGGTGCAGCTTTGGCACACAGAGGGCAAAACGGACAGGAATATTACACCAAAAAAATGAATGATTACTAGAATACTCTTCCATAATTCTTAATTGCCAGGGATAAAGAATGTTTACCCACTTGGAAGATCCTTGAGCTACATGATAGCAATTTTACACGTATCAATGTCCCGATTTCCAATGCTCTCGGAGAGCTGAAAAAAATAGTACTGGGTTTAGCCCACTCTTGCTTCCAGGACGTTAGTAGCAGCAGAGCGAAAGTACACCCAAATTGAAAAAGGACTGGCTGTGATCTTCACGGTGAAGAAATTTCACCAGTACTTGTATGGGCGGAAATTCACGATAATCACCGACCACAAGCTCATTGTTGGGCTTGCTGAAAGAAGTCAAAGCCGTGCCACAAATAGCTTCGGCCCCGATCCAACGCTGGGCCCTACGTCTGGCAGCGTACCAATATCAACTGGAGCATTGGCCGGGAACCCGGGTGGCAAACGCCGATGCACTAAGCAGGCCGTTATTACCAGACACCCTGTCATTGGTACCCAGAATAGAAGAAACAGTGGTGACACTACATTTCCTGAACACCCTTCCAGTGGCCACACAAAGCATTCGTTTGTGGACACAAAGGGACCTGGTTTTAGCAAAAATGATGGAAAGACTGGTCCAGGCGGAATTCCACCCCTATTGGAGCAGAAGAGAGCAGATCACTGTGGAAGATGGGATACTGCTATGGGAAGCTTGAGTAATAGTTTCAAGTCAAGGCCGTCGAGCCATACTGGCTGAACTACATCATGGGCATCCTGGAGACTCAAAAATGAAGATGCTGGCCAGGAGCTCTGTCTGGTGGCCGGACCTGGACACAGATATAGATGCATTGGTAGGTCGGTGCCAACAATGCCAACAAGGGCAGAAGGTGCCACCGGCAGCCCCGGCTGCACCCATGGGAATGGCTGAGTAGACCACGGTCGTGACTTCATGTCGATTTTGCAGGCCCGTTTATGGGTTAAATGTTTTTTGTGATAGTAGGCCCCATTCCAAATGGCTGGATGTCTACAAAATGAACTCCGCAAATACAACAGCAACCATCAAAAAGCAACCATCGAAAAGCATTGTACCTCGTTTGCAACACGTATGTTATACCGGAGGTTGGTTTTAGTTTCAGATAATGGATTGGTTTTCACCAGCCAGGAGTTCACAAAATTCCACGCCGGGTCGGAGGATCGCCGATGATGCGGGAAATTCCCGCCACGACACTCCCAAGCCGGGACACGATTCTACGGCGACCGGAGAATCGGCGCCAATCGTGCCCACACAGTTGATGCGGCGGCGGTTAAACGCCGCTTAAAGAGGCCCCTGCGGCGATTCTCGGCGGTCGACCGGCCCAATTTCCACCGAGTCCTGCCGGCGTGGTTCCAACCTGGTACGACTCGGTGGGAGTTCGGACCCGCGGCCACGGTGGTCATCCTGGTGGGAGGGCGGGGATCAGACTCCGGGGGGCCTCCACAACATTCAGGCCCGAGACTAGGGGCTACCGATTGGCGGCTCCCGCAATCTTGAGGGGGCCTACCTCCTTTTGCGCGGGCCCGCTTTAGGTATCTGCCATGTTGCTCCGGAGCCGGCGTGGAGACAGCCACCACGCACATGCGCTAACACGGAGACGGCCACTAGGCGCCTGCGCTGACCCGCACCGGCAGATCAGGGCCACCTTTCAGCGCCCGCACAGCGCTCTGGCGCCGTGCTGGCCCGTTGATTCCGGCGTGCACCACTCCAGTGTTTACGCCAGTGTCAACACTTGAAATCCCGGCCATGAAGCAAATGGCATTCGGCACATAAGGACGGCACCATACCACCCGGCATCAAATGGATTGGCGGAGAGAGCCGTCCAGATCCTAAAAGTCGGGTTGAAAAAACAGTCATTAGACACTAAACTGTCGCGCTGGCTATTCAACTATAGGGCAACCCCACACGCCACAACGGGAATAGCACCGGCGGAGCTGCTCCTGGGCAGCCAACTCTGAACCAGGCTGAGTCTACTATTCCCAAATGTAGCTGGAAGAGTAAAACGACACCAAGAGGCCCAATGCAGGAGCATTGACAACACTCGCCGAGAAAGGCAGTTCAACATGGGTCAAAAGGTATGGGTCAGAAATTATGCAAATGGCCCCACATGCGTAGCAAGAACGGTCAAAGCCAGGGCAGGACCTGTGTCATATGAGATACGTGTGGGAAAACATATAATAAAGAAACAGCTGGACCAGGTGCGGGCTTCAGATTCGTTTCCACCCCCGGAGCTGACTCAGAACAGCATACCGAGGGCCATGGAGAGTCCTCCCCGACAAACTATTCACGCCCCTCCGGCACCACTGGTGAGGACATTGGACTCGAATATGGACACCATGGATTATGTGGCGGATGTCCCCTTGCCGCCAGAGGATGGGGCAAACTGCCCCTCAGGCGCTCTCATCAGAATAGATGGGCGCCTAGCCGTTCTACCTCTCTTAGGTCGGAGGCCGAAGTGGAGGATCCGGACCCGGCACAGAAACAAAGCAGGAGACCCGTGAGTCACGAGGACCACAGGACTTTGGGGGGTAGGAATGTAATGACTTAGGCTTTTGAGATTGGCCAATTAGAATATGAGTTCCCTGATTAGTGGCCCTATCAGGGAACTCCTTTCTCGTATATAACAGGGAGTTGCAGATCCTCTGTGCTCCCAGTGTAGACAGCAAGTTGAATGCACCTGGTTGTTCGGCTGTTGGATTTGCAAATAAATGGATTACGGTAAAATGATGGGGTGTAGATTAATTTGTTCTTAATCTTGGACAAAAGTTCGGCATAACATCGTGGGCCGAAGGGCCTGTTCTGTGCTGTATTTTTCTATGTTCTATCTTCTAAAAGGAATTCTAGTGAAGTGACTTCTGCCTCTGTGGACTTATTACACCTACCAATACTGTTCTGGACAGATGCATCTGCAGCAGGCAGGTTGACGATGATGAGGTTTAGTATGTTTTCCCTCTTGTTGCTTTCCTCACCACCTTTCGCAGACCCAGTCGAGTAGTTATGTCCTTTAGGACATGGCCTGCTCAATCTGTGGTGGTACTACCCAGCCATTCTTGGTGATGGACATTGAAGTCCCCCATCCAAAATACATTCTGTGCCCTTGCCGCCCTCAGTGTTTCCTCCAAGTGGTGTTCAACATGGAGGAGCTCTAATTCATCAGCTGATGGCAGATGGTATGTGGTGGTCAGCAGGTGGTTTCCTTCGTTGATGTTGAGGACTTCCAGGTCAACTCCCTCCTGACTGTGTACCATTGTACCTGTTGTATGGTGGGACAGGACATACCCAGAAATGGTGATAGTGGTGTCTGGGTGTTACCTGTAGGGTATGATTCTGTCAGTATGATTATGTCAAGTTGTTGCTTGACTTTTGTGACATGCCCCAGATGTTTGGAGGGTTGACAGGGCTGGGTTTGCTGTTGATTCCAGTGCCTAGGTCGATGATGGGTGGTCTGTCCGGTTTCTTTCCTTTTTCATGCCAGGTTTCATGAGGGGTATTTTGTATACATTAGTAACTGGAGTAAATTTTAAGATCACGAAAAGAATAGAGAATTGTTAGAACCTGAAACAACTCGTGAAAAACAGAAATGAACATAAAATAACTTTCAAAAAACATTCACAGTAACTTAATTGCAGCGTTAATGTAAGCCTGCTTGAGCCAATAAAGATTATTACATTATTAGTTAAATGTTTTTAGTTTTTAGAAACTATATGGAAAGATGATAAAGTGAATAACTGTTAGCTTTGGGTATTATCCTTTAGTGTTGTAAAATTCTATACGTTGAAATGTTTCCTCGGGTTAATTTTGAAAATTGCTGCCGCAGTGCTTCTCCCAGCGCCAGCCCCATTTCGTGATAAAACTCGGGCTTCACACAAAGCGGCACATAACCAATCCCGTCATCTCTGTGAAATTAATGCGTTTAACATCGTGTTTTGATCATTTTTATACGGTTCGAAAATAGTACACTGGAATAATTGCTGTATTCCTCGTGCATGCTTATATGTGAGTCGTTAATGATGCTAAGAAGTTGAAAAGTATGTACTGTGGGATTGGAAGATCAGCTCCTTGCACACATTGTACACTCTCCTCAAAAAAACCAAAACATTGAAAAAAAACCACCAAGCATGTGGTTTCACGACACGAAGCAGCCAATAAGTACTTTCGGTACAGAGCAGGTCTGTGGACAGAGGGCCAATGAAATAAATCGTTCGGAGTTTCCCTGAAGCCGCGGCACTGAGCCAGTCTCAGTCATATGACAGTGAAGCTCGATGGGGTGGTGATTTGCACTCCAATTCTCACACCCATAGGAAACAAAATGCCACCGACTTTATTTCAGAAACTCTTTAATAAGCGGAATGGTTTAATTTCCCCCAAAGGTTCGAAGATAGACAATGCTTTCAGGTAGGAACTGCGTTTACGCGTTTTGATCCTTTCTCCTGTTACTGAAGAATTATACCAAAGAGTATCGATAGTTGAATTGATACAGTGAGTGAAAGAGTGTAGCGCAGAGCTCGCAGATACACTGTATCCAAATTACGGAAGTGTGTTCCAGCGCTGAATTGCGCGATTCTTGTATCTTTTTGAGTTTCGTACGTGCACAGGCTGTAATAGTGCTTATTCTGAGAACTGCTTCGTTGCGCGTCTGTTGTTCTTTGCCTTATTTTGGGGAAAGAACGTCTTTGTACGTGTCGTTCTGAGTGGTTGGGTGGACCTACACGTGCTTTTTCATCTTGTGACAATTATTGAGATAAAGACTTGGCTGGAAATCAAAGGGGGGAAAACGCCTTGAATTCCAAGTAAAAATAAATGCGAAAAACACTGACATTGGTTTGACATCAGCCTTTTTGAAGCCTCTTTACATTAAAATATTCACGATATTGAGGGTCGGTGTGGTTTCGGATGTATGATCTGTTACAGAATTGTTCCTTCTAAAAATGAACATCTTCAAAATAATGCAGCTTTTATATCGAACAGTTTTTTTGGTTGACGTTTTTCCCCCTGATGATGCACCGATATGGCATGTCCAAGATATATCTTGGCTTACTGCTAATTTCCTTTTTCAAGCTGCATCATACTGAAAGTAGATGATTAAATGGAGTTGCATGGAGTGGAGAGTATAAACAATCTTATGGGATCGAATGTAAATACTAACAAATGAAATGGATAATAAACATGATGTTTATTAATGTTGTAGCAAAGTGAAAAATTAGCTATTTAAAGTGGGAATGTACCAGAACTGTGCATTTGAATTAAGTAATGTTTTCAGATGCGCATTTTACACCTAGCCTTAAGTCAGAAGGGCCCAGTTAATAGAAGAGAACTTTCACAAAATGACTTGTTGAGAGAGTAAATGGAGATGGGAATTAATGTAAAAAATGACAAATGTTTCTCCCCAATTTATTTTTCTCATGATGGATACTATGCAAACAAAAGGGGCCTAAATTAAATCTTCTACTTGTACTGATTTTAGTAGGTCTCGGCTAGTGTAGTTGTTGAAAAGTTACAATTGACCCTTATTCTCCGTATTTTTGTTTTGAGAGAAATGTCATCACCTCTCGTTCCCATTCATGAACACTTATGAATACTATTTAGTGACCCTATGGATGTATGTTCATGTTAATTTCAATAAGCTTGATATTTCACCCCAAATGTACATTGCACAGCCAATTGTTTCAAATATAATTTAGCTTTCTTTAAATTGTTGAACTTGAACAATGTTTGCTAGAATGTCATAAAATTAAAGTTTTCCTCCCCAAGTGTTTACAAACATTTATTCCAAAAAGGTAATGCAAGAGAAGGATTGATGTGATTCACTTCTGATGCAAATGAGTTTGCCTTTTTTGCAAGGTAACCAACTACCTGGTTCATAAGATATAGGAGCAGAATTAGGCCATTTGGCCCATAATAATCTTTTGTCACAAGTAGGCTTACATTAACACAGCAATGAAGTTACTGTGAAAACCCCTAGTTGCCACATTCTGGCACCTGTTCGGGTACACGGAGGGAGAATTCGGAATGTCCAAATTATCCAATAGGACATCTTTCGGGACTTGTGGGAGGAAACCAGAGCACCTGGAGGAAACGCATGGAGAACATGCAGACCCCACACAAGACAGTGACTCAAGCAGGAATCAAACATGGGACCCTGGAGCTGTGAAGCAACAGTCCTAACCACTGTGCTACTGTGCCACCACATTTGAGTCGGCTCTGCCATTCAATCATGGCTGATCTTATCCTGGCCTCAACCCCCCCCCCCCCCCCCCCGACCGACCTGCCTGTTTTCCAGAACTCTTCAACCCATTACCATTGCTTTATTTTTATTTTTATAAATAAATTTAAGAGTACTAATTTTTTTTCCAATTAAGGGGGAATTTATCATTGCCAATCCACCTAGCATGCACATCTTTGGGTTGTGTGGGCGAGACCCAAGCAAACACTGGGAGAATGTGACAACTCCACACTGACAGCAACGAGGAAACAGAAAATGAGCTACATAAAACTATTATTTAAATATTGTACTCTTGACTTCAAATAACTTTATAGTTTTGAGAGTGAAATATCTAGTCTTTTGAAATATGGCATTTTCATGAACTTAAACTATTTTGTTATTGCTTATTAACAGTTATTTGGAATATTTGCCACTTTGCGTTTGTAAGATTTTTTTCAATCTGTATACTAATCTTTGATGTCAATTGGAGTTATTAATGTGTGGAAATGAGAATATCTTGTTGTGATTGGGAATATCGATGACACAGTTTTGAAAATATTAGAAAGCGAGGTTATACTTTGGTATAAATGTTCCACCTGAATTTTTTCTAACCGACTCCTGACATGTTCCTGTCTCTGCTAGATTTAGATTTATTGTCACGTGTACCGAGGTGCAGTGAAAAGTATTGTTCTGTATACAGTCTCGGCAGGTTTCTCCATACAAGAAAATATAGAACATACAATAAATGAAAATACATAAACATAGACAATGGGTGAAGTATACAGTATATAGTGCTGCATCTGTAGAGAAGATGCATAGAAAGATCAGTTCAGTCCATAAGAGGGCCATTCAGGAGTCTGGTAACAGCGTGGAAGAAGCTGTTTTTGAATCTATTGGTGTATGCTATTATGAACTGGTTGGAAGGTCTGCGAGGGATCTGTTGATTCCTTCCTTGTGTGGCAGAAATGTAAAAGCCAGTATGGAAAGAGTCTACAGTGTACCTTTTGTACCATAATCTAAGGAAACAAAAACTTTAACAAACTATGGATCAGTACCTTGAATTGTTTTGCTGTAAATTAGCAACTTTTTCCTTTTACAATAAAGGTCAGGATCTTTGCCTAGTTAAAGGGAGCATTGCTGCTTTAATACACAAAAGCAAAATACTTAAGATGCTGAAGATCTAAAATTAAAATGAGAAAATGCTGGGAACACTGAAAGGACAGGCAGCATCTGTGGAGAGAGAAAGCAAATTACTGATTCAGGTTGATGTCTGTTCATCTGTTCTGATAAGTCACTGACCTGAAACACTAACTCGGCAATATCTATTGAGAGAGCAGCAGAACTAACGTTTTGGGTCATTACGTTTTTATCAAACAGATGCAAGATCATCGACCTGAGTTGGTAATTTGGTTTCTCTCCATAGATGCTGCCTGACTGACTCGGTGTTGCTAGAATTTTCTGTTTTTATTGCCATTACTGCTTTGCTGATACATGAGATTTTGATTTTTTTAAATTTACCTTGCTGTTCCTCTTTGTTTTAACCTCCTTCTCATCTCCCTCACCCCCAAAAGCCAAGACTAACCACAATTCTACACGCCAGATGATACAATTGCAGTGATGTATTTCCTCAGGAATCTTATTTTGCTCAGCAGTACATTTCACATTGGTGTTGTTGGAGTGCGAGAACAGATCATGCAGTGTTTTGAATGTTTAAATTGTGTAGTAGTGGATTAGGTGGACGGGTCAGGGTCCTTCATGCGTCAGTGCAGACTCGATGTGCCGAAGGGCCTCTTCTGCACTGTAGTATTCTGTGATACATTAATGGCTGGAAATGGGGCTAGTGTGAACCACACTGGTGGTGTTTCGCTGTGAATTGTAATTGTAGAAATGCATTTTATTTTATCAATTCTCAATTTTAAAGCTACAGTATTGTGATTATATATGTATTAATTTTTATTAACTTTGTTGATTTATCAGCATTTATGTAGACTGTCATTATTGCAACTTTATTGGCGGAGATAATGTTTTTCACCAAATCTGGACATGAGCATTCTTCTTGAATGAGCTGTTTTACTATCTGATAGCCTGGTATGTATGTCTGCTCATGTCCTTAATATATCTTTTAGAATATGAAGGAGAGGCAGTGGTATAGTGTTAATGTTGCTGGTTTAATGCTCTGGGGACATGGGTTCAAATCCCACCATGACAGCAGGTAGAATTTAACAAATCTAGAATTAAAGTTAGAGTCTAATGTGTTGATTGTCACAAAACCCATCTGGTTCACTAATGTCCTTTAGGGAAGATATTCTCCCATCCTCAGCTGGTCTGGCCTACATGTGACTTCAGGCCCACAACAACATCATTGATTCTTAAAAGCACTAGCAAACCATTCAGTTCTCCTTTTTATGAAGTCTAAAAGGAATAATAAAACCACATGGATCACCTGGCATTGACCTAACCTAAGCACTGGAAACTACAATGGCAAACCCAACCCTGTCAAACCTGCAAAGTTCTTTTTACTAACTTTTAGGCTTGTGCCAGAATCAGGAGAGCACATCATAGAGTCATTGTTTTACAGCCAGAAAAGGCCCTTTGGCCCATCATCTATGTGCTGGCCATCAAGCACCTCTACTCTAATCCCATTTTCCAGAACTTGGTCTGTAGCCTTGTATGCTATGGCGTTTCAAGTCTTCAGCTGAATACTTCTTAAATGTTGCGAGGATTCCCTTTCAGGCAGAGAGTTCCAGATTCCCACCACCCTCTGGATGAAAAAGATTTCCTCAAATCTCCTGCCTATTACCTTAAATCTATACCCCCTGGTTATTGGCCTCTCAACTAAGGGGAAAAATGTCTCACTTTCTACCCTACCTAAGTCCTTCATAATTTTGTACACCTTAATTTTTACCCCAGCCTCTCCTGCTCTAAAGAAGAACAACCCCAGCCTAACCAGTCTCGTCTTCACATCTGGAACATTCCTGCCCTGGCAATATCCTGGTGAATCTCTACTGCATCCTTCCTATGATGTAGAGACGCCGCCGTTGGACTGGGGTGAGCACAGTAAGAAGTCTTACAACACCAGGTTAAAGCCCAACAGGTTTGTTTCAAACACTAGCTCCGAAAGCTAGTGTTTGAAACAAACCTGTTGGACTTTAACCTGGTGTTGTAAGACTTCTTACTGTGTATCCTTCCTAGTTCAGTCACATCCCTCCTATCGTGTGGCAACCAGAACTGACCACAGTACTCGAGCTGTGGCCAAGAGTACTGACGAGCATTTTATACAGCGCAATCATAACCCCCTTGCTGTCCCAGAGACTAGTAAAGAAAAGCCTGACGTCGTCATACTCACGGAATCATACCTTGCAGACAATGTCCCAGACACTACCATCACCATCCTGTGCCACCAACAGGACACAGCCACCAGAGATGGCCACAGTAGTATATAGTCTGGAGGGAGTTGCCCCGGGAGGACTCATCATTGATCTGGACTGTAAGAAGTCTCATGACATCAGGTCAAACATGTGCAAGGAAACCTCCATCCCCCAACGTCCACACAGAGCACGCATGGCCTGATTACATGCAAATAATGCCAGCTCAGCACCGCTAACCTGCACTGCCCATGCCAGCTGGCAGTGCCACCTGAACACCAGGCTAGCAATGCTTGGGTGCCCAGGTGGCAACAGCAGTGCCAGGATATCACCCTTCCCTAAGGGCATGCAGCAGGATGCCTCCGATGCCCAGTGAGATCCCCATGAGTGCTAATCCACGTGGTCCTCGTTTATGGAGAACAGTGCTGAACAATGCTCGCCTGAGATCTCTTGAGGCGAAGAGGGTGAATCCCAAAGCCTCAGGTACCTTGGGAATCTGCACATTAGAGTGAGACTAACTGTCTCGCTCTAATATGCAGATTTGCAAAAAAAAAAGTGTGGGGAGACTGTGCATGCTTCCCATGTCCTTGATGTCACTGAGGTATCGTTAGCTGTAGAAACTTAAGCTCCAGGTTTTGGAATTCATAGTCAGAGCCATGCAGCACAGAAAGAGGCTCTTCGGCCCATCATGTCTGTGCTGGCCATCAAGCACCTCTCTATTCTAATGCCATGGTCCAGCACTTGGTCCGTAGCCTTCTATGCTATGGTGTTTCAAGTGCTCATCAAAATACTTCTTAAATGTTGCAACGGTTCCTGCCTCAAACATCCTTTCAGGCAGTGACTTCCAGATTCCCACCAACCTCTGGGTGGAAAAGGTTTTCCTCAGATCCCCTCTAAAACTGCTACCCATTATCTTAAACCAATGCCCCCAGGATATTGACCCCTTTTTAATAATAATAATATTTATTAGTGTCACAAGTAGGCTTACATTTAACACTGCAATGAAGTTACTGTGAAAACCCCCTAGCTGCCACACTCCGGCTCCTGTTCAGGTACACTGAGGGAGAATTCAGAATGTCCAATTCATCCAACGTCTTTTGGGACTCGTGGGCGAAAACCAGAGCACCCGGAGGAAACCCACGCAAACACTGGGAGAATGTGCAGACCCTGCAGAATGACCCAGGGTACTGATGAGGGCAATGTTCTTTAGAGGAATGCAACCAGAGCCAAGTCTGTAGCACCAAGGGTGGTTCAGTTGCACAGGAGGCGGAGAAGAAAAATGGAAGAGTCAATAGTTTGTGGAATAGCAGGCATTTCTGCGTCTGTGACTTGACTCCAGGATGGCAAGCATCATGTAGCTGCAGGACACCCTAATGGAGAATGGTGAACAGCCAAAGTTCACGGTCCACATTGGTAGTAACGACACAGGTAGAAAAAAGGATGTGGTTCTGAAACCAGATTTGACAGAGCTAGGAAAGAGATTTAAAAAGCTGGACTTCATGGGCAGTAATCACAGGTTTACTCCCAGGGCCACATGCTAGCGAGTACAGAAATAGGAAGCTAGAGCAAATGAACACACAGAATCATAGATTTTACAGTGCAGGAGGAGGTCATTCGGCCCATCGAGTCTGTACCGGCCCTTGGCAAGAGCACCCTACTTAAGGACACAACTCCACCCTATCCCTGTAACCTCACTTAACCTTTGTGTGGATACCTAAGGGGCAATTTAGCATCGCTGTACAATTCTCCCCGTGTCTGCGTGGGTTTCCTCCGGGTGCTCTAGATTCCTCCCACGAGTCCTGAAAGACGTGCTTTTGGGTGAGTTGGGCATTCTGAGTTCTCCCTCAGTGTACCCCAATAGGTGCTGTATTGTGTCAACTACGGGATTTTCACAGTAGCTTCATTGCAGTGTTAATGTAAGCCTACTTGTGACACTAATAAAGATTATTATTAGGGCTTTGTTGACTCATCATCTCTCCATCTTAACATCAGAAGTTGGGATGTTCAAAGACTATGGTCAGACACTAAAGCAGTCCATTTCCAAATGCAGCAAGACCTGGTCAATATTAGGGCTTGGACTGACAAGTGACAAAAAGCATTTGTACAACACAAGTACCAAGCAATGGTCATCTCCAACAAGAGACAATCTAATCATCTCCCCTTTCTATTCAAAGGTGTTACCATCACAGAATCCTCCACTCAACACCCTGGGGGTTACCATTGATCAGAAACTGAATTATGGCTACAATAGCACGTCTCAGGCTGGGAAGTTTGCAGAGAGTAACCTGATTCTCCAAAGCCTGTGCACCACCTGCAAGGCACAAGTCAGGGGTATGATTGAATACTTTTGACTTGCCTGGATGAGTGCTGCTCCAACAGCACTCAAAGTCCAATACCATCTTGGACAAAGCAGACTGCTTGATTGGCACCCTATCCACCACCTTCAAAATTCCTTTCCTCCACCACTGACGGAAAGTGCCAGCAGTGTGTATCACCTACAAGGTGCTGTGCATCAGCTCGCTAAAGCTCCTTTGAGAGCATCTTTCAAAGCTGCAACCTCTTAACACATAAATGGCCGTAGATGCATGGGAACACCTCCACCTGAAAGTTCACCTTTAAGCCGCACGGCATCTTGACTTGGAACTATATTGCTGTTTTTTCACTGTCACTGGGTCACAATCCGAGAACTCCCTTACAGCACTGTGGTTGTTCCTGCAACACGTGAACTGCAGTGGTTGAAGAATGCAGCATGCTGCCAACTTCTCATGGGCAATTTGGGGTGGACAGTAAGTGCAGGCCTAGCCTATGCTGCCCACAACCCATGAATGAAGATTTTAAAGAAATATTCCAACTAATTCCCATGTGTTTCCCTACGAATCATATAGTCAGTTTCTGTTGTGAATATAGAACACTTTTTTAACTTGGTGTTATAAAGATAGATAAGTTTTTTTAAATGTAACCTCCGGGCTCATCCCCAAACCACCCTTGCTTTGCTCTTGCGGCGCATGATATAATTTGCACCCTTTGGGGAAATTACAGCCTGATTAATTATTCCCAAATGGCCATGATTATACATTTTTAGATGGTGACCTAATGAAAGCACATTAATCATCAATAAAAATGTGACAGACTTTTTTTTGTTGTTACCTGATTTTCATTTCCTATGATAAAATAGTGTAACCTGGCATTTCCTTCTTTTTGTCTGGCATGAAATCCCCTGATATTGGTGGGACCGGCACAAAACTTGTCAGAATTTTAAGCACAAATTGAATTTTACACCAATCATTTTTCACCAATCATTTTTCAGCCATCTTTTGTGCAGTTTAAAAACATTGTGCTCGAAGCAAGCCATGCCACCAGAGTGAATTAATGACCATTGGAAGCCGTTGCGAGGCTCCGAAGCAGGAACATTTGGACACAATGACAGTAATGACTATATTGGTTCATGGCAGACTGTTTTTAATAGCCAAGAAGAGAGTCTGGGTGATGGGGCAGAGAATACTGTTCAAAAGATCCACTGTAATTTCAGTTTATCTACTACAACATACATTTTCCAGGATATTGTGGCTTAAGTAACTCCAGTCATTACTTGTACCGCTTCAAAATTTGTGCACTGCTTTGCGCTCAGCTCAAAAGAGAAAACAAGAATATTTTCACCATTGTTCTGCTCTTCATAGTCCTTTCCCATTTCAATTACTGGCAATGTCCAACTTGCTATATTATGCTGTCAGACCTGCTGATCTGTTTTTGTTGCTGTATTAATGCTGCTTTGATCACTGCTGCCACTTGTGGCAGTGTTTCGTTGAAGAACTTTTAACAAATTGGAAAAGGCACTGACTTGAGTTAGTTTCATACTTGCTGGCAATTATATGGAATAAAATAAACATAAATTAAGACTTCTGTATTCAGATAGCTGAACTAGTCAACCTGTAGTTAAAGATGATGATTGATCCCTTTGCAAATATTAAGTGCTTTGTCTTTTTAAGAAGACAACCTAGAGTTGTTGTGAGTATAATGATTCAGTCATCCTATTTGGGAGCAAAAGAGGTATATCTCCAGTATATCCTAGCTGCCTGGTTACTCACTGGACTTCTGCAATTCCCTACAGATTGGTGATTATTTGGCTCGTGTATATCCTTGGATATTTAACTCTGGAAAAGTATTTCAATTCGTACAGTTATGCTTTGCTCGCTTGAGATGGTCTGACATCGGCAGTTCAGAAATGGCGTAGCCAATGGCCATTGTTCTTGCTGTGCTGTATTCTTATGAGTCCTTCAACATGTACCACTGTCGGATCAGGATGCGCAATGATTCAACTTATCGCCGTTTTCTGGTCGAATACACTTTTCCAGCAAATTCCATGTCATGATCTCTGTCAACTGGTGGTTTGAGAGATGTAATTGCCATGACCTTAAAATTGTGACCACTTGACCCCTCTAATCTGTTCAGCCATTCAGTGCAATAATAGTTGATCTTCTGCCTTAACTCCACTTTCCCACCTGGTCCCCACATCCACGAATTCCCATAATAACTAAAATCAATCTCAATCTTAAATACATTTAGCAATGCAGAACCAACAGACTTCTGCCATATCTCCTGGTTATATTGGCAAAAAAGGGCAACTGGCCATCTGGAGAAACCAAGTATGAATGTTTCTTCACATGGTAATTTAGATTTTCATTTGTTATGCAATTAGAAATATTTATTCCTTCTGCTGCCTTGTCATGTAGTGTAATGTAGCAAACTTCGCTGACAATATAGAGGTGGGAAATCATAGAATTTACAGTGCAGAAGGAGGCCATTCGGCCCATCGAGTCCGCACCGGCTCTTGGAAAGAGCACCCTACCCAAGGTCAACACCTCCACCCTATCCCCATAACCCAGCAACCCCACCCGACACTAGGGGCAATTTTGGACACTAAGGGCAATTTATCATGGCCAATCCACCTAACCTGCACATCTTTGGACTGTGGGAGGAAACCGGAGCACCCGGAGGAAACCCACGCAGACACGGGGAGAACGTGCAGACTCCGCACAGACAGTGACCCAAGCCGGAATCGAACCTGGGACCTTGGAGCTGTAAAGCAGTTGTGCTATCCACAATGTAAGCTATGACAAGGGAACAAATAAACTGTCGAGTGCTGCAGACCAGTTAAGTGACCAGATAAGAACATGATGGGTGGAATTTTATGTGGGCAAGTGTAAGTTATTCACTTTGGTAGCAAAAATGGAAAAGCAGAATATTTTTTAAATGGTCAGAGACTGGAAAATGTTTGTATTCAGAGAGATCTATGTGCACATCCATGTTAAGGAATGGGTTAAGAGACATTCCAATTAAATATCCAATAATTGACACTGATTATGTAGAGGGGTTGCAGGTGGCTCTTGTGGCATGTGATGTGGTGATAGAGTTTTGTACAGTGTGTTCAAAGAAAATCAAGGTGTTTGTGAAAAGGAGCAGAACTCTTGACTCTTTACTCAACAGCAGCCAGAAGCTGACAGTGGTAGCAGAGGACGGTTGCTGTGCAAATGTAAAGGGTTGAAAGCTACAACTTTTCCAGAAGAGAGAAAAAAAATACTGCATCAACCAAGGAGTGAGTGAGAAGAGAAAAAAAAATTAATTTAGCTGAACTGAGAATAAAGGTGTCCGGATATGACTATCCGCCATTATTTTCTGAAAAGGGATCGTACGACCAATGGAGAAGCGCAGTTGTTATGTGGACTCAGGTTATGTGGACTTTCCTTGGAAAAGAGGAAACCAGGTATGGCATTGGCTCTTTCTCTAACATTATGAGAGTAAAATCCGAAGCGCAGTGTTTTCTGAACTGGAATTGGAAGAGTTAGATTCGGCCGACGGTCTGGATATTCTATTGAAGCCTGGTCAGAATTTGATACATTCTGGAAAACAGCGGATATCTCTATTGAGGACTATATAATGGAACTTGGTAGACTACGCAAAAGGCTGCACAAACACCACCTGGAATTTCCACAGCCCATGTTGGCATTTACGTTATTGGACTGTGCTAGAGTGACCAATATTCATAGAATTCACAGTGCAGAAGGAGGCCATTCGGCCCATCGAGTCTGCACCAGCTCTTGGAAAGAGCACCTGACCCAACCGCGCACCACCACCCTATCCCCATAACCCAGTAACCCCACCCAACACTAAGTGCAATTTTGGACACTAAGGGCAATTTAGCATGGCCAATCCACCTGCACATCTTTGGACTGATATTGTTAGGCTCCTAGTTTTGACAGGAGTTAAGTTTGCAGATAATACCTTATTCGATCAGATGATAGAAGCCATAAAGATGTTTATGGGGAAACATTCAATTCCTTTTTTAAATCTAAATTTAGGGTACCCAATTATTTTTTCCAATTAAGGGGCAATTTAGAGTCGCTAATCCACCTACCCTGCACATCTTTTGGGTTGTGGGGACCAAACCCACAACGGGGAGAATGTGCAAACTCCACACGGATAGTGACCCAGGGCTGAGATTCGAACCTGGATCCTCAGCGCTGTAGGCAACACTGCTAACCACTGTGAAACATTCAATTCCTATGGCTCTTATAACACAAATGGGTCAGTCAGCAATAAAGCAGACTATGGAAGATACACTACTGACAGGATGGCGAGATCATATGGCTACAAACAGGTTACGATAGCATGGAAGGAGATCCGAACCTGTAAATTGAGGACAGAAACCCATTTAAAACTTATGAGAGGAGGAGGGACATGGAGAGGAGGAGGGACATGGAGAGGAGGAGGGACATGGAGAATGGTAATAGGAAAATGAACCCCAGAACTGCCCGTGGTATGATAAATTAATGTTTTCGGTGTGACTCTCAATACCATTATGCTTTCAAATGTCCAACACCTTATAATAGTGTTTGAAGCAACACATGACATGGCAGAGTCGGAAGAGGAAAAAGCTAGTGACCAGATAGAAGGCATTGTCCTATCGACGAGCAGTTTTACTCCAGTAATGAGAGTGTTGATGCAGAATCCTTCAATTGCACTGTATTGGACAGTGGCTGCACATCTACAGTGTGTGGAATTGACTGGTTAAAATGTTACCTGGACTCTTTGATGCTAAAAATCATAACAAGGTTAAGGAATTTGAAATTCCACAAGCTTCAGGTTTGGGGATGATACTCTGAAGTCGCTGAAAAGAGTGGTGGTCCCTTGCAATATTGCCAGAGTGAATCATTTCATGAGCACTGATGTTGTATTAAGTGAGATACTTTTGCTTCTGAGCAGACCATCGATGAAGAAAGCACACATGAAACTGGATATGGAACAGGATAAGGCAACAGTTTTTGGAAAGACGGTAGACTTACAATTTACACAGTCGGGACACTATTTTATTCCATTACTGGCAAATAATATTTCAGGTGCAGTTGTTAAGGATGTGTTATTGGCAGCTGGAAATGGGACTTTATCTGATAAAAAGATTGTTGCATTGATCCTGGTCTGGGTCACTGTCCATGTGGAGTTTGCACATTCTCCCCGTATTTGCGTGGGTTTCACCCCCACAACCCAAAAGATGTGCAGGGTAGGTAGATTGACCATGCAAAATTGCCCCTTAATTGGAAAAAAATTAATTGGGTACGCTAAATTTAATAAAAAAAAAGAAAGATTGTTGTATTAAAACTGCATAGGCAATTTGCGCATCTGTCTCCTCAGAGGCTGAAAAAATTATTAAAGGATGCAGGGGTAAGGGAGGAAGACTATACTAAGCTGATAGAACAGGTTAGGGGTCGCTGTGAGGTTTGTAGGAAGTACAGAAGGACACCATCACAACCGATAGTAACCCTACTTTTGGCCAGGGATTTTAACGACATTGGGCAGCAGGGTAGCATGGTGGTTAGCATAAATGCTTCACAGCTCCAGGGCCCCAGGTTCGATTCCCGGCTGGGTCACTGTCTGTGTGGAGTCTGCACGTCCTCCCCCTGTGTGCGTGGGTTTCCTCCAGGTGCTCCGGTTTCCTCCCACAGTCCAAAGATGTGCGGGTTAGGTGGATTGGCCATGCTAAATTGCCCGTAGTGTCCTAATAAAAGTAAGGTTAAGGTTACGGGTGGGCCCGAGTTGTTGGGTTACGGGTATAGGGTGGATACGTGGGTTTGAGTAGGGTGATCATGGCTCGGCACAACATGAGGGCCGAAGGGCCTGTTCTGTGCTGTACTGTTCTATTTTCTATGTTCTATTGTGGCCATGGACCTTAAGATCTGGGATAAAGCTAACAATATATTTATTTTGCATTTTGTAGATTTGGTAACCAGATTTAGTCAATCAACCATCGTACGAAGTGAAGAAAAGAGTAATTCTGGATCAGATCGTGGAAAAATGGACAGGGGAATGGGTCCACTGGCAAAATTCCTTGCAGACAATGGAGGGGAATTTGCCAATGATGAGTTTAGGGATATTTGTGAAAACGTGAATATCACAGTTATGAATATGGCTGCGGAAAGCCCATTTTAGGAATGTTGTGTGTTGTGAAAGAAACCATGCCAAAGATGGCAGGTTAGGTGGATTGGCCATGATAAATTGCCCTTAAGTGTCCAAAATTGCCCTTAGTGTTGGGTGGGATTACTGGGTTATGGGGATAGGGTGGAGGTGTTGACCTTGGGTAGGGTGCTCTTTCCAAGAGCCGATGCAGACTCGATGGGCCGAATGGCCTCCTCCTGAACTGTAAATTCTATGATTCTATGCTGTAATAGATGACATACTCAGAAAAACTTTGGCAGATAGATCAAATTGCAAATTAAATTCTGCCGTATCATGGGTGGTACATGCAAAGAATTCTATGTAGATGGTTGGGGGCTATAGTCCCTAGTGTTAGGTAGAAATCCTAAATTTCTGTCCATTTTGGAGGGCCTGCCTCCAACTTGGGAAGGGATGACAATTATCTCTGCCTTTGCTGAGCATTTAAATGCATTACATAGCAGTAGAAAAGCTTTTTTGGAAGCCAAAGTCTCTGAAAGAATTCAGAGCTTTGAGGCATAATGTACGGCCATGAAACACCGTTTTTCAGCAAGGAAACATAGTATTCTATAAGAGAGACAATTGTAATGAATGAAAAGGCCCAGGAAAGATCATAGGCATAGATGGCAAAACAATTGTTTTGCAACATGATGGTACATCCATCAAGGATCATGGGTACAGATTACAAATTTTCAAAGTTAGACAGAGCAGACGGATATGATGAGGAACCAGGGTCATCAGGTACGCATGTGTTACAGCACTGAGGCTCAGTTAACTGGTCTAGACAGGGTTTCTGTAGAGGAACACAATACTTGTGATGAATTAGAACAGGCCATTTTTCCGAAAGGAAAACTGCCAAAAGTTGGTTCAAAAGTGACATACGTCTGAAGGGTCTAGTCAATGGAATGATGCAACTGTTATTAGTAGAGTAGGGAAGGTGACTAGAAAGTATAAACACAGGTTGAATGTTCATTCAGGGGAGGGTGTCAAGACAATGGATTGGGGACATAAAGTTCAAAAATGGAAGGCACAGAATCGCAATGCCAGTTCAGATAGTACATCGGATAGTGAACAGGTTATCAGGAAAAGGTCGAGAACTATTGAAAGGACATCCCACAGCAGAAGGGAAAGATGAAGCTGTAGCGAGTACAGAACAAGATACCAGGTGAGATAGGGGACGTAGTTTGTCAAGGTCTCGGAACATGTGTAAGACTACACATACTACTAGGAGTAGAAGCCCATGTGCATGTGAGATTTTAGTGGCTTCCAATAAATTAGATGAAAAAGTTATCAAAGATGCCAAACAGCAAGAACTGTATAGTTGGAATGAATTTGGGGTATACACGGAAGTACCGGATAGGGGGCAAAGAGCTCTTTCCCACAGATGGATTTGCATGGAAAAGGTTCTTCCAGGTGAAACTTATAAGGCAAATGCCAGACTTTCTGCAAGGGGATTTGAAGAAAACTTAAGGATTTTAAGGATAGATTCACCTACAGCAGGAAACGTTATTTTAAAGATCTTCTTGGCTCTATTAGCTACAAAGGCATGGGAATGCAAATCTGTAGATATAAAAGCTGCCTTTTGGCAGGGGCATCAGCATCAGAGAGCCATGTTTCTCTGTCCTTCTAAAGAAGCAGCATACATTGAAGAGGTACTCTGGAAGTTGAACAAATGTGTATGTGGATTAAATGATGCGTCTAGAGTCTGGTGTTTCTCGGTAAGGTCAGTTTTGTTAAAGTTAGGCTGTTGCCAGTTGAAAGCGGATCCAGTAATGTTTTACTGACACTATAATGGAAATCTTTCTGGCATCTTTATGATGCATGTCGATGATTTTTTGTGGGGTGGGACTAGTGATTTTGAAGCTCTTGTAAACTCTGGATTGAGGAAAGAATTCCGGGTTGGAAGTCAGGCTTCCGGTGCATTTAAATATATTGGACTTGAAATTGGACAGACTCAGTTAGGTGCAACTTTACGCAAGCAATCTTATTTAGAGAGCAGCAGCCCAATAGCAATTAGTCGTGGTCGGGTTTCACTAAAAGATGCACTGGTTTCAAAGATGGAAAAAGAGCAACTGCGTAGTTTAATTGGGCAACTAAATTGGTTAGGTAGACAGACTAGACCGGACATTAGTTTTGATGTCTTACAGTTGAGTACAACAATGAATGATCCTAAAGTGGAAGACCTAATGAGAGCAAATGAAGCGTTGTTCAAACTAAAAATGCAGGAGTGTGTTTTGAGGTTCCCAGTTTGGTGATCTTGGGCACTTAAAACTCATAGATTATAGTGATGCGTCCGATGCAAATTTATGTGATGAGGTCTCACGCGTAGGAGGTTTTATAATTTTCCTTTTGGGGAACAATGGTAAATGTTACCCTCTTGTGTGGGAAACAAAGAAAATAAGGAGAGTGGTCAAAAGCACTTTGGCCGCTGAGATGTTAAGCCTTGTAGAGACGGTGGATATGGCTTTTTATATATCTCGGATATTGACAGACATTTTGGGATTAGTGGATTTGGGGAACATACCCATTGAGTGTCACATTGACAATAAATCCTGTGGGAAAATGCAATGTGCAAAAAGTGAATGAGAAAAGGTTAAGGATAGACATCGCAGGTTTGAAGCAGATGTTGGAGAGAGGGGAGATAGCTACAGTTGATGCCTTTAATTGTTTTTGCTATTAATTGTCCGGTTGTTTTACAAAAAGAGGGGCTAGTTCACATGAACTATTGGATGTTATTATTGAAGGGCATCTATTTCTGTGACTTTTTTTTTTAAAAGGGGCGGGAATTGTGTGTGTTTTCTTGTAATTTTGTTTTTTCGGGGGAGACCAATATTTACCAAATTATTTTTTTTTCTCCAAGGAAGGGGAGACTGTTCAGGAATGGGTTAAGAGACATTCCAATTATATGTCTCATTGATGTTAGTATCCAATAATTGACACTGATATATAAAGGGGTTGCAGGTGGATCTTGGGCATGTGAGGTGGTGTGATGATAGAGTTTTGTATAGAGTGTGTTCAAGGGAAATAAAGGTGTTGGTGAAAAGGAGCATAACTTTTGACTCTTCACTCAACAGTAGCCAGAAGCTGACAATCCAGAGAGTCAACATGCAGGCTCTTCAAGTGGTTGGGAAAGTAAATGGTATATTTGCCTTAAACAGATTGGAATATGAATAAATAAGTCTTAATGCAACTGAGACCACAGCTAGAGTACGGAGTGCAGGTTTTGACTCACTCCCTATCTACGAATGGTTATACTTTCTCGAGGGAGTGCAACTGAAGTTCATTGGGCTATTTCCTAGGACAAGGAGATTGACCTACAGGGAGATGTTGAGTAGACTACCTCCTAAATAGCCTAGAGTTCAGAAGACTGAAAGGTGATCTAATAGGGGTTGCATAGTGGTTAGCATTGCTGCCTCATAGCTCCAGGGTCCCGGGTTCAATTCTGGCCTCGGGTGACTGTTTGGAGTTTGCACTTTCTCCCCATGTCTGCGTGGGTTTCCTCCGGGTGCTCCGGTTTCCTCCCACAATCCAAAGATGTGCAGGTTAGGTGGATTGGAGATACTAAATTGTACCTTAGTGAATAAAATGTTAGGTGGGGTTACTGGTAGGGTGGAGCTTAAGTAGGTTGCTCTTTCCAAGGGCCAGTGTGGACTTGATGGGCCGAATGGCCTCCTTCTGTACTGTAGATTCTGTGAAACGTAGATAAAATACTTTAAAAGTCTTGGCAGGTAGATGCTGGGAGGGTGTTTCGGTTTCCTGAAAGTCTCAAACTCCAGGTCACAGTCTCAGAATAAGAGATCAGCTATTTAGGATTGACATGAGAAATGTCTTCATTCAAATGATTGTGAATCTTTGGATTTTTCTACCTAGAGGCTGAGGGCACATAGACTTTGCCCTCTTATTTTGGATATTAAGGGAATCGAGAAATATGGGAATGATGCAGGAAGGTGGAATTGAGCTTTGATCAAGTGAATTGCAGAGCCAGCTTGAAGTGGAAAAATGGTCTACAATTCTAATTCCTTATGTTTTACATATTTTGCAACCATAGAATAGATAGTGTGGGAAATAGTTTTCTCCAGTATTAGTGTAATGTGATTTTTGTGCCCACTGTTCTTTACACACTTGAATTCCTTACCTCGATGATATTGGCAAAAGTTCTGTCGATGGTTGATCCAAAAGTTAACCCGCAAATTGCAATAGCTTTCTAAGATCATGAAGAAAAGAGACCTGACATCACTTAGCCAAACAGGTGCATGGAACAGACCTTCTCAGGAGTGGGGCAGAGAATAGTTTTTTCCAACAATGGAAATGCAATCAGCATTGCATCCAGTTGGCATTTCCTACCTAATTTAACTGGCCTCACAACCCTTCCTCCTCCCTTGAGAAAGTGAACTTTGCTACTCGGGGATAGCCTGTCCTTAACGGATACAGTCTCCAGAATTGTATTTACGTCGTAAAGAGAAGGGATGAATGCATCCAACAGACTTGCTCTGTAGACCAGTAACCATTAATTTTCAGTTCTGCTGTTCCAAATTCAGTTTCTGTAGCAGCAAGTGCTCGATATTCATAGACCAAAAGAGCACTCACTATGTGCTCAAACTGTGAACAGGATAACCTTGTCTTGCAATCACTGGACCATTGTTCTAGACCATGAATTTTTAGCAGCAAAGCATTGGTCATGCTAACATCTTTTTGCATTTGTTACAGCGTATTGTCACTCCAGGGAACCAGGCTTGTGATGTGACCAGTGTTTCCATTATTAAATAAAATGTGCTTCACAGAAACGGGCTATTCTGCCCAACTATTGTGCTGATGGTTACTACACACAGGACTGCTCCCATTCAGAGACTTATTTATATGACAAATTATGCTGTTTAAATCATTCTCAAAAGCAAATCTGGAGATGAGATGATATTTCCAAGATCAATGTAACCTGGTGAATGATTTATTTTCAAGACCAAGTATCAAATCGTTCCATCTCTTTCAGTTGTTTTGAAATGTTAAGTATTAAATACTTATGCTTTTTTATTTTTGAAGCTTAATAGCCATTCATGAAATCGGGGAGTAAAGGGACAACATTTTTTAAACGTTTACTGAGGTTACCAATGAGACCGTTTGAGACAAATGGAAACTGATCAAATTTCATATACTTGCTTAAGTACTTGATGATGGTGATAATATCTCTCTGAATAATTCGCCACCGATCAATGATCAAGAATTGCAAATAAGATTACAATAATGATTTTGGGATGTTCCATTCGCTGGGAAGCACTTTGGATTACTTTAGAATAGGAGACAGTGAAATGGAGGTTCAGGGATGGCAGAATGGCATTATGAGGAGAGATTGAGGAAACTGGGCCTGTATTCTTTTGAGTTTCAAAGAATGAGAGGTGATCTAATTGAAAATTGAGCCTGACTTGGTAGATTTGGGTGGGATGTTTGTGCCTGACTGGTAACTCTAGAACCAGAGGACACAGGGCGCGATTCTCTGGAAGGATTTCTGAGTGTGGTAGCGAGCGGGAACTGCCGCGAGCTTCCCGGTGCTTGGCAGAGTAAGGCTGGCAACGCTATTCAACGTTAATTGATCCATTGAATGATGATGCAGACCATGGGAAGCTGCCGGGGCTGGCAGGGCCTATGTCCCTGTTGGGCTCCGCAATATTGCCCTCCGGCCGGTGCGGAGCCGGGAACCCACACACATACGCGAACTCGTGCCGGCCGTGGCATGCCGGCTTCTGGGCACCGGAGCTGCGGACAACACTGCAACACCGTACTAGCCCCCTAGGAAGGAGTGGATATCCGCCACTTAAGGCCCGTTGACGCCGGAGTGGCTAGCGCCGCTTTTCACGCCAGCATCAGAACGTGGCCGCAAGATTGGAGAATCCCGGCCCACGTCTTTGGAATTGCAGAATGTTTGACAAAATTAGGCTTAACAGAACTATTAAACTGTGAGCATTCGGAATTGAGTGTAAATAATGTCATTGGTTTCAATATTGAATTAAAGGTGAGGAATCGGACTGTTCATGAGATATATTGCCTACCCAAGAGTGAAAAAGATCTCGAGGTGAGGTGTGAGGGCACCAATGGCTGAAGCTCAGTTTTTTTTCATGTTCCGCACTCTAGTTACTCACCTGCAGTTTGGAAGTTTTTCATGTCTGCAGATAGATAGGAAGGATTTTAATGATGCAGCACCTTCCAAAGTGTTTCAAAGCCAAGAGTAGTCCCGGTTTTGTTGGTCAACGTTTCGCCTAGCGTGGTCCCACAAACAATAAATGAGATAGTAATCAGATTTTTTTTGTGTTGGTGAATGAATGATGAATGAGGTATAATAACACCTGCACTATATCATCAGCGTGCATGCGCAGTACGGCCGCTATTTATTTATTTGGTGGGAGTCTCAGTGTGAGGGTCTCAGTGTGAGGGTCTCTCCATCCCTCCCCAGAAGCGCGCTGTTGGCGGGGTTTGTTTGAAGCGGTGACGCTGCAGTGGGCTTTGTGAGGCGGGATTTAGAGTGGGTAAGCTGCCTGCAGGTTGTGGTGAGCGAAGCCTCGGTGCTGAATTGTTTTGGGTTTGTCCCGGGCCAGGGGGCGCCTCATCCTGGGGCCGCGCTGCCGAGCGACAGGCAGCCCCACAGCTCCCTCACCTCCGCCCCAAACACACCGGCCTCTCGGCGGGGCTGCTCCCCCTCTCTGCCCGGATCAGTGGCCCAGCCCCCCCCCCCCCCCCCAATCCTGCCCTCTCACTCCCACCCTTCTCTCTCTTTCTCCCCCCCCCCCCCACACCTAGTGTGCCTCGTCGCCCAGTGTGCTCTGTCTCCCACCCCCCACTCCCATCCTGCCCTCTTTCCCCCCCATCCCCATCCTGCCCTCTTTTCCCCCCCATCCCCATCCTGCCCTCTCCCTCCTCCCATCCCCATCCTGCCCTCTCCCTCCCACCCCCATGCAGCCCTCTTACACCCACCCCCATCTCAAGTGTGCCCTCTCACCCAGTGTGCCCTGTCTCCCACCCCCCCCCCCCACTTCCATCCTGCTCTCTCTCCCTCCCCCATCCCCATCCTGCCCTCTCTCCCACCCAGTGTCCCCCCCCCCGGGTGCCCATTCCGGTGCCCGGTTCGCTCCCTCTCTCTGTGACTCCGGCCCCTCCCACGTCGCTATTTTTAAAAACGGTCGCAGCTTTTTGTTTTACAAGTTCGGGGGTTTTTTATTCATTTATTTTATTAATTTAATGTTTATTTCTTTCATTTATTTTACCTATTTTATTTTTTATTTTTGTTTTACAAGTTCGGAGGGGGGTTTATTTGATAAAATTTTACAGGAAACAAATGCAGAACTTTGGACAGATGGAGACTCCATACTTTCCGACATTGGAAGGCTTCACCTTCATCCAACAGGTTCCATTGGAGGAAAGTGTACTAGGGCCAAAGGGACCCAAAACCATTTCCTCCATCTTTATCAGCAGCAAACCAGGTTAAGAGAAAATGGTGGGTCGCGAAGGTTGGCCGGTTGGTAAAAATGGATCCCCAGAAAAAAAGTTTGAAGAACACTGATATAGGCCGATCTCACTGCTTAATGTGAACACCAAGGTGCTGACGAAAATTTTGGCCTCCAGGATTGAGGATTGTGTGCCAGATCTGATTTATGGAGGATCAAACCGGTTTGTCAAGGGCAGGCAGTCGGTGGCCAACATAAGAAGGCTGCTCAATGTGATTATGATGCCCCCGGAGAGTAGGGAGGTTGAGGTAGTTGTGGAAAAGGCGTTCGACCGGGTGGAGTGGGATTATTTATGGGAGGTGCTGGTACGATTTGGGTTCGGTAGGGGCTTTATCGACTGGGCCAGGCTGTTGTACCAGGCCCCGGGGGCTAGTGTAAGGACGAATATGAAGATCTCGGACTATTTTAGACTGTATCGGGGGACGAGACAGGGGTGCCTCCTCTCCCCACTGCTGTTTGTGTTAGCTATAGAGCCACTGGCAATTGCTCTGAGAGCTTCAAGGGGTTGGAAGGGGCTGGACCGGGGGGAGGGGTGGGTGGGTGGAACATAGGTTCTCGCTGTACGCGGACGACCTGCTCTTATACGTATCAGATCCAGGGGCAGGGATGGGTGAAATTATGCCGATTTTGGGGGGATTTGACCGGTTTTCGGGGTTTAAACTGAATATGACAAAGAGCAAGATCTTTGTAGTCCAGGCGAGGGGTCAGGAGGGTCGGCTGAGGAAGCTGCCGTTTAGCTTGGCAGGGGACAGTTTTAGATACTTAGGGATACAAGTGGTGCGCGACTGGGGCCGGTTACACAAGTTGGTTGAACAGATGAAGGGCGAGTTTCGTAGATGGGATGCGCTCCTGCTGTCGTTGGCTGGGGGAGTGCAGACGGTCAAATGGCGGTCCTACTGAGATTTTTATTTGTATTTCAGTGTCTCCCAATTTTCATCCCACGGTCCTTTTTTAAGAGGGTTAATAAAATCATCCTGGGCTTTGTGTGGGCGGGTAAGTCCCCGCGAATAAAGAAAGTGATGCTCGAGCGGAATCTTGCGCTGCCGAAATTTAATAATTATTACTGGACAGCTAACAGCCATGATCAGGAAGTGGGTGGTGGGGGCAGGGTTGGTTTGGGAGCGGATGGAGGCCGCTTTATGTAGGGGCACCAGTCTGGGGGCATTGATAACGGCACCTCTGCTATTCCCGCCGGCGCGGTACTCCACCAGCCCAGTGGTGGTGGCAGCCTTGAGGATCTGGGGTCAATGGTGGAGGTACGTTGGAGCAGTGGGAGCATCGATCTGGTTCCCAATATGTGACAATCACTGGTTTGCCCCGGGGAGCTTGGATGGGGCGTTTCGAGTATGGCGAAGGGTGGGAATTGAGAGGATGGGGGACCTATTCTTAGAGGAGAGCTTCCCTAGCTTGAGGGCGCTGGAGGAGAAGTTTGGGTTGGAAAGGGGGAATGAATTTAGATATTTACAGGCGCGGGACTTTCTGCGAGGGCAGGTATCATCCTTTCCACTCCTGCCACTAAGGGGGATCCAGGATAGGGTAGTGTCTAGGTGATGGATGGGAGAGGGCAGTTCTCGGACATCAACAAAGAACTCATGGGAGCGGAGGAGACGCAGACAGAGGAGCTGAAGCGTAAGTGTGAGGAGGAGCTTGGTGGTGAGATGGAGGATGGCCGATGGGTGGATGCGTTGAACAGAGTCAGCATGACTGCAACATGCGCCAGGCTCAGCTTGATCCAATTCAAGGTGGTCCACATGACAGTGGCCCGGATGAGTAGATTCTTTGGGGTGGATGACAGGTGTGTAAAATGTGCGGGAGGACCAGTGAACCATGTCCACATGTTCTGGGCGTGTTCAAAACTTGGGGGATATTGGTAGGGGTTTGCGGATATCATGTCCAGAGTTTTGAAAACAAGGGTGGCAATGAGTTCAGAGGTGGTGATTTTTGGGGTATCGGAAAACCCAGGAATCCAGAAGGAGAAAGAGGCAGATGTTCTGGCCTTTGCTTCCCTGGTAGCCTGGAGACGGATACTGTTAGCTTGGAGGGACTCAAAGCCCCCGAGGTTGGAGACCTGGCTAACTGACATGGCGAGCTTTCTCGGCCTAGAGAAGATTAAGTTCGCCTTGAGAGGGTCACTGTTCGGGTTCACCCGGAGGTGGCAACCATTCATCGACTTCTTCGTGGAGATTTAATCATGGGGGGGGGGGGGGCGTGGGAGGGGGGGTTAGGGTAGTGTAGAATAGGGGGTCAATTAGGTGGGTCTTGACGGGATGGGAGTCGGTGATTGCACTGTTTCTTGTTCTTTGTACACTGTTTTTATACTCTTGTTGTTTGTAATGCCAAAAATACCTCATTAAAATTGTTTATTTTTAAAAAAAATCCTGTTGCAATCTCGTATAACCTTCTTCACCATCCACTATGCTGCCAATCTTGGTGTCATCTGCAAACGTACAAACCATGCCTCTACATTCTCATCCAAATCATTAATATATATATATAACAAATAACAGTGGATCCAGCACTGATTCCTGAGGCACACCGCTGGTCACAGGCCTCCAGTTTGATAAACAACCCTCCACAACCACCCTTTGGGTTTGGTTTCCAGGGAGAAATGAAAAGTCAGTAACTAGGGAGCAGATTTGTGGTGAGCACCAATGTCTTTCCAATGCTGAGGTGGAGAAAATTACCAAATTGGGAAATAGAAGAACGGACTTTCTCAACTTTTCAACCCATTTGAGCTGCTGTATCAACATTTTCCCAGATGGTTACCAGCCAATCTGGGTCAGGTGGAGCGCCTGCCCATCTGCCAAATGGTAGCCTTGGAATTCCTTTTTTCCTGTCTTAGAACATAAATCTTTTCAGTCCATACAAGTGTGGTCGACTCTTGTGCAAACTGCAATAATGGTAGTTGTCATCTTTTGGTTTTGAACTAATACACTTTGTTTATCTATTGTAGGGTTTGATATTGCATTTCCCATTCTTCCCCTGCTTACACTTGTATCCAGTTACTTGTAAAGTTTGTATTACCTCTCATCCTTTTATTTTAAATCAGTATTAAATTTTGTTACATTTGTGAATGCTTTCATTATAATGGAAGACAATTGCTGACATTTAGCAGTCCCAAAGACCCATTTGCATCCAATTAGCATGTCGTGCACTATATTCTCTGGGCCCACATGATTCTCCGGTCCTCTGGGGCGGGAATCAGAAGGGCGAGAATTGGTGCTGATTCTGACACCTGTATTTGACACAATAAACTAAGGGGTTGACTCTTTAAGGGAGTTGCCCCCCAAACTCCATCTGAGGGCCACTCCCCCCCCCCACCCCTTCGCCACAGTTAAAAGAACTGCAGACCAGAACCCCCACCAGAGACCCATATAAAGTGATCCACAAACTCCTTAAATAAAGAGACCCCCGAAATAAAGCGGTAATTTTCCAAACGTCTTTGGTTTCTGAATTGGTTCCTATAGATTGGAGGGTAGCGAATGTAACCCTGCTATTCAAAAAGGGAGGTAGACAGAAAACGGAACTATAGACCAGTGAGCCTAACATTGGTAGTAGGGAAGATGCAGTGTAATGTGGATAAATGTGAGATTATCCAGTTCAGTATCAAAAATAGGAAGGTGGATTATTATTTGAATGGGTGTAAATTGAGAAAGGTGGATACTCAGCGAGACCTTGGTGTCCTTGTGCATCAGTCGCTGAAATTAAGCGTGCAGATACAGCAGGCAGTAAAGAAGGCTAATGGTATGTTGGCCTTCATGGGTACAAGAATAGAGATGTTTGACTGCAATTGTATAGGGCATTGAACTGCACACGTGGAGTATTGTGTGCAGTTTTGGTCTCCTTATCTGAGGAAGGATTTTCTTGTTATGGAGAGAATGCAGCAAAGATTTAGCAGGCCGATTCCTGGGATGGTGCCATAAGGAGTAAGTCAGTTAGGATTATATTCATTTTGTTTAGAAGAGCAAGACGGGATCTCCTAGAAACTTATAAAATTATATAATTCTAACCGGATTAGACAGGGTGTATTCCAAAAGAATGTTCCCGATGGTGAGGGAGTCCAGAACTAGGTCATAGTTTGAGGATAAGAGGTAAATCTTTTTGGACTGAGGTGAGGAGAAATTTCTTCACTGAGTGGTGAATCTGTGGAATTCACTACCACAGAAAGTAGGTGAGGCCAAAATGTGTAATTTCAAGAAGGAATTAGAAATAGCTCTAAATAGGGGGAGAAGGCAGGATCAGGGTATCGAACTTGACCAGCCATGATCATAATGGAATGTGGGAGCAGGCTTAAAGTGCCGAACAGCCACTTCCTGCTTTTATTTTCTACGTATCTACTAAATTAATTGGGTTCTACTGTTAAATGTTCAGTGCTGGCAGTTGTACTAAATAGTATTTTTCTGCTAATTCTGGCATTCTAAAAGATAGCAATTAGTTGCTTGCGGTGCTGCGGCAGCTTTACAGAAAAGCTGAAGAAGTGATGAAGCAACTTGCCTTTTTCCTCTTTATATCACGAGAATAAGTCTCTTTCCTGCTTTAATTACTAAATCAAACATTGCTGTAAGTGCTGGTTTAACTGTCTTCCTGTCAGAGTCACATGTATTGTCACAAGTTCTAAGACACATGACTAAGAGTGTTGAGGCACTCCCCTTTTCCTTCTGCAAATGAGAAATAGGCACCAGTAGTTAAGAGTGCATAGTTTATAGGGAAGCACTTTAAAACTTGGGAGTTACCTCTTATGCTCCTTTGTCTCCTTTCCCAAAAGTGTGACTCATGGTCTGCAGCTCTTTGACTGCTGGCAACTCTCTCGTGCATTTTTGAAGAAACTATTTTTCATGCGTAAGCTTGGTCTGTGGCTGACTATTGGTGACATTATAGTCATAGTTGTAAAGTTTACTCTAATAAACCCACCAGCTGTGTAGGTTTGAACAGTGATGCACTACAGCTCGGGGTCAACTAATCTTTCCATGTCCTTCGTTATATAAGCTAAGAAAAACAGTTCTATGCCAATAGAGATTACCTTTATGCTGCTCAATAAACATGAAACTGCTGTACTTGACAACAGTCACTCTACTTCCAATTAGGCAAAACCTGGTTTCACTTGCAACTGGAGGTCTCTGTAAGTAGATGTCAGGTTGTGCAGTGCCCCACCATCACTCATCACAAATATCAGGATTAATCTTGACAACAAAACTCGAACCAACCTACCCATGTGTATTTACTAACAACAAAAGTGCTCAATAGTGATCGGGAGTGTAAAGCTTGGCAATAACATTTTTCCCCCTCCTCGTTTGGGCATGCTAAGTAAGACCAGTTGTGACATTGGTCCCATTTTTATGGCTGGCCGAGGTAGCTTAGCTCAGCACAATACACACTAACACCATCCTGACCTATATTACTCCGTATCATGTCACATGTTTCATGTACCCACTAACCCACTGGATTGGCTCCTTCTAAATATAACCAGAGATAAATATGGATGCTTCAGCATGTCATTGTCTGACAGTAGAGTCGGTGAAGCCTTGGGTCAGCAGAAGAATTTAAACATTTACCTTCTGTGTGCAATAGATGAGTGCTGTGAACATCTTTGATGACCCAATGTCAATTTCTTTTTTAAAAAGATGAGTTTGGTGTATCAGAAGGAAGTCACCAGTATTTGAAAGGTGTGCTGACATCTCAGAACTTTATCCAAGTTCATCATAACTGTGTTATTCTTAAACTCCACAGTGTGGAAGGTTGACCTGTTTAAAACTTGTTTTATGCCAGTGGGATCATTTCCAGAGAGATCGAAGAAGCTTGTACTCCACTTAACATAGCTATCAAAGTACCATTTATTTATTTAACCAGCCCTACATCGTGGTGAATTTCCAGTGATCATGCTATGGAATAGCCTTTATGATCCAGCTGATAGTTTTCTGATAGTAAGAAATGCAGAAATAACCATTTGCATAGTGATTTATGAGCAATATTCGTGTAGATTCTGGAGTTTTAGCACAAGCTTATTTTAAGTCAGAATATTCTGTCTTGAAATAATGAAAAGACAAAGGAGGTTTTAAAATATTTTGTCTTTATACAATAACTTCATGATACGGTTATTGCCAAACTTGACAGGCCACCTTACCCAAAGTTGAAATGCAACTGTATGTGTGTGATTGGTCTGTCTTCCCATCTATTTTCTTTAGATGGAAAAAATATTCTAAATGTTTTGTATTCCTCTACAGGATTGTTACATTTGCCTATTAACTAAAAATATACGGTTAATTTTTACTTCCTGTTCCAAATTATTGCTCATCTGAGCTTTTGGTGAAGAGACAATATTCCCATTCAGGAGAAAAATAAAATTGGGACAGGGCTGGAAGGGTAGCAGTGAGAGTCATAACTCTATAATCGGAGGGGTGGGGTGGCACACATATGAGGGCTTGACATCAGACCATGTGCTCAACTCTTGGATATAAAGGTGTCAGGCAAAGGGACTGAGCTGCGGAGAAAAACTGGGCATTGCTCAGGTTTCACAGGAAAGATCTGCTTTAAAACAAAAGCTGAAAACAAATTGGGCATGCAGTTTCAAAGTTAATCGGTTCCAAGAAGAAAACATAGCAGCTGATTAGATCTCGAGTCTGAAGGTATAGGGCATTTCATAATACAATAAAAGGGAAGGAAATGGTGTGTGTTCCTATACATCATTTCTGCATACCCATTCCACAAACCACCCAATTTGATGTTTCAACTGGCGCGATGCTGTTGGTCTCCACATACTTAGACTTGGGGAGGAAGCCAGTGTTCCCACACTTCGTTTCTCTCCAGTCAACTCTTCTTTTGTTCTTTCATCAGATGAGAGCATTGTTGGCATTAGTTGCCCATCCCTAATTATCTTTGTGTCGGTGGTGTTGAGCCACCAGTTTGAAACGCTGCAGTCCTTCTGAAGTAGGTACACCCACAGGTCCGTCAGGGAGATCAGTTCCAGGTTTTTGGCCCAGTGACCATGAAGGAATGGTGATATAACTCCCACATCAGGATGGTGTGTGAACTTACAAGTGTTGGTGTTCTGCATCAGCCACCTTTGCCCTTCTAGGCAGATGTCGTGGGTTTGGAGGATGCTGCCTAAGGAGCCTTGGTAAGTTTCTGTAATGCATCTTTTAGATACATATTGCTGCCACTGTCTGCCAGCGGTGGTGGTAGTAAATATTCGAGGTAAATGGGTATCAGTCAAGTGAGCTGCTTTTTCCTGGATGGTGTCCAAGTTTCTTGAGTGTTTTTGGAGCAGCACTCATTCCATCACACTCCTAACTTGTGCCTTGTTGGTGGTGGATAGGCTTTGGGGAGTCAAGAGGTGAGTTACTCTGTGCAGAATTCCCAGTCTCTGACCTGCTCTTGTAGCCACGGTATTTATGTGGCTCCTCCATTTAAGGTTCTGGTCAGTAATAATCTCCAGGATATTGATTCCAATAGTGACCTGTATATTGCAGGTTTGTGGCATTAACACAATTTAAATACTACTGTCTGCTTGCTGGTGGCCTTTGGTAGTCAAATCTGGAGCTGTAAGGCTGTCGTGGTAATGCAATTGACTTTGTAAACAATTCTGTGCATTTGTTTTGATTTATTTGCCACAGCAAATTATTTGCAACCATTTTCAGCAGTTGAGCTTCCAGTCATATCAAAGAGCTGATAAAGTCAGATCCTCATTTCCCATGCCTCCGAAATTGAGATCCGATGGAAATATTGGGTTTTGGAGCAGCAAGTTGGAGTTAGGAGTGTGTCCCTGTCTCTGCCTGCCGGTGTTTCAAGATGATCAAAATTCTAATTAATTACAAATTTTCCTTTTTTTTTAAATAGCCATGAATTGACCTCAAAATTTGCAATGAAATTTGATTTATCCAACAGAAATATTTGTGATGTCCAAGACTGCAGAAATGTGAAATGAACTGAACTTTGAGTATTGCTAAAAAAAAATACTTTTTCGAAACTTTTCATCTTGCACTCATCAGGACAAAACAAAAGCTTTGACAAAATGCCTTGTTTCAGCAATACTCTAGTTCTGTACTACCAAATGGACAACATCCCATTATAATCATCTGATAGGAAATGCCAGTAGAAGGATGACCAAACACTAACTTAAAAGGGAAATAAAAGGATAACAGCCACGATAATCGTTACCATGGTTCTGCTAGTCTTGGATCTTGCCAGTTCTTTGTCGGGGAGGAGTTATTGATTACATACTGATCACATTGATTTGTTTGTTTCAACAGCCTTCCAGTGAATTTTCTTAATTGCATTGAAATTCATTTTTAAATGTTACATCTTGATGTCCATCTTTTAATGAAACCTAGTGTAATTGAATCATACGAAGAGAATACTGCTTCAGTGTGGACCGTAGTGTAATTGAATCATACAAAGAGAATATTGCTTCAGTGTAGCGGTGTTATATTGAAATGACAAATCAATTCTAATGTCCTTCACTCCAACTTTGATATCAGGCAAATTCTAGCACAAAAACTTCTCCAGGGGTGCCCCCCACAAATGTTGAAATGTAAATATTAAGCTTATGCTTGATATTTTCCTGGACACTGAATTCCTGCTAGTGGTTATATTCACTTCATAGATAAATGAAAAGGATACAATTTTTTTCTTGAGATCCGTTCTGCTTCACGGGCAGCACGGTAGCATTGTGGATAGCACAATTTCTTCACAGCTCCAGGGTCCCAGGTTTGATTCCGGCTTGGGTCACTGTCTGTGCGGAGTCTGCACATCCTCCTCGTGTGTGCGTGGGTTTCCTCCGGGTGCTCCGGTTTCCTCCCACAGTCCAAAGATGTGCAGGTTAGGTGGATTGGCCATGATAAATTGCCTTTAGTGTCCAAAATTGCCCTTAGTGTTGGGTGGAGTTACTGGGTTATGGGGATAGGGTGGAGGTGTTGACCTTGGGTAGGGTGCTCTTTCCAAGAGCCGGTGCAGACTCGATGGGCCGAATTGCCTCCTTCACTGTAAATTCTATGATAAAACAGCCACTGTGGCTGGCAAGGTGGCACAGTGGCACAGTGGTTAGCACTGTTTCTTCACAGCTCCAGGGTCCCAGGTTCGATTCCCGGCTTGGGTCACTGTCTGTGCGGAGTCTGCACATTCTCCCTATGTCTGTGTGGGTTTCCTCCGGGTGCTCCGGTTTCTCCCTACAAGTCCCGAAAGATGTGCTGTTGGGTAATTTGAACATTCTGAATTCTCCCTCTGTGTACCTGAACAGGTGCCGGGATGTGGCAACTAGGGGCTTTTCAGAGTAACTTCATTGCAGTGTTAATGTAAGCCTACTTGTGACAATAAGGAGTATTATTAGAATTATTTGGAAACATCAAGCATATTATATTTTGTCATTAACATTTTTCACTGGTGCAGAAATTCTCAGTACACCGCAATTTCTGGTTTATTGTGATTATTACCTCAATGTTGCCCTTTCTCTGTTAACATTGGAATTATAGATGCCTGGGCTGAACTTCCTTGAAGCTTTCATGTGGCATCATAAAGCACAGAGCGAAACTAGTCTCTGTTCCCACCATAAATTCAAGATTAGATTAGAGCTGTGATATTGATCCTGAGTACTATAATATTTACAGTTTTAATTTTACAGAAGGATTGTGTTAATTCCATTATATCTTGTGCTACGTGATCATGATCATACTCATGCAATTTAATTAACACTGTAACATTATCAAGAAATCTGCAATTATTCACAAGAAAATTCAATAATAGTGTAAGTTATCCGTAGTTCGCTAACATTGCTGAGCCATGCCTTTTGTCTCTGTATTTAATTTCTAGTGCATTAACACAATGCGAATTATTTGTTGAAATCAAAAACTAAGATAGCAAGTAGTTCAAACAAATAATTTAGTCTGATTTTCTTAACTCCTTCATGGGCTCAAAGATGTTGTGCACTGCCTTTAAATATTTTTCTATCATTCTTTGGGATCTGATTGATTGATTTTATATTTATTGTCATGGACTGATGTACAGTAAGAAGTATTTTTCTGCGGCCAAGGGAACATACACAGTTCGTACATAGTAGACAAAAGAATAATCGACAGAGTACATTGACAAATGGTACATCAATAAATAGTGAATGCTTACAGTGCGGAACAAGAACCAAACAAGAGTAGCGTAGAGCGTTGTGAATAGTGTTCTTACTGGGAACAGATCAGTCCAACGGAGAGTCGTTGAGGAGTCCAGTAGCTGTGGGGAAGAAGCTGTTCCTCTGTCTGGATGTGCGGGACTTCAGACTTCTGTATCTTCTGCCTGATCGAAGGGTCTGGAAGAAGGCAAAACTTGGATGTGAGGGGTCTCTGACAATGCTACCTGCCTTCCTGAGGCAGCGGAAGATGTCGACAGAATCAATGGGAGGATGGCAAGCTTGTGTGGTGCGTTGGGCTGAGTTCACTACACTCTGCAGTTTCTTGCGATCTTGGACTGAGCAGTTGCCATACCAAGCTGTGATGCAGCAGGATAGGATGCCCTCTATGGCACATTTGTAGAAGTTTGTGAGAGTCGATGCAGACATGCCGAGTTTACATGCCTGAATTGGAATTGAATCTTGCAACACAGTTCTGTTTGTACAGGGAGTACAGTAGAGGACCGAGCACACATCCTTGCCGGGCCGCGGTGTTGCGGACTATTGTGGAGGAGGTGCTGTTACCTATCCTGACAGATTTTGGTCTGTTGGTGAGGAAATCAAGGATCCAGCTGCACAGGGAGGGGTCAAGTCCAAGGTTGCAGAGTTTGGATATTAGTCTTGTTGGGGTAATGGTGTTGAAGGAGGAGCTGTAATCTATGAACAGTAGTCTGACATAGGTGTTGATTGGAGGGCCAGAGAGATAGTATCTGCTGTGGATTGGTTGCCACGGTTGGCGAACTGCAATGGATCGAGACCATCTGGGAGGCTGGCGTTGATCCGTTTCATGACTAGCCCCTCGAAACATTTCATGATAACGGATGTCAGAGCCACCGGTCAGTAGTTGTTGAGGCACGCTACCTTGTACTTCTTTGGTACGGGTATTATCGTGGTCTTTAAGCAAGTGGGGACCTCGGAGCGGTGAAGTGAAGTATTGAAGATATCTGTTATGGGAGAGGTGTTTCCAGAACCCCAAAATGTATCATGGCGTTCAACCAACCCCCACCTTTAATGGATTGTTCCTTTTGAAGCATACGGCTTGTTCCCCAGGTGTAGTATTACAATTATGGACACGTGGTTTTTAAAACAAAACCATTTTTATTCCATGAACTCAAATTAACCTTTTAAATAAACATTGGATCTCTTAACACCCCTTACTTCAAAGATAACCCTGAAAATAATACAACACTACCCAATCCTGCAAACTGTTCCTTTACACATTCAAAAGACTTAACAAATCCTTCAAACAGAAGGACATTAGATTTGTATTCAATACTGAGACCTTTTTACAATTCCGATTTCACCAAAGGATTAAGAGGTAGTCCTTCATGGCAGAGATCATCAGCAATGCAGCTCACAGCTACACCCAAGCTTTCTTCAAACTGAAACAAAAATTCCCAAAAAGCAGAAGTGAGCTCAGCTATGATTGGCTCAACCACTTCCATCTCTGGTGGGGGGTGTGGAGTCACTGGAGCTGGACTAATGTTTCTAAAGTCATCCCGACTCAACATTGGCTCCCTTCTCCACAGATGCTGTAGAGGCATACAAAATGATCAGAGGGTTAGATAGGGTGGACAGCGAGAGCCTTCTCCCGCGGATGGAGGTGGCTAGCACGAGGGGACATAGCCTTAAATTGAGGGGTAATAGATAGAGGACAGAGGTCAGAGGTGGGTTTTTTACGCAAAGAGTGGTGAGGCCGTGGAATGCCCTACCTGCAACAGTAGTGAACTCGCCAACATTGAGGGCATTTAAAAGTTTATTGGATAAGCATATGGATGATAAGGGCATAGTGTAGGTTAGATGGCCTTTAGTTTTTTTCCATGTCGGTGCAACATCGAGGGCCGAAGGGCCTGTACTGCGCTGTATCGTTCTATGTTCTATGCTGTGAGATCTGAGATTGTCCAATATTTTCTGTTTTGGATTTTGAATTTGGTTTACTTGAATTGATCTATGGTTTTGTTTAACTGTGCTCATAGATTTATCCAAATCTCTGGATTGGTGGTGAAATTGTACATGGCCATTGCCATGATCCAGCTGCATTGTTATGTATTTTTTCTGGAATTCAGAGCTGTTTGGGTGTATTGTAGGGGGAAAGAAAATGGAACATAGAAAAAAGACTAGAAAATAATCGCATTCCTTGTTAGATTTACTTTCTTTGGTGGTTCTTTGTCTATCTTTCGTGGGGGAGGTAGGAAGGAAAAATATAAGAGGAGAGTAAATAAATAAAACCAATAGTCATGTGGGCTGTAGCTGAGTTTGGAGCAAAATCAAATGACTCTAAGATGCAAAAGGCATGTGAACCTTTGAAGGTGAGAGGGAGACTGTTAACATTTTGAAAAATTTTAATTCACAGATGCCACTTTTCAACAACTAAATCCAGTGTTTTTAAATAAAAATGTATTTACTTTTAAACACACCCTCACTTTCATGGTCATTGCTTTGCCGCACAAGATCCACAGTTGGAATGACAGCTCCATATCACTTTGAATATGGGACCTAAAAGGTGCACAACTGTGTTCAGGCTAATGTTTCAATCAAGTATTTTTACTTGCGGCAGAATGTAGGTACTGCGTAGTAAGGATGGGGAACTATGCAAAGCATTACTGCTGACGACCGTGAGTACAGCGTGTGGGTGTATGTACTTTATTTTTATAATATATATTACTCTGTGGCAGTTTGCCCACCTGCTAAGTGGATCCGCAGCGTTGGAACACCCACAGGTGAACACTCCCAATATTAAGTACATTACACTCCCTCACCACTGGCTTTTCCACCCCTACGGTAATCTTTAGCTAGGTGGTGGTCAGAGTAAAGTGGGTAAATAGATTGGTGTGCTGTGCCATAAAATATTCACACTAGTTCCTATCTCCATTCAGCTCTCCAAGGTGATACTTCATTACCTTTTCAGTTGAATACGTACTTTAGCAGAGAATGTGTAAATCATTTTGCGAAAAATATTCTATTTGCCTGATTTCGTGTTATGCATCTGATTTTTGTGTTATGTATATGTTGAAAGGTAATCTGTAGAAATTGAAAGAATACATCACCTGGGCTGTAAACATATACACTTTATCATAATCAAAGGTTCAGGACTTGTATCCTTGTTTTTTTTTATTGACAGCTGGTTTCTATCTTGTGACATTGAGTCACATCACAAGTGTTGAGTCACGTGAGGTAGATAGACACAACACACCTTCAATTACAATGCTGTTTGGAATGCACTTTTTAAAATAAACTCTTTGTGGCAAGAGGCTTGCTGCAATCTAACCAAAATTGCAGCAAATGAAAATTAGCTTAAAAATATTGCAAAATCTTCCAAGTAGATTTCGGTCTTTAAAATATGGTTTGTTAAGCTGTGTATGCATAGCCAAAACATTGTGTGCACTTATACCCAAAAATAACAGAAGTGTAGTATTTTTAAATCAAATATTTGGTCTGATGGCATTGATAAGTAACATAATTTAATGCCCACCTAAAGTTTGAGATCTAGAGCTTCACACTAAAATGTCTCCTACCTTTCGGTGTTTTGTCCTGTCAACAGTCGAGCCATTCAGAAATTTTAAGTTAAAGTGAATTGTCTTATCTTGAGAGGAAAAAGGAACGGCTGACTTTGGTTTAATTTTGCTTGCAGGTTGGCTGGCGTTAATGGAAGTGTAGAGATGTTGTGTAGACAGTGTTGCTTTTTCATCCTGCTTAAGCAATACTTATGGAACTGGCCTGACGAGATGGTAAACGTGGGTACATTTTATCAACGGTAAAATGGAGCACAGGTTGTTGCACAGCACTGAACAATTAAAAATGTTAAATTTTTCCAACTCCACTCTATGGAATTATAATAATAATCTTTATTGTTACAGGAAAGGCTTACATTAACACTGCAATGAAGTTACTGTGAAAAGCCCTTTGTCGCCACATTCGTTTGGGTACGTTGAGGGAGAATTCAGAATGTCCAAATTATCTTGACAGAATTCTGACAGCTTACCATTTCTCAGTGCAGCATCTCCAGAAGTTACAAAGATAACAAAGCCTTCATTGGAGGTTTTAAAAAGAAAGATTCACTTAGTCTAAATATTGAAGCAGCGAGCAACCTGCAAAAGGGGTTGACCCGCACATTTCTCAATGCCCACATTTCCCAATGCAGGAGTAACTTGTCTGACTCTCAGTGTGGTGTTTTGAACCTCCAATAAAGGACACCATTATCTCCCTGTAATTTCTTGGACCTTTCTGAACACTGCACTGAGAAGTGATATCCTTCAGAAGTCTGCTAATGCAATTTTTAGAGTGAAGCTGGAGAAATTGAACTTGTCTCATTCTTTGGTGCTGTGCAACAACTTTTCCCTGAACAATTTTGAATGTTAGGAGCAGAAATATAGCAGCTAGCTCACCCCTAAAAAGCATATGAATTCTGTGTGGTACCTTATCAAATGTTTTCCGGAAGTCCAGATATACTACATTTACAAGGTCCCCATTATCCACTTTGCTTGTTACATCTTCGAACAACTGTTGCATGTTAGTCAAACATGATTTGACGTTCATAAAACTATGCTGACTCTGATGGATAGCGCTTTGGCTTTGTTTAGCTCACTGGGCTAAATCGCTGGCTTTTGAAGCAGACCAAGCAGGCCAGCAGCACGGTTCGATTCCTGTACCAGCCTCCCCGGACAGGTGCCGGAATGTGGCGACTAGGGGCTTTTCACAGTAACTTCATTGAAGCCGACTCGTGACAATAAGCGATTTTCATTTTTTCATTTCATTTCAAATGTCCTGATATTACGTCCTTGATAGTTGATTCTAACAATTTTCCAACAACCGATGAGGGCCACAACATTGAGGGCCGAAGGGCCTGTTCTGTGCTGTACTGTTCTATATTAAACAGTTTTGATTTGCTCACAATATAGTCTGGGTCTACTTTATCCCATGATGTACCTCTTTCCTCCTTTAAGACATTCTATGAACCCTACCTCTTTGACAGATTGTTTGGGTCACTTGTCTTAATGGGTGCAATGTACCAGCCGCGTCACGGTCTCGCTTGGATCGCGGGAGAGATCGGGAACTCCGGGCACTGATCGGTTTGCGATCCAACCGGCCTGTTCCTGTTGGTGAAATCAGGATCCCGCCGTGGCCAATCTCGATACCATTAACAGGAATGGCACTCCTATCTAACGGCCTCATTTGATCTAACCTCCTCCCCAGCAAGTCATGCGGGTGCCGATTGACTTTTGAAAATGTGAAGCTGGCGGAGTAACTGCTGTAGGGTTCCGAAGAGGTGAATAGCCATCTTCAAAGCTGGGCAATCAATCCAGGGCACTGGGGTTGCTGGCCCAGTGCTCCGGTAGGATGCGCCAGGGCCTGCGGGTCCACCATGCCACCCCCGGCTCGCCTGTACCCATAACAGGGCAGCTACTGGCTATCTGCCCCACCAACCACTCATGACCCCCACTGACCGTGGCGGCCTCTGAGTGCACAGCTGAAGGCCATTGCTAATAGGGAATTGGCAATTTTATTCATGTGAGCACTTCACAGACCCCAAGTGGATTACTGTGGGTACACGTGCCACGTCACAGCTTGAGAGTTACTGCCTCGCATCCCAACCAGACCATGAAGCCTGGATGCTCTGCCTGAACACCAGAGGCTTCAATTCTGCAGAGGAAGAAAGCAATATTTCAACACCCAAGTGCTGGGCCCTAGCACTGGCAAAATACCCGCAACCAAAGGGTCGGTGTGTGCACCAGGGAGGGAACCAGTGCTCAGTCCAAATAAGATTACCAAGGGGTCTCTGGAGTACACGTTCTGGTGCCCGGGAGCTCCGATGTGGCCTGGGGTGTGTGTGCAAGGCATATTGGATGCACCCTGAGGAATGCCAGCGGATGTGAGAGACAGAGCTATGGGGAACTGGAATGTACAGGGCTGGAGGCCATCGCTGATTAACCATCCCCCACCCTTGTCAATTACTTACAGATATTACAGGGGACCCCTTGGAGGCTGCCCTCAAGGTGCTGCTGGCAGACAAAATGGCCAGACGCTGAAGAAGGTAGCACCATCAACAGAGACTTGAGGCGACAGCTCACGTGCAGCGCCCTGCCCCACAACCTGAGGACCCGGCCACCCATCAGGCCAGGGAGGGACCCAGAGGGACAGGCCAACAACGGCCCAGGGTGTACAAGCGTCACTGGTCATTTGAACTGATGACGGAAAGCGTGTGCCACAGGAGGCTCCGCCTCAACAGGGGGACGGTGCGGCACCTGTGCCATGTCCTTGCAGACTTGGCACCGCGTGGTCGAGAAGGACCCGCTCCTGGTGGCCATTAAGGTCACTGCAGCCCTGAACGTTTACGCCTCTGGATCATTCCAGGACTCCAGAGGAGACCTGTGTGGCATCTCCCAACTAACAGCCACAAATGCATCCTTGAAGTCACACATTGCCCGGGCATGGTTGTCAGTTGCGGGGGGGGGGGGAAGAGAGAGAATGACAGCCGGGCCGGGAGCCAATGCGGCCCAGTGGAGGTCATTTAACTTTTTGCTCACAGCAGTTCCTGCTCGCTACCATACTTGGAAACTTTTTCTTTCGTGCCCAATATCTCCTAATTGCTAATGCTCCTATAAAACATTTGGCTATTTCACTACAGTAATTACAAGGTTTTGTTACTGAGAGAACAGATGCACCACAGTCCATCCTAATGTCAGTGATTAAAGCTCCTTCAGGTTGTTCATGTAGTTGAAAGTGAAGTACCAAAGTGACTAAAGTATCCAACGTGAAGCCATGCAACACCACTCGCGAATACGAAACAAAGTGACGCCATTCCAACACTGCTGTGCCATTAATCTGTTTTGTGACCATTGTAATGATACTTCATTTGCTCTAATGTCATTGGCGACCAGGCATTCCAACATCTGAGTCTGCCTGCGCAACTCTCCATTTTAGGAGCGTTACTTTTTTAATCCAGATTATGTAATTGAAGAATTCTACTGCAAAAAATCATGACCTAATTTGATCTAATATAAACCGTAACGTGTCCTTTTTCCCTGTGCCTTTTTAAAAGTGCTGTAAGTTTTAGCTGCATGTATATTTTCTGTCAGCCTCCTCATTTACTAATCCTCTGACATTTTAGAGAGGACAACTTATGCCATTTAATGCTGATGTCAGTAGGGAGGAGGAAAATTTTAAATGGGGAAAGAAAATTCATGACTATTAAATTATGTCCTGAATAGATTGAGTGGTATGATTTTAGCGACAATGACCAATTAAAGGTTAATTTGACAAAAAGGAAAAGTATTAGTTTAAATTGAAGTATAGTTTGTTTTTATGTTTGTTGTGATAGAAGAAAATAATCAGTACCAGCCAGTATTGCATAGGATTGTTTGGTAAGCTGCTTCTTATTTATTGTATTGTGTTAGACAAAGGATGTTGAACAAGTGCCGTTGTGTTCAGCTGGGCGAATGTACAAGGTTTTTGTTACTGAGTAAAATGATGGAAAATAGAGGGTTCAATTGGAAGAGTGCAGACTCTAGGGAGCTTGCTAGTGCGGAGATTGGTTGGCAGGCGTCTGTGTAGACCCAGGTGGTACACTGAGTGAAGTCACATGATTACTTTTCGTGCCCGTTTTTCAGTCAACAGAAGCTGCCTATCACTGCTGTAGATTGAAGGCATCCTGATGCATCAAGGAATGTGCTGGGGAGAGGGGGAAAAGAGGAGAGAGCTGGGGGAGGTGCTCTTTGCTGCTGCTAATAACTCGGACTGCCTGACCGTTATGGAACTAGAGTCTGCTGCTGTAAGCAACGTTATGAGGCATTCTATTCAGGAAACAAGTAATGCTTTCTAGTTAGTAAAGAGATTAAACTAAATGATATCTGCTGTAACCAAGTCTCTAAGAATCTGGACAATTATACGCTCCTGTGCAGTTTGTGTTTGAACATGGAATTACCTTTGACAGAGTGCTGTTCATATCTGTGTGTGTGTCACCTGACAACCTTGTGCTTCAGGATGAACCTAATACAGAGCTATTATTAGGAAGGGTTAGCAAGCAAAGAAACCTTTCTGTGGATTACATTGCCGGGGTTATCAACAGGACGATGTCGCCCAGGTAATTTATTTTTCAAATAACAGTAATAAGTCGGAAGTTATATATTAAATATTCTCTCCTTGTTTTGCTAGAGCTGCTTATGTAATCCTTTAAAAATATATATATTTTCTTGGAGAAGAGGCTAAATGTTTTCACTAAACTTTTGGTTGTACTGAATTGCCAATTTTAAAATATCTGTTTGAAATCCTCCCATCTTGGAAAGGGAAATTAGGTTAACACTTTAAGCTAAATACAGTAGACGATGTTATTTTATACATTCCATTTACTGAAATTGTGTTTTTCCTCCGTGTGAGCCATAAGTAACTGGGAAATGCTTCTAGTTCTCGGGAGGTTTGTTGTAAGGTTTGCATAATGTAGATATTGTGGGGTGGAGGGAGTTAGCATCTGAGACAAAATATGTATCTCGTGTGCCAGGTTAATGAAGCTGTAAACTCTTTTGGAAAAGGGTCCTGAGAGGATTAATGGTACTGGGAGTTGTGCAGAGCAAACACTGCATTTCTGCTTTCACTGTGGACTAATTACATAGAACATAGAACAGTACAGCACAGAACAGGCCCTTCGGCCCTCAATGTTGTGCCGAGCCATGATCACCCTACTCAAACCCACGTATCCACCCTATACCCGTAACCCAACAACCTCCCCTTAACCTTACTTTTATTAGGACACTACGGGCAATTTAGCATGGCCAATCCACCTAACCCGCACATCTTTGGACTGTGGGAGGAAACCGAAGCACCCGGAGGAAACCCACGCACACAGGGGGAGGACGTGCAGACTCCACATACACAGACAGTGACCCAGCCGGGAATCGAACCTGGGACCCTGGAGCTGTGAAGCATTTATGCTAACCACCATGCTACCCTGCTGCCCCACATTCTCACAGGATTTTTCTTGGGTTTCTAAATTTGAATGTAGATTTAATGTCCTTTATTTGAGGTTCACATAAAGAACAGTGATTATAATAGCATTTGGTTTGCCAGATTTAATCTGATTGCACTGGAACTGAAATATTGCACATGTGCATCTTCTTACTTATCAACATGAGGCATATCAATTCTGGGGAATAGACTTTTTTCACTTTTGGAACCCAGCATCAGTCACAACTATCTTATCAGACAGTCAAAGACTGACAAGTTATGTCTTTGCTTTGACACTGCATACCCTAATGTTGTTAACTAACTGAATTTGGTATTTTGATAGGCAGGGTAGGACAAACCAAATGGGATGTTTTGCCTTTCTAAAATTGTGGCTCTCTGTGGCAATCCATATCCAGAGTGACATGTTAGTTGAGCAAGAGAGGAGAGGAGGGGAGGTGGTGGTGTAGTGGTATTGTCGTTGGACTAATAAGCCGGAGACCTAGGGTAATGCTCTGGGGACCCGGGTTCGAATCCCACCATGACAGATGGTCAACTTTGAATTCAATAAAAATCTGGAATTGAAAGTCTGATGATGACCATGAAACCATTGCTGATTGTCATAAAAACCCATCTGATTTACTAATGCCCATTAGGGAAGGAAATTTGCCATCCCACACAGCGATGTATTTGGCTGTTAACTGCCCCCCTCTGAAATGACATAGCAAGCCGCTCAAGGGTAATTAGGGATGGGCAACAAATGCTGACCCAGCCACCGATGCCCACATCCCAAAAACAAATGAAAAAGAGAGATTTTAACCACTGATAGCTAAAGTGCCTATGATTACTGCCTATGTTGAAAGCTACCCATAATCTAAAATGAGTATTGCAAGATTATTTCAGAAGGTAGTGCTGTAATATAAATGCAGATTTTAAAAACTCCTTCCATTCTACCAAATCTAAGTGCAACTTTCAGTTTGACGTTTCCCAGCCACTTAATGGTGCCTTTAGTGCACTCAGATGAACAGCACAATTTATTAAATTCAAATTGTCCAAACTCGTCAGATACTCGCAGTAGGATGATGGAGAATGCTTTTTCGAATCACTCTTTAATTTGTACCAATACTGTGTGAAATAGTGGGAGATGAGAAACAAGCTGTCTGAATTCCCTCTACCACCCAGAGCCCACTTTTTTTATATTTTTAAGAAGTAGAACATTGCAGTTGGTTCTGAATGGAAAAGCGCAAGCAACATTGTAAGGGATAAAGTATATGGGTGGGCTGGAAAGCTATAAATGCTAACCATGAAAGTCGTTCTCTGTACTGCATGAATCTTGAGCTTTGTGCTATTCCAGCATTGACTGAATTCATTTAATACAACATGCTTTCTTATTCCCCTCAACGTTCCTGGGCGCACAACCCTCTGCATCTGTTTTAATCCATAGCAGAGAATTATTATATTCCTAAAATGAGGATTTGTTTGGTTCTGCTAAAAATACTAATTTTAATAAACATTTTTATAACATTACTGAAATGTTTTAAAATTGTATATATACTGACTGTTTTCATGGGATGTGGGTGTCGCTGGCAAGGCCAGCGTTTGTTACCCATTCTTGATAGTTAAAGAGTCCACCACATTGTTGTTGGTCTGGACTTGCATGTAGGCCAGGTCAGGTAAGGCTAGCAGATTTCCTTCCCTCAAGGACATTAGTGAACCAGATGTTTTTTTACAACAATGGACAATAGCTGTCATTGTCACCAGAACTAAGACTAGCTATATATTCCAGATTTATGAATTGAATTTAAATTCCACCGGCTGCCGTGGTAAGATTTGAACTCGTGTCCCCAAAGCATGTTTCCTGGGTCTCTGGATTACATAAAAACATAGAAAAAATTGGTACAGGAGCAGACCATTCGGCCCTTCCAGCCTGCACGAGCATTCAATATGAATCATGGCTGATCATGCAAATTTAGTATCCCTCTCCCGCTTTCTCGCCATATCCCTTTAGCCGCAAGGGCCACGTCCAGCTTCCTTTTGAATATATCCAATGAACTGGCCCCAACCGCTTTCTGTGGTAGACAATTCCACAAGTTCACAACTCTCTGATAGAAGAAGTTCTTCCGCATCTCAGTCCTGAATGGCTTACCCCTTATTCTTAGGCTGTGACCCTAGTTCTGGACGTCCCCAACATGGGGAAAATTCTTCCCACGTAGCCTGTCCAGTCATAGAGTTTATCATAGAATTTACAGTGCAGAAGAAGGCCATTCGGCCCATCGAGTCTGCACCAGCTCTTGGAAAGAGCACCCTACCCAAGGTCAACACCTCCACCCTATCCACATAACCCAGTAACCCCACCCAATACTAAGGGCAATTTTGGACACTACGGGCAATTTATCATGGCCAATCCACCTAACCTGCACATCTTTGGACTCTGGGAGGAAACCGAAGCACCCGGAGGAAACCCACGCACACACGGGGAGGATGTGCAGACTCCGCACAGACAGTGACCCAAGCCGGAATCGAACCTGGGACCCTGGAGCTGTGAAGCAATTGTGCTAGCCACAATGCTACCGTGCTGCTGCCAGTCACAATTTCATAGAAACAATTTTATGTTTCTATGAAATCCCTTCTCATTCTAAACTCCAGTGAGTACAAGCCCAGTCGATCCAGTCTCCTACCCCAGTGATTTTATCATTATGCCACCATCTCTCCCTAATTTTAGTTGCATGCAGTAATTGTAGAGCATCTTGTTCAGGTTGCCACACCCCAAATTTACTATGCTGAAATGTTTTCCCCCTTGCCTTCCTATGCCCCATATTATTTGCTGAATTGTTGCTTCAGTTAAAGTGCGGCTCTTCAATGGACTATATATCAGAACAGCAAAAATATTATCGCTTAAAGTACTGCTGTAGTCAAAATGGTGAACTAGACAAGGCAAATAAGCCGCTGCCTTGCAACACTTTTTTAATGAATGCGTATTAATAGTAATAGTTGTGAAAAGCTTCTGAAATACGCTAGAAAGAGTCTCTTGGTGTCTATTTGGAAAATAAATGTATTTTCCTCCTTACTGTCTTAGTGCAGTACTATCATTGAGGATAAACTGACTTTTAAAATGTTGTTATTGCGATGGTGATCCCTGGCCCCCTCCTCTCCCCTCATCTCAGAACTCCTCAAATAGGAGTAAGCTTTGGAGATGTTCGCTTTCTCTTTCTTTTGGCAGCAAGGAGAAATTCTAGAAATCGTCAAAGTAAAGTCATAACTGGTCATGAGAAGGGCATAGGTACAAGCTGGCTTAGTTTTACCTTATACAGTTTAACCTGATCTATCTCGGTATCACAGTGGTTAGCACTGTTGCTTCAAAGTACCCAGGTTTGATTCCCGCTTGGGTGATTGTGCAGAGTCCACACATTCTCCCCATGTCTGCGTGAGCTTCCTCCGGGTGCTACGGTTTCCCCCCTCAAGTCCCAAAAGACATGCTTGTTAGGGGAATTGGACATTCTGAATTCTCCCTCGGTGTACCCGGACAGGCGCCGGAATGTGGCGACTGGGGGGTTTTCACAGTAACTTCATTGCAGTGTTAATGTAAGCCTATTTGTGACAATAATAAAGATTATTATTACAATTATTATTATCATAGACTGTACCAGATCAACTAGCCAGAATTCACAAGAGTATTGCTATCTCAAAATGATCTTTCTCAGCACAAGCTGATATTCTCCTTCAGAACCATTTTCATTATATTCACTATGTTTTCCACCATGGAGTGGAAACAGTATGAGAATGTGTTCAGCAAGTTTTGCAATAAGGCCTAAACTACTATATAACGAACAGGAGAAAAGTAGAGGCAGATCCGCCTGCAGCAGAATCTAGGTGGGCCAAATCAAAATCTTCCACTAAAAATACTATACTCCAAAAAATAAGCTCCTCTGTTTGTAAATATAGCCTGGCTAAACGGGTTCACCTTTTTTTGCATAAATTTTTGTTTTGATTTGAGCCCAGTGAACAATTGGAGGTCGCCCACCATCCATCTGTGATATAGCCCAAAAGTATATCACCATATCCCCTTTCCTCACAAAATGTTAATATACTTTTTCAGGCAACGTTGAACATTAAACTTTATACATTCATTATATGTGGCTAGTAAAGTGAATGTGTTTTACTAAGGTGTCCATAAACATGCTGTGCCTGACAAGTGTCCGTTTCCTTTGTACCAATTGCATTGTGCCTCCCTCTTCAGAGACTGGTTTACTTACCGGGGTCTTGTTTCTCTTGCTCTTCGCTCTGTGCCTTGGGAAGGCCTGTGTCATGCCCATGACTTCCATACTTGTGTTATGATATGTAGATGCTGCCATTAGACTGGGGTGGACACAGTATGAAGTCTTGCAACACCAAAAGTCCAACAGGTTGATTTGGAATCACTAGCTTTCGGAGCGTTGCTCCTTCATCAGGTGAGTCACCTGATGAAGAAGCAGTGCTTTGAAAGCTAGTGATTCCAAATCAACCTGTTGGACTTTTGGTGTTGTAAGACTTCATACTTGTGTTACTAGTTGTTTTCTCTTTCGCTTCCTTGCAAGATGCTGTTTGCTACTGTCAACTGTTTTGGCCTTCGCTTTTGGGTCAAAGTCACAACGTATGAAAGCACCATTCAGCATCGCCATCAATTTCAATACGGACGTAAAGGTTTTCAGAACATTCTTATTATGTTCATTCTTTCTTTAGATTTTGTTTTCATCTTTGTTTTTCAGACTCTTCTGGTTTCTCGCCATGATTAGATCAGTGAAAAACTGTTTTTCAATATTTATCTAACAACTGCATGCACCACTCGTGCATGGTCCATGGTAGAACACGCAAAACATTATTTTGAAAAGTGCCCAACACAGCCACACCTGGAATAAACTTTTCCAAAGACCGGGCATTGCCGTGGGGCACGTCAAATGCCACACTTTTGCCACTTGCTGGTTTAAAATGGCCACCTGCACTGAGACCATGTTTCTTCATTGGCTTCTTCTTCCACATTGGCGCAAAAAACTTTTGAGCAGAGGTGCTGGTGAGGTGGAGCGGGGTGTAGTTTGTGGTGATATGCTTATGGGCTATATCATGGATGGATGGTGGGCGACCTCCAACCAACAAGTGGCAGTGCAGACACACCATGCAGTCTCTAGACCAGGGTCATATGACTAGTGGCTCCCATATATAGAGTGCACCTATTCTTTGTGCAGCTATCTCGGTTGCCTGGCAAATCTTCACTGCCTTTTCCAGCACCAGCCCAAATCTTTCTCCCGCAATTATATCGCCTGAAGCTTGTCATCAGCTATCCCAAAAGACAATTTTGTCACTGATTCACAAAGATTTCAGGTCACTGAAGTTGCACAACTGGGCCTTCAGCCTCAAGTCCGTGACAAAACTGTCAAATGATTCACTAGATCTCTGGGTATGCATATGAAACATATAGCGCTCAAATGTTTCATTCTTCTTCGGGGAACAATGCTTATCGAAGTGCTTCATCAAAGTTCTTGTGATCTTCCTCATTATTCTTTTTTAAATGTATTTTATTACAAACATCTATCAAAGCAGGTTACAGCCAATAAACACCCCGGGAAACATACTTCCCAACAATCAACTATACAGTCTGTACAGATGTTGTGTTTGGTCCTCTATACCTTACAAAGGAATCTGCCAAATACTCTGACTTGTCCAAACCAGAATCTTTTATTGAGTCTCGTGTGGTAAGATACAATCTGTTACAGAGCAAGTTTATTATGAAGTTCGCTTATTACGCCTCTGGAATCTGCACCTAGCACCATTCACTGGTATGTCTGATTACCCTCTCAGTCTTCTGAAGATGACCAGATGTGTCTCCCTTTATATGGGAGCCACTAGTCATATGACCCTGGTCTAGAGACTGCATGGTGTGTCTGCACTGCCACTTGTTGATATAGCCCATAAGCATATCACCACAAACTACACCCAGCTCCACCTCACCAGCACCTCTTGCAATGACTGCTGTTGCTAAATTATCAGTCTGCTTGCCTGATATCCAGTATTGGATGAGCAGAAATTTCCTTTAATAAAAGATGCGAGTGACTGAAGCCATTGACTTTAGTCCCCTCTCCAACTCCTGTCCCTGTCTGAGTCTGAACCAAACTGTTTGCAACTTTGATAACATATTTGACCCCACAATAAACTTCCAACCTCGTATCCAACCAAAGCTAAGACAGTCTGTTTATACCTCCCCAATTTTACATGACTTTGCTCCTGCCTCGGCTCATCTGTTGCTAAAACCCGCATTTGTGCCTTTGTTACCTCCAGATTTGATTTCCAATGCACTCCTATCTGGCCTCCCATGTTCTACGAGGCTAATTCCAAAGCTCCACTGCCTCTGTCCTCCCCGCAGTGCTTTCAAAGTCATTCCCCGACATTACTCATTTTAACATTTGAAGTCACCCCAGATGCCAACAAAAATGAGACAGAAATAAAGTAGTATAATGACATTGAATAATTATTGAAGTTTGTATATTGTAGATCCTTATATAATATCAGCATATGACTATGAAAATCAGTGATGAAAGTTCTGCACCCTCAAGTCTAGAGAAGTAAAGCTTTTGGCTCTTTTAGTATAATCCAACTTGATAATGGTTCTTCATTTTCTACAGTTCTTGTTTTTAAATAATGTTGACTTATATATAGACATTGCCTTGTACTGGATTGCAATTTTAAAGATTGCAGAAATATCAGGGGACTTGGTGCTGTTGGGTTAATTTCTCTCTTAGTTGATGAGATATTTACTACTAATGATCTAAACTCCGACATGAACCATCAGTTGGGCAAGGTACCAGAGATGGTGATAATCCAGCATAAGTGTTGTCTGTGTACTGTCAATATTCTTTATTTTTAAAAATCAAGAACTGTGAAAATCAGGAACACTCGCCAGTTTAGATTCAATCACAGAACTGTTGCAATGCAGAAGGAGGCCATTTGGCTCATCTTTTCTGCACCGGTCTCCAAGTGAACATTATGCCATTTTCCTGCCTGTTCCCTGTACCCTTGTACATTATTTCTAGTCACGTAATCATCTAATGCTCTCTGGAATGCCTTGATTGAACCTGCATCCACCACACTTCCAGGAAGTGCATTCCAGACCTGGACACCCGCAGTGTGAAAAAAATGTTTTCTCACATCCTATTACATTTTCTTCTTTTGCTTCTCATTTTAAATCGCTGCCTCTCGTTCTTGGTCTTTTTACGAGCAGGAACAGTTTCTCCCTATCTACTCTGTCCATCCCCACATGATTTTGAACATGTTTATCAATCTCCTCTTAGCTGCCTTCTCTCCGAGGAGAACAGTCCCACCTTTTCAATCTATCCTTATAACTGAAGTTTCTAATCTCTGGACCCATTCTTGTAAACCTCTTCTACACTCTGTCCCTTGCGTTCGCATCCTTCTCATAGTATGGTGCCCAGAATTGTACACTATATTCCAGCTGAGGTTCAGCAGAACCTCCTTGCTTTTGTACTCTATGGCCCTGTAAATAAAGTCCAGGATACTATCAGCTTTATTATCTGCTCTCTTCCCCCTGTCCTGCTAGCTTCAATGATCTATGCACATTTACACACAGGTCCTTTTGCACCTGAACCTGCTTAGAATTTTACCCTTTATTTTATATTGTCTGCCCATGTTCTTCCTACCAAAATGCATCACCTCACACTTCTCCAAATTGAACTTCATCTGCCATCTATCTACTACACACGCCACCAACTTGACTATGTTCTTTTGAAGTTTACACTCTCCTCACAGATTATAATGCTTTGAAGTTTCACATCATCTACAGACTTTGAAATTGTCCCCTGAACATCCAGTTCTTGATCGTTAATTTTTTTTTAATAAACATTCTATCGAGGTATTTTTGGTATAGAAACAGCAACAAAATAGACAACGTACATGAAACCATACACATAGTGCAAAACCGTTTACCTTTCGTACAGGTCCCACCCTTATTACCCCCTGCTCTCACCTAAACTACCCCCCCCTCCCCGTCTGCTGACGATTAATTTTCCGCAAGGAAGTCGACGAACGGTTGCCACCTCCGGGTGAACCCTAACAGCGAACCTCTCAAGGCGAACTTAATTTTCTCCATGCAGAGAAAGCTAGCCATGTCCGATAGCCAGGTCTCTGACTTTGGGGGCTTTCAGTCCCTGCATGCCAATAGTATTCGTCTCCGGGCTACCAGGGAAGCAAAGGCCAAAACATCTGCCTCGCTCTCCTCCTCGATTACCGGATCTTCCGACACCCCAAAAATTGCCACCACTGGACCCAGCGCCACCCTTGTTTTTAAAACCTTGGACATGACGTCCGCAAACCCCTGCCAAAATGCCCTAAGCTTTGGACATGTCCAAAACATGTGGGCATGGTTTGCTGGTCCTCGCGCGCATTTTGTGCACCGCACATTTTGTGCACCTGTCTTCCACCCCAAAGAATCTGCTCCTCCGGGCCACTGTCGTGAGCCTGGTGCACAACCTTAAATTGTGCACAACGTTAAATTGTATCAGGCTGAGCCTGGCACATGTTGCAGACGCGTTGACTCTACTCAACGAGTTTGCCCATAAACCATCCTCTATCTCACCTCCCAGCTCCTCCTCCCACCTGCGCTTCAGCTCCTCGGTCTGCGAGTCCTCCGACCCCATAAGCTCTTTATAGATGTCAGAGACGCTCCCCTCTCCTACTCGCCCTCTGGAAATAACCCTATCCTGAATCCCCCTCAGTGGTAAGAGCGGGAAGGTCGCCACCTGTTTACGAAGGAGGTCCTACACCTGCAGATATCTGAATTTGTTTCCCCTTGCCAGCCCAAACCTTTCCTCCAGCACCCTCGTACTCAGAAAGCTCCCCTCTATGAACACATTCCCCATCCTCTAAATCCCTGCTCTCCGCCATACCCGGAACCCCCCCCCCCATCCATACTCCCCGGGGCAAACCGGTGGTTATCACAAATTGGGGCCCAGACCGATGCTCCCACATGCCGCCTCCACTGGCCCCAAACTCTCAGGGCCGCCACCACCACGGGGCTGGTGGAGTACCCCGCGGCGGGAGCGGCAGAGGCGCAGTTACCAACGCCCCCAGACTGGTGCCCTTACAAGATGCCGCCTCCATACGCACCCACACCAACCCCTCCCCCACCACCCACTTCCTGATCATGGCTATGTTAGCCGCCCAGTAATAGCTGCTAAAATTTGGCAGTGCAAGCCTGCCCAGACGAAGCCCATGATCACCCTGTTGACCCGCTTAAAGGACTGCGGAATAAAAATGGGGAGACATTGAAATACAAATAGGACCCAGCCAGCGACAACAGGAGCGCATCCCATCTCTGGAAATCGTCCTTCATTTGGTTCACTAGCTGGGCCAGATTCAATTTATGCAGCCGGTTCCATTCCTGCACCACTTGGATGCCCAGGTACCTAAAGCTTCCCCCTACTGACCTAAATGGCAGCTCTCCCAGTCCCCCCCCCCCTCCTGTCCCCTCTCCTGAACCACAAACATCTTGCTCTTTTCCATGTTTAGCTTATACCCCGAAAACCGGCCGAGTTCCCCTAAAATCTTCATGATTTCCTCCATCCCCTCTACTGGGTCCAAAACGTACAGAAGCAGATCATCCTCATAGTGCGAAACCCTGTGTTCCACCCCCCTGGACCAGTCCCCTCCAGCCCCTTGAAGCTCTCAGAGCAATTGCCAACGGCTCTATAGCTAGCGCAAACAACAGTAGGGAGAGGGGGCATCCCTGTCTTGTCTCGTCCCCCAGTGCAGTCTAAAATAGTCCGAAGTTGTCCTGTTCGGCTGCACACTTGCCACAGGAGCCTGATACAGTAACCTGACCCAGTCAATAAAGCCCCGCCTGAATCCGAACCGTTCCAGTACCTCCCACAGATAATCCCCTTCTACCCGATCAAAAACCTTTTCTGCATCCATTGCGACCACTACCTGAACCTCCCTACCTTCCGAGGGCATCTTGATCACATCTAACAACCTTCTTACATTGGCCACCAACTGCCTACCCTTAACAAACCCCGTCTGGTTCTCCCAATAACATCCGGAACATAGTCCTCAATCCTGCACGACAAGATTTTGGCCAGCAACTTGGCATCCACATTCAGCAGGAAGATCGGCCTGTAGGACCCACACAGCTCCAGGTTGTTGTCCTGCGAAAGAATCAGCGAAATAATTGCCTGTGACATCATTGGGGGCAGCACCCCTTCTTTCCCTTGCCTCATTGAACATCCTCAACAACACTGGCCCCGAGAACTTTATAAAAAAACTCCACTGGGTACCTGTCCGGACCCGGGGCCTTACCCGCCTGCATGGCCTTCAAGCCCTCCACTATCTCTTCCAGCCCAATTGGGGCCCCCAGCACTTCTACCGGCTCTCCGTCCACCGTTGGGAAATTCAGCCCCTCCAAGAAGCGCCTGATCCCCTCCGGCCCCGTAGGGGGTTCCGACCTGTACAGCCTGCTGTAGAAATCTCTAAACGCCTTCTTCACCCCTACTGAATCACCAACCAGGTTCCCCTCACCGTCCTTTACTTTCCCTATCTCCCTCGCTGCCTCTTCTTCCTAAGCTGCTGTGCAAGAATTCTGCTGGCCTTCTCCCCATGTTCATAAATCGCCCCCCTCGCCTTTCTCAGCTGCTCCACCGCCCTCCCTGTGGTCAGCAAGCTAAACTCCGCCTGCAGCCTCCACCGTTCCCTCAGGAACCCTGCCTCCTGGGTCTTCGCATACCTCCTATCGATCTGTAATATCTCCTTTGCCAGTCGGTCCGTCTCTGCCCTGTCAACCTTCTCCCTATGAGCCCAGATCGAGATCAGCTCCCCCTTTACCACCGCCTTCAGTGCCTCCAAACCACCGCTGCCGAAGTTTCCCCCCATGTCATTGATCTGCAGGTAGTGCTGAATGCATTTCCTCAGCCGCTTGCACACCCCTTCATCCGCCAAAAGTCCCACATCCAACCTCCAGTGCGGGCGCTGATTACTGTCTTTACTAACCTGCTGGTCAACCCAGTGCAGTGCATGGTCTGAGATTGTAATCGCTGAATACCCCGTGTCCACTACCCCAGCCAGAAAGACCCTGCTCAAAATAAAGTAATCAATCCAGGAGTGCACGTTATGCACGTGTGAGTAAAAGGATAACTCCTTCGCCCTCGGCTGCCCAAACCTCCATGGATCCACACCTCCTCCCCCCCCCCCCCCCCCCCCCCCCCCCCCCCCCATCTGCACCATGAACAGTCTTAGTTCTGGCACCCTGCCTGTATTCGAGCTTGACCGGTCTAAGCCAGGGTCCATAACTGTATTGAAGTCCCTTCCCATGACCAACCTGTGCGAATCCAGGTACCGTATCTTCCCCAGCATCCGCTTTATAAACTCCACATCATCCCAATTTGGCGCATATACATTCACTAATACCACCTGCACCCCCTCCAGTTTCCCACTGACCATAATGTACTGACCTCCCACGCCTGAGACAATTCTACCCGCCTCAAACACCACCCGCTTATTAATCAGGTTCACGACGCCTCTAGTCTTTGAATGTAGTCCTGAATGAAACACCTGGCTGACCCATCCTTAGCTCAGTCTAACCTGGTCCGTTACCTTAAGGTGCGTCTCCTGCAACATTACCACGTCCACCTTCAATCCCCTAAGATGCGTGAACACATGTGCCCTTTTTATCGGCCCATTTAACCCTCAAAATTCCAGGTAATCAGCCTAGTTGGAGGGTTCATTGCCCCCCCCCGCCCGGACGATCAATCATCCCCTTTTTTTAGGCCCGCCACCAGCCCGTGATCCAGGCCTCCACCGGTCCATCCCCAGGCAGCCCCCGACCTCCTCTCTGTCCCTCAGCCCAAATCCCTCCCTCGCCAGGAACAACACCCTGTAACCCAATCCTTTCCCTAAACCAAACATATGCACACCCCCCCCCCCCCGCTGTGCTTCCGAGAGCTAGCTCACCCAGCTAGCTTGGTGGGCCCCATCCCCAACGCCAGATAGTCTCCCACCTATCGTTCCCTCATCCCCCCCCCACCCCCGCTCATGCAAACAAACTCCAACATCAAACAATCCCCACACAATTACCCAACCGAAAAACACCAAGATCAAAACTAATATACCTCCATCCCCCAACATTGCAAATGAAAACCTAAACTGACTCGGCTCCACTGCTGGTTCCAAGCAAAACGAGAAACATTTTACAAAAACAGAGAAACAAAACAGAAACACGAACATTGCAGCCAATTTCAAAAGTTCTCAGTCCTTCGTCAGCCCTTTCTTTCTTGCAAAGTCCAACGCGTCCTCAGGCGACTCAAAGTAAAAGTGCTGTTCCTCATGCGTGACCCAGAGACGGGCTGGGTATCGCAGTCCAAACTTCACCTTTTTCTTGAAAAGGATCACCCTGATCTGATTGAAGCCTGCTCTCCTCCTGGCCACCTCCAGACTCGGGTCTTGGTACACCCACAGGATGCTATTGTCCCCGTTACAGCTCTGTGTCTGCTTTGCCCACTGCAGAATACGTTCCTTATCCGAGAACCTGTGGAAGTTCACCACCATAGCCCTCGCGGGGCGGGGGGGGGGGGGGTCTCCCATACTCGGCTTCTACGCAGGTGCTCTGTGAGCCCGATCCACCTCCAAGAGCTGGGAGAATGCCCCATCCCCCAGCAGCTTCTCAAAAATGCCTGCGATGTATACCCCAGCGTCCGTTCCTTCGGACCCCTCCGGGAGCCCGACAATTCAAAGGTTCTGCCAGCAGGACCTAGTCTCTAGGTCCTCCACCTTCACAAGGAGCTTCTTCTGCTGGTCCCTCAGCATCCCCACCTCCAGCTCCACCGCAGTCTGATGCTCCTCCTGCTCCGTCAGTGCCTTCTCCGCCTTCTGGATCGCCGATCCTGGGCGTCCAACCTGAGCTCCAACCGCTCAATCGACACTTTTATCAGGTCCAAACAGTCCCGTTTCTGCGTAGCAAAGCCCTCCTGGATGATTTGCATCAGCTGCTCCATAGACTGCTGGGTCGACAAGCCAGAGGTTCGCCCCTTCGCCATGCTGTCCCCTGTTGCAACTACAGCCCACATCTTCTCTGTCTTCTTGTTTCTGCTCTTCCGAACACTTCTAGTCCTTTTCTCCATGTATCGAAGTGGGAATTCAGTAGAGAATTGCGACTAACATCCGTTCTACAATTCAAGTCCGTTAGAAAATCGGGGGAGAAGGTCCAAAGGTCCGACCAGAGCGGGAGTCACCAAATGTGCGACTTACTCCTTCATAGCCACCACCGGAAGTACCCAGTTCTTAATCATTAATATGTATCAGTAAAAGCAAGGGTCCCAATATCGACCCAAGGGAGCTCCACTACTAACCTTCCTGCAGCCCAAAAATATACATCGACCATTACTCTGTTTCCTACTACTCAGCCAATTATGTATCCACGTTGCTACAGCCCAATTTACTCCATGGGCTATAACTTTTGCCGCAAGTCTGTTTGTGTGGCACTGTATTGAATGCTTTCTGATCCATGAACACTACATCAACATCATTACTTTCATTGACCCTTTCTGTTACCTCTGCAGCATGTTAGTTAAACACAATTTTCCCTTAGAAATCCATGCTGGCTGTTAATCAGCCCACGTTTTTCCATGTGACAACTAATTCTATTCGGAATAATTGTTTCTAGAAGCTTCCACCCCACTGAAGTTAAGCTGACCACATCTGACACCAAGCCAAAAGCTTTCCTTCTCTGCTGTTAACTTTAAAAAATACTTTTAGATTGATTGAATGGAGAGTAGAGAGATTGATAGAAAAAGACCTTCAGGTTCCATATGGGAAAGTACTTCCTTCCAAATAACTGTGCTGCCAATTTCCTGTGAAGCTTTATAAAAACCAGCAGTCATGGGACAGGATGCAAGGGAACAGCTAATCAGAGCACTGAAAGATAGTCACATTAGAAGAATAAATTCACTATTGTGACAATGTGAGGGGGCGAGAAATCAATGGGATTTTATTTCTCACTACCCCATTTGCTGTTTCTGTGACCCCAATTGGGGTCGTAACACACAGATTAGGAACTAGTGCCTTACTTGCACCAAATCCCATTTTGCTATCATCTCTGTGCTCACTAACCTACATTAGTTCACAGTTAATCAATGCCTCTTAAATTCTCATCCTTGATTTCATGGCTCACACTTCCCAATCTCTCCTATCTCCTCCAGCCCCGTAATCCTTCCCAAGATATCAGGTCAGAATTATGGCTTCTTGAGGATTCGTGCTGACAATTGCTCCACCATCTTCAGCTGTCTAGACATTAAGTTCTGGAATTCCCAACTTAAAACTTCCTACCTCTTATTTGGGCGGCACGGTAGCCACAGTGGTTAGTAGTGTTGCTTCACAGTGCCAGGGTCCCAGGTTCGATTCCGGGCTTGGGTCACTGTCTGTGCAGGGTCTGCACGTTCTCCCCAAGTCCACATGGGTTTCCTCCGGGTGCTCCGGTTTCCGACCACAAGTCCCAAAAGACTTGGGTAATTTGGACATTCTGAGTTCTCCCTCAGTGTTACCGAACAGGCGCTGGAGTGTGTCAATTAGATGATTTTCACAGTAACTTCATTGCTGTGTTAATGTAAGCCTACTTGTGACAACAATAATAATGCTTCTTATTATTTTTTTTCCCCGCTTTAAGAGCTAACTTAAAGCCTACCTATTTGATTACACATTTGGCCAAAAATCTCCTTATGTTGCTTGATGCCTAATTGTGCTCTATAAGGCTCCTGTGATGTTTTGGAATGTTTTATTTAGTTAAAGGTGCTATATTTTTTTTTAAATATTGCCTTTTGACATTTTCTCCCAAATTTACACCCACCAGCAATAAACAATAATCAGTAATAAATATAATGTCAATCCCCATATCAATAACAACGATCCCATCCTCCCACCAAATGCAAAACATTCGGCCACATGTTCACATAAACAAATGACAAAAAGGAATCAGGAATCACCCATAGTCACCATTAACACCCATTGGCCCCCTCCCACCAACCCTCTCACCCACCCTCCCCCAACTAATGTTGGATGTTATCCAGTTCTTGAAACTGCATAATGAATAATGCCCATGAATTGTAGAACCCCTCTGTCCTTCCCCTCAGTTCAAACTTAACCTTCTCAAGAGTGAAGAATTCCAACAGATCCCCCCCCCCCCCCCCCCCCCCCCCCCGCCACGCCAAGGCACAGGGTGGAGAGGCTGCCCTCCAACCCATCGGGATCTGCTTTCAGGCGATCAACGAGGCGAAGGCTACAACATCTGCCTCTGCACCCGTTTCTAACACTGGCTGGTCCGACACCCCGAATATGGCCTCCCAGGGGGCCGGGTCCATTTTCACGTGCACCACTTTAGAAATTACCCTAAAAACCTCCTTCCAGTAATCCTCTAGCTTTAGACAGGTCCAAAACATGTGAACGTGATTAGCGCCCCCCCCCCCCCCCCCCCCCCGCGCAACGTTCACACACATCTTCTACCCCTTCAAAGAATTGGTTCATCCTCGCCCTCGTGAAGTGTGCTCTGTATACAATCTTCAGCTGCATCACCCCCAACCTTGTGCACGAGGTGGAGGCATTCACTCTCCGGAGCACCTCACACCAGAACCCCTCCATATGCCCTCCCAACTATACCTCCCACTTTGCTTTGATCCCTTCCAGTGGTGCCCTCTCCTCTTCCAAAATAGCTCCGTAAACTGCTGACACTACCCCCTTCTCCAGCCCCCCTGTCGTCAGCACTTCCTCCAGCAATGTGGAGGCCGGCTCCTCCGGGAAGTTCTGTATCTCCTTTCTGGCAAAATCTCGAACTTGCATGTATCTAAACATTTTCCCCTGCTCCAGCCCATACTTCGCTTCCAGCTCCTTCAGATCTGCAAACTGACACCTAAGAAACAAATCTTTCAGTGTCTTAATCACCTACTCTTCCCATTTCCGAAAATTTCCATCCCACCTCCCTGGCTCAAATCTGTGGTTCCCCCGAATCGCCATTTCCCTTGACCCTGTTAAAGGTGCTATATAAAGCTATGTTGTTACGAATGATTTTTGAAAAATCTATCTTAAAATACTATCTAATACATATAATACGTGGACCAAACGTGTGTTGCTTTTTCTTTTTAAAAAAAAAAAAGCAGTTTCCAATAGATTGAGAGTAAGAGCTGCAAAGTTGTGCCAACCTTGCATTAATCCTATTTGCAAAACTATTAGTGTTTTACTATTGGTGAACGTTGACAAAGCAGAAGTGATTTAAATTATCTGTTTCTTTCCTATCACTGAAGAAAATTGAAGGGATTTCCCAAGCCACAGTGCTCGTCCATTTCACAGTAATGGTTATGAAAACGTTTTGGTAAAATCCATGAAGAGGTGCCAAAACCTCCCTCAGGGGATTTC